>NW_009647735.1:971907-1009273 GCF_000708025.1 Charadrius vociferus | reverse complement strand
AGGCAAATCTTATTTCTAAAACATAGGCTAAGATGCTCCTTTCTACAAGAAAGCAGTAACAACAGCAACTACAATTTGCTCTAGGTAGCAAAAATACTGTAAGGGGCAAGTGTGAGAGGTGCTTTCTTCTTCGCAGAAGGAAGGTTTGCTTTACAAGCAACTGGGTTTCTGTATGCGGAAAGGCTGATGTTAGTTGAGGTGGACTCGTTCCCCTACACTTTCTCCAAGGGAGGTGGAAAGACGAGGGCTCGTCTAGGGCTTGAGATTATTTGAGCTGGTGCCTTGCATTGCTCTGAGAGCATCCCTTTACCACGGAGAGCATTTAGCATCCTGTGCTGCCCAAGCTGCATTGCTACCGTTGCCCACCACCATGATGCCAAGAGGGTCAGAGGTTCATGTGCTCATGGTTCAGCTGGATGGCCTCCAGATTGCAGAAGAGATGCGCGGTAGTGCATGATTTATGGAGGTGACTCTATGCAATGTGGACGGTTGCTGAGTAGTGCTGCTGCCAAATCTGACCAAAGAGTCACCTGCACGTGTAACCAGTGGTGCTCCCACCAGTCCATATGGCCATGGTTGGCTGGGTCACAGCAGGAGACGGCTTTACAAGTACAGATATATGTGATCTAACACAGTCCAACCTGAAACCACATTTATCAACAGCTGCCAGAGGTCTGCCATGTACAAGGGAAGCAGTAAGTAATGTTAGAATTCAACCACCATGTTATGGGCAGCGAGCAGAGAGTAGCAGTTGTCTTTGGGTAGTCTCCAGGAGTCAACGACTTGAGCTTTGTCCCAGTCTCTTCTGGGAGGCTTTTGACAGAAGCAGTCAGGATGACTGTGCTCTCCTGGGGTCAGAGCACATGGGTACGTTTTGGTGTTCATTATGTTGGAAGAGTTGGTTCCTCAAGAGTAACTTTTATATGGGGACAACGTAGCTGCTTGACAGCAGCTCATTTCTTACCCTATGGGGTCTGGTAAGATCTCGGGGACAAATGCAGGAAAGGAAATGTAAATAAAAATGTTTAATTAAAAAAGTTCTGAATGTATTTTAGCTTGTGGATGATGAGAGCAGGCGGCTGCTTAGCAGGACCACCACCATTCCATGTGTGTGCTCTGGGGACCACTTGAAGCCACTGGAGCTTCCAGCCTGGTGGGGTAAGGGCAAGGCAGACCTAGGAGGAAACTACAGTGATTTTCTGCCTTCCTGCTCAGCTGCCACGTGTGCCACTGTCTGTGCTGACCCAGCAATGTCAGTACTGAAGCATCCACAAAGGCAGCACTGGTTCAAAACCATCCCTGTGTCTGTGCTGGGATGGGGCTTGGGTGGTTGCCTTCACTCTGCCAATCTGATAGGAGTTATTGGGGCAAAACATCAAATACCTCTTCAGAAGGATGTTGCATGCTGCAATAAAAAAGGCTGAAATCTCAATATCCACTCTTCACAAATTGGGTAGAGCTGCAGCTCAGCATCACAGGTTTTATCCAGTGCAGACTCACCTATTTACATAAGTTTAACTATGCTGTAATTATTAACTTTTTACAAACAAGCAGAAGGTGGAACATTTAAATAATCAGGAACAAGATTATTATTAGATGACAGGTTTTTCTGTGGTAGCTCTTATCAGTTTATTATCATTAGTTATCATTAGTTTATTAAAGCTTACCATGAAAAGTCTTTCTCCTAATCTAAGCTCTTTCATACAGCTTCCGATTTTGATTGACATCAAAATAAAATAGCTAACCTATAAATTATAATGTATGATTTAAATGATGTATAAATGCATTATTTGTAAGGCATTGCAAGGATCAGCAGTGTGCAACATACACAACTTTAAGAAAATAAAAAATATTTTACCAAGTTAATAACAAGGCAGAATGCAGCTCTTCCTGTGAATATTCTCACCACACGCCTATATTAATTGTAATAATCAAGCAAACCTGGAAAAAAAGCCCTATATGAAGCTATTTGAACTTCATCATGTAATCAGTCCCAGGTCAAAAACTGAAATCTATGCAATCTATGCACCCCAAATTTGTGAGATGCCAAAGAGCAAATTTCCGTCATTGAAGTCACCCTAAAATTCATGTTTGTAAATGTTCCAACTCACCTGTTTGTCGATGTTGGAAAGGCATCTTTCTCATTTTATTCAAGCCACAAAATGAAACTTTCTGAGTTTCATGTGTTGACTGGGAGATGCTCTCTGCCTGCTGTGCACTGACACGGCGAGCAGGGCTGAGTTACTCCAGCTGAAGATCTACCCCCAAGCTTTAGCTTCCCATTTCAGTATTGCAGAGAGCATGGGAACTAGGTCATTGAGAAACAGAAAATAATGCACAATGGCTTGTTATAATCCATCCATTTGTTTGGGAAACCAGTGATCTCCAGGGAGGGAAAGGACTCCTCGCTACATTTTAAATACTGTATTTCAAATTGGGGTTTTTAATTCAGCTTTTACATAGCCTGATAATGGTTTATTACTGCAAGAAGGATCTCACACAAATGAAAGTTATTCTATCCAAGATGATCAGTGCCACAGGCTCAGAGTTTGCTCGGAAAGGCCACCTTATAGTGCTAGTGCATGGTGAGTACCATTAATGTGCTTTAATTTGACTGTACAAGTCCCGTAGTGGAAGATGTGGCTCTTGCCCCTAGAGGTTTGCAGTGTAAAATGAGTTAATAGCACATTTTGGGCTAGGTCTGAGTGCATATTATAAATGACTAATTTATTTCTTGAATTTAGCATTTCTCCCTGGTTAGACTGTGATTTCTATGAATGTTTTCCTGCATAAAGGTATTCATTTCTTCTCTTTCTCTGTGGTATGAATGGAAGAAATATATATTTGCAAACTGAGGTAGTGGTTACCTTTGCTTGTTTGGATATTCATAGGATGCGATCTGGCAAACATCTAAAATTTAGTTTCCAAGGCTGTGGACAGCACAGGGCATGTCTCGCAGAGATAAAATGAGACCTATGCAAATAAATATCCTCACAGCGTGATGGGAACCCTTCTCAATGTTGAAGGCGCTAAGACATGCATGTATGCTGTAGATCCACGTACAGTCAAACTATGAGGCAACATTAACTCTGGATTTATACAGTTTAACACTACAGGGAGTTTGGGATCTTCAGAAACTATAACGCCGCCATCTGCTAAATATTTTCAGTGGTGCAAAACCTTTTGTGACCCAAGCTAGTTTGCAATGTGACTAGTCTCAAGGTAAGGTCATGGGGAATTGTATTGTTTCTTTGGTGTAGTTCTACCTGTGCGTAATTCCTGAAGGCCAGCTGCAAACTTAGTCTTTGCTGACTGGCTTGGTAAACCACGTTCTGCATAAATATACTGACATATACCTGATATGACTTAAACTAAAGAAGAACCAGACATCTACCAAGGAGGAAGGTGGCTTCTTTTTCACCTTTGCATTGAGCATGTTTTTTGTTTCAATGTGTTTTTCATGAGAACTTAATCTTTTTGGAAGCACCGTGAAGAGCCAGGTCATATCTTCAGACCTGGCCCATGCTCACAGAAGTATTTTAAGATTGATTTCATGGGTACGACCAGCTTCTCCAAATATCAGCCTTTTATCTTTTTAACCATAAATGTAGGTATTCTACTTTTCCTGCTTTGTTTTCTTTTTAGAAATCCTGTTTATTGCACTGAACTGTGTGACCATGCGCTGAACAGAAGTTTTGTCTACATTAAATGGAAAAGCCATTTTTTGCATATGTTTTCTCGTGTAATTAGCTGTTATCTTGTTGCAGGTTATCTAATTTCCAACAGATGAATAGAGCTTTGATTATTTTTGCTTTTTCTATGAGGATTTTTCATATTTTATAAAGCTGTATGTAAAGGTAAAGATGAGGAAAGAGGGGTGCAGGTATTGGTACTGCTCACTGAGTAGCTGATTTACAGATATGGGAGTCCCCTGGGGCTGACTTGCAACCAGATGACCAACACACTTCTCATTTTATTTATTTATCTGGCCACCTAGCAGTTCTTATTATTTCTCTTATGTGAATTAATTTACCCTATAAAGCACTCTTTGTGATAATCAATGACTCATTACACTGGAAACCTGCAGGAAAAGATTAATTAAATGAAAAGCGCGCAAGAGGAACATTCAACTTTTGTATTTCTAGTGACCCAGATATTTTGTGCTTTCTTTATGCCGAGTTCTCATAAGTTACAGGAAAGGTTTTTACCTTGAGCCACAGGGAGTTTAGATGGCTTAGAGTGTGGTGATATTTCCTAGACATACCAAATCCAGTTCATTTATCATCAATATCCACAGGAAATAATAATCTGTTTATACATCACATTTCTCTGAGCTCTGCGAGGTTCTTGTTATGAATTCCTTCCAGCTGCTTTTCTCATTCCCACAGAAGAATTGCATGTGAAGGGTTACCGCTTACCCATCAGTTACTCTAACAATTATTGACTGATAACCACTGGTAATTCCAACTCTCTGACAATCTTTGATAAGGATTTTGTGTAGTTATTATGCTCTAAAATGTCGCCTCACTCATAAAGGTCTTGAACTTCAGGTTGGGTAGCTGACACAGCCACCTTTTCTGGAGCCTTGAATAGAAAGAGGTTAATAATATGGAACATGGAGCTTTTACAGCTATAGAAATGACATGTAAAACAGAGTCGGTTTGAAACTCCTGCTTTCTGCCCCATGGGAGTGATTGTGTCCTGTTACCTTCGGAGAAGTGATGCCTGCCACTCAGCTGCAGCTCGGCAGGCAGCAATCGAGGTTTCTTTTATTCTGCCCAATGATTTTTGGTGAAAGTAAGTTAAGTAAAGCCATAAATCAAAGCAATTACTACAAGGTAAAAAAAAAAAAAAAAAAAAAAAAAGCTATGGCTAAGCTAATTTCCTTGACATTCTTTGCACCGCTGGTATTGCAGTATACACTGGCTTTCAGTTCTGGTTTATTCCCCTCCAAATCACTGTTCACCTCTATTAATTTCCTCTTACCTATTGTAGATTTATGTTTTCTTCAAGACCGGTATGTACCTGCATTCAGGCAGTGTTACACCACAGCAGAGCAGATGAGCTGCTCCCGTTCGAGTTTAGCAAGTGATCAAATGCAAGGCTGGGAGATTTCCCATCCTGGGAAGGGTCAAGCTACACACACCAGCAATAATTACTTTACTTTTAAAGTAATCTGGGAAAAGAGGGAGAATAAGAACGAGAAGAATTCTCTGTTCAATTTTAAAGCAGCAAGAATTTAAGTTAATTTAGCTCAGCATATTAATTAATATGTCCTAAGAGCTGTAAAGTATAATAATATAGAGGATGAATTCTTTAAATTGTAGGTGACCAATAGAAATCTGAATGAGTATATGACCCTGCCTCTACTTTTGGTTGTCAGCTAATAAATTGCATTAAGAATGGTGGCAATGCATTAAAGATTTTTGTAATACTTTGTTCTCAGCTGCAAGCAGTTGTAATTGCTGTAGGGATATTATTCTGTGCTGTAGGACAGGGAAGGCAGTACTGTAAGATTAAGCTTGGAAAAAAACCCCTTAATCCCAAACCTGAGATAAAAATGCATGTCTTAACCCCTAACTATGAGTTTTTAGGGGGAAAACAAACCAAATGGTATTGGTACTGTACTGAATCTATTTGTCCTGTAAATCAAAAGTTGGGTATCATCCTTGCTCTTTTGTAATTTTATTGAAATAAAATTGTAGAAAGCTTTTGCCTTAATGTTTTGGACCAATCTTTTCAGTGCTTTGGGGGACTGATAAAGGTTACATAGCTGGCTTTCAGTCTAGTTTCTCCCTCATCAGCCTTTGCAATTCTGTGGGACTGATGGATTACAGCACTTTGGAAATCAGGTCCTGAATTCTGATGTCTACAAAACATAAAAGAGGTTGAATTGTGTATATTTTGCCCTCAACCCACACTATATTCCTTGAAGACAATAGCAAAAAAATCGTATAAAATTGTCTCTTTATTTCTAGGTACTTTAATATCAGAGGAGACTTGCTTCCAGCTAAGAAAACATTTGTTACAGAACTGAAAATGCTTGATATCATGTTGTATCAGATAAACTTTGTTAGAGCACAGTAGCACTGTGCTGATAATTTAAGAATTCACAGGATTTTCAGCAGTAAAAGATCCCCAGTGAGTGCTGAGCTCAGTGGGAAAATGCAGTACGTGAATCTGCAGCGAGAGGAGTGGAACAGGAGGGGAGCAGTTCTGCACTCAGTTTTGGGAACCCCAAACCATTGTTGAAGGATGTTAGAGAGAAAAAAAGCGAAGAGATGATATTTTGGGGCATAAATGTTAATATCAAAGAGTTTTCGTGTTAAATATAATGTTGGGCAAGACCCTATCTGGAAATACTCAAGTCACTGGAGACTCCTGCTGTCATTTGGCATAGGGGGACATAATCTGGTCTAGTGGAGGAATCAGCCTTTAGCTGCTGCATAGTCTCAAAGTATATGGTCACTGAAGGTACCAAGAAAGATGAAGAAAGGTCCAGGCAAGACAAGCATGGCCCAAGCTGATGAATAAACCGGTTTTATGTGATGGGATGAAGAACATCAACTTGTAAAGAAGAAAAGATGTATAAGATGAAGGGTGGTCACATCCAGAGTCAGCCAGCCCTGGATAATTTCAGAAGTAATTATGAAGTTGAACCTGGGAAGAGCCGGAGAGGGAACAGCAAAGCCACCAGAGCAAGCCAGCAGAGGAATTTGACAAGAAAGTCTGGAGAAAAAATGCAGTGCCATGAAGGGGGAGGACGCTTGGGCACCTGTTGTGACAGCTGTGACTAAGCATACAATGACCAGATCAGGGTGAATAATGAGAGAATCTGCTCATTTAAGAGTGTATATACAAACCCAGCAGGGACATGAAACTGTTTTGCTTTGTTTTACTGATAATGTGTTATTGGAGTCATGTCTCTGACTGTGTCCTAGAGTGGGTTCAAAACAATTACTTACATAACACAGGATATATTTAAGTCAGGGACGACTGGGAAGGGAGAAATGTGTGTATCTCAATTTCTGGTTAAGAAGCAAAATGAAATTATGTTTTTCTGAATAGATTTATTGATTTCCGTTTGTCCAACACAGGAATCTCCATCTCAGGGGCTGGATGCCCCTTGCAAAATTTGATCTGCAAAGTAATTGGTGAATCAGATTAAACCCTGTATACATCTCTTGCCAGCTGCTGGTTCACACCCTAACCTGAACTGCGGTATTCTAAAAAGTAAACTCCTTTAAAATAATCTCAGTCAGTGCCACCTACCAAAGTTGGAGTCCATTTCTGGATGGCTTCAGCCTGGTCCGTGGTGGCCAGGACTTGCTGCTGGCCGGGGCAGATAGGCACTCTGTGGCGCGGCCCCTGGCATAACTTCTTCTTCTAATGTTCTGCTTTAGAAGTGGTCAGGCATCTTCTGGAGCAGCTGTGGGGCTAAAGATCCTGATTTTGAAGTAGCAAATGCACTGCTCTAGCAAAATTTCATCCATATGTGAAAGAAAATTGTATTTGCTGCTCACTTACAGAGCAGAGTAATGTGCAGGACAACATCAAGGAAAAGAAAAGGAAAAATAAAACTCAGCAGAGCAGTTCTTTGGGCACTAAGAAATAGCACGGTCCAATGCAACTGCCCGCATTGCAAGCCCGATTCACAAATAATGGCTTTCTGTGCAAGAATAACCGCTGCTACTTTAATTTAAAATGAAAACCATATTGAGAAACTTTGAATACAAGGACAAGATTTGTGGAATGTAAATACCTGGTGGGTGCAGCCAACCAGCACAAAATATATTTAGAGGGAGCTGGAGCTCAGTCTCTACTAGAGTGCACCGTGCTTACAGATCATCATGTAGAAGGAATAAATTACAGCAGGTTTTGTCAACTAATTTGGTAGAGGTATGAATTCTTTATCTATTAATCAATGTGGGGAAGCATGAAGCACTATAAACCATTCATCTCACTTTAGCTTCTTGTTTAAATTTAATTAGAGTTGTTCTGATTTGATTGGAAAAAATAGAGGTACCTTTGAATATAGAGGTGTCAGATGGAGTATCTTGGATAGCACTTACTGCTGTGAGATCCTCAGGGCAATGGGTCAAGTAGTTTGGACTTTTTGCCAAAATGAACAGCTATAAAAATTGCTTACAGGGTAAGACCCCTCTCTCACAAGTAAATAAAAAAAATGCTCATGGTGCCAGTATGTCACCAACATGAAGTTTGTAACAGTGTGAATTAGTTCATTTCTCTCTGATGCCTGCAGTGGTTTTCCCCTCTTTCATCAGTTTCTCCATTCCTTTATTGTTATATATATGTACAAGGAGGATATTTAATAGGGAAACTTAATTTCTTCACCATTTATCCTTGTCCTAACTTTTTCTACTGCTGTCAGTGTTAAAAATTTCATTAATGGCAATAGGGACAGAGTCAGATCAGAGCTTTTTTTTTTCTTTAAATCCCTCACAAAAGTGTTTACATTTTCTTCCCATAATTTCCATGGGCATTGTAGATATGGCTGTAACACTGATGCATAGTTCTGGTATGTTTTATACTGCACATGTAGTATGTGATGCAGATAGTTGCAACTGCAAGCCTAGAAAGCCTCAGCGGGACACTTGCATTTAATTTCATTTTAGTTTGACTTTAAATCAGTGACATTTGCTTCTTGTTTATATAAAAGAATTCTTTAAAATGCTTTTTTAAAATGAAAAGTCATTGCTAAGCCTTAGAGTCCTACATACAAGACTTGAGAACTGCAACTTCACTAAAAACCATGTACTAAATATGATATACATTGATGCATGCTTGTTATGGATAAATATCTTTCTCTAGGTAGTGCCTAGAAATTTTAATTAATTTCAGATATACCCTATTTTTGTCCACGTATGCAGATTTCAAATCTGTGCCTTCGCCGATTTTGACACTGTGCAATGATGTATCTGAGCTTTCAGATGTCTGGCTTTTAGACTTGTGAAATGATAAAACAAACAAGCCCAACAGTTCCAGCCTTGTCAATCTAGTTCTCAGTGGACAGATGCCCCGGTGCTAGAAAAGCATCATCCCATGCAGTACCTCTTGGCAGTGTCTAAATAAAGCCAGAGATCTCCTAGACACAAAAGAAAGCCTGGCTTCTTGGCTCAAAAGAAATCGTGTTTGTGGCCATGCTGAAGCTCCCGGGTAAGGCTGCGTGGGGAAAGGTGCATAACCTGTGTGCCTGCTGTGCCTCGTTTGTGCACGAGTAAGTGATTTCTGGTCTCTCAGATAATCAATCTGATCTGCTTCTGGAGCAAGTCGCCTCTGAACAGTGATGGATTAGTGGGCGAAGGTCCAGGTTTGTGCATTGAGGTTTCTGAAATGAGCTGCGTTCATTGTTAGAGTTTGTGGATTACATCATTAATTAATTAAATGGTATCATTAATTATGGATTTAAATATTTTATTGGATGCTTATCCAGTGGGAATTGACTAAACCTTCTAATAAAATGGGAGGGTTTGGGTTTGTGTTGTCACATGAGCAGGGACAGTCCTGTTCCACTGGTATATGGCCATGGCTCTGTACCCTTGAAGGCCACCGCTGGAGCTCCAGCACAGGTCTCCTCTTGAGCAAAGCAGGGGAGGAGGATGAGGCTTCATGCTGGTCTCCTGCCCATGTAGTCAGCCCAGGTTCAGCTGAGCACATGGGGACGTGCAGTCTTGGCCGAGCAGGGCTCCAACACAGCCCAGCCTGGTGAGGCAGTACCTGCCATGGAGCACAGCATCATCCTGAAAGTCTTGCAAAATGGGTTTAAAACCGTGCAGGACAGACTGCATTCAGCGTATGGACAACTGGCTACAACTGAGGAAGAAGATGGTGAATTGTTTTTGGTACAGACGAGGTTTTCTTTTGGCTAATGATTTGTTTTTAGTGTCACACATGGTATCATGAGAAGTTGCAGCATTAGGGCATTTTTAATGAATTCGTATAGCTTGCATATTAGGAGGAATATTTCCACTGCAGCAAACACCATAAACAGTTTCCACACTGGGGTATGTTATACTGCCACCAGAATTGGTTCTTCTGATGGTTCATTTCTTTTACGCTGAGAATTCAGGACCAATTCAGCTTGGTTTTATGCATCATTAGAGATTTACAATTACTTTGCTATAGTTTCTTTCTGGAAGCCTATCTCTCATGGTTAATGCTATGGGAGTCCTGTTGTGTAGAGGCTGGTATTAGCCACCTTATAGCAATAAAGCGTTTGAGAAGGATTTAGAATTATGAGTGGCTAAATTCTCCGTGCAGTGACTATAATACTGTTATCCCTTGCTGAGCTTCGGTTGAAACATTTTTTTTCTTCTCCTCAAATTAGAAAAAAAATGCTGTTTCTTCAAGAGGTTTTGAATCATTTACGTGTAATTTTTTGTTGAACTGCTGCAGTCAGAAATGAGGGATTGTGACAAATTCCATTTGGATTTCATGATGCTTAAAATACATTTAGATTGTATTAGTATATAATGAAAAGAAGGCCTCCTCATTTTTTATCTCACTTTTAAAACGTGTAATCGTTATTTGGGAGTTTCTTTTGATTTTTGGATTTCACATGTGTTGTTTAAGTCAATAAATTTCACAAGCTTTGCCTTTGGACAATAAGCAGTGAATCTGTATGTGTTATAATCCACATAATTCTTATTTTAGACAAATGTACTATTGCACTGAAACAAACAAGATACGCAACGAATAATATGGGTCCGATCTAAGGGCCATTAAAATCAATGAAAAGACTTCGAATTAACTTTTATAGCCTTTAGATCAGGCTCTAAATGGGCAAATTACAGTTATGGTGTTTCCCATTTACATACCTGTGTGCTGCATTTAATATATTTTATGGAATTGAAATTACTCGCTACTCTTTTTCATGCTTTTTTAGGATAAGAATTTGCTAAGGGCATCAACAGCAGCTTTCCCAGGCTTCAGCACAAGGATTATACAGTCGATCCACAAATGACTCAAATCTTTGAAAAAAAAGAAGGACATGGTTATCAGAGAGGCTTTGACGACAGCAAGGACGGGAGCGCTATCTGGCTTATTCCATCAGAGATTCTCATTCCCTCTCATTAACATACTCAGGACATCAGCACTGGCCATCGGTCCCAGGGGAATTGCTTTAAACTTTTAAGGCAATATGCACAAAACCTCACCCCTGCATTATTTTAAATAGATCAAATCACATTTGTCTTGTGCGAGGTTAAAAGAAAGACTAGGGCACAGTAGCATTAGGGGAGAGATTCAAAGATCGCAGGGAATTTTCAAATCCATTGTTACCACCTGGTAATCTTTCTTCTTTTACAGGGTTCTCGAATCCCACCGAGGATGCACAGAGCTGATCTCCAAGTCTGTGATATCTGCTGCCACTGTAAGTGTGAAAAAGAGACGCCTCTACCTGCTCTTTGTGAGTGCCCTGTAATGAAAAACCCTTTTGGAGCAACACTGGAAATAAGCCATCACGATATCTGATTAAACCTCTTAGGAAACTGTCACTAATCACCTTCTCTGCTCTTGATGGAATATATTTATGCATTATAAATATACTTACTATGTGTGTGTGCTCCATAAATCACATTCAGCACTTGTATATGATGTATAAGCATATTCTATAGAATACACGCAAATACAGATGCCAAACTCCCACAGAGTTCATCACTGGGAAATGTTTGAAGGATCTGATCCTTAATATTTAATGAGAAAGATGCTATTTCCTTCCTCAGCTTTTATCTCTGGTTTGGCATAGTCATTAAATTTGTTGTTTCCTTGCAAGATTATATAATTTATGACCTAATTTTAGACTTTTGTGTAACCCTGCTAAAATACTCGCGGCGTATCCGGATTTTTCATATGGAGTATTTCAGCATTAGATACCAGCTAGAACACGAGTGCTCAGCTATGAGCTTCCCATCAGTAAGGAGTTACAAGCATTAAAGGAAAACAGCCCAACAAGATTCAGATCGCATTTCAGGATTAGATTGTAGGGTGTTCTTTTTCCCTGTAAAAATATGGTTTAGCAGCATTTCCAAAGCCCGCCGTGTGCAGCGGTTGGCAGGAATCCCCAGGTAATACAGTAATCACCCAGCAACTCCTATTACTTAAAATATTTTCATGTAGCAGCTTCTGACTTTCCGACTGCTCTGGGACAAATTAATGCAGCCTTCATCGCAGGGAGGGATGCACGGAGGTGGGGAGAGAAGGTGAAGAATGACACAATGCTTTAGAGTGACTATCAGCCCCCTCGCCCTCTGGACGAAAGCATTTGCTCTGCAGCACCAGCCTGGCTGGGGGGATTTTTTGCTGCACAAGGTGTTGCCAGATAAATCCTAAATGAATTACGCTAAAGCTGCAGCCATATTATTTTTTTTTTTTTTGCCTTCTGTGTGTCCAGGGTAATTCAGCGGTGTCATAAATAGTGCCATGAGTTTCAGGTATTTTGTCAATTTAAACCATACTGTTTGGACCAGTCTTTCATCAAATTTAATATATCGGCTATTGCTTTAATGTGTTTTGAGAGCACTTTATTCCGGTGTTTAAAAGAGAAGCGCCTTGCGGTTGAGGGCAAGGTTAGATGCTTGCTTTGTGCCTGCAGTATACTTATGAGGCTTTTTTCCTCTTTTTCTACCTTACCCCAAAGTATCTAACACGGATGACAGAGATGGGATGCTGCATCCTCAGACCAGCACCCAGAGCGATGGGGACCACATATGTGCAGCTCAACGCACCCCTCTAACGTAGCAACTTAATGCAGTGGCCAGGGTGCGGGGTGTGCCTACCTGAAAGAAAAATAATCCTTATGAAAAGGTGACATTATTTCTTGGAATTAGAAAGATTGGAGAGTATATCTGCCTGGCTTTAATGGAGCAGTTCCAGGAACGCAGCAGCGACCAAAGTGTTTTCAGTATCACATAATTCAAGAGTAAAATCGTAACTCCAATTACTATTTCAGTCGTTTCTGGCCTTGGGAAACCTATGCTAATATTTATTATTATATGATTGACCTATGATTTCTTCATCATTTACATTAGCAACTATGATATTCATAGTAACATCCTTTAAATCATACAAGCAGATGTCAACAGTGCATGATGAAGTCACATCCTGCAGATTTTTTATTTACTTAGTCCATTTTTTTTCCTGGTAAAATAACATTGCGAGATGCAAAATCTCACCTTCACAAGGCCTCTAGGGGCATATATAATCACAGAATGCATTTTCTATAATCTCACAAAATGAGTCAATTCTGTCTGAGGTACAAACAGTTGTACAAAGTCAGTATTTCACTTCCATCACTGCCTGACATCATCTTCCACACGGTGCAAGAAAATATTTACTTAGCTCTTTGACATGAATTGCCACAAAGCCTTTGGAACAAAAACTTGAGGAAAGCGAAGAATTAACATGGAATAAGTTGTTTTAAAGAATTTAGCCCCTTTTCTGGGTGCAGGATTTAGATTTATAACTTTGTCAGATGCTTTCTTATAATGTCCGGACTGGCCATAGACACCTCTAATCTCTGTTCTTCAGTGAAGAGCCTATGCACAAATCAATCAGAGAATTGCCTGGAATACCCAAAGCTGGAAGCTGATCCTCTTTCTTCATCATCTAAATATTTTCTTTGCACAAGTGAGCATGTCTCTGTGTGTGAATTAAGCTACTGCATTTCTTTTCCAGGCAGCTTCCCGAGGCACATTTTTTCTCATGTTTTTCTGTGCAAAGCGCTGCTGAGCAGGCAATACTTGACAATAATCTCTCTGAAAACAGCTTATTGTTCCATACAGGTGTTACCAGCTGTAATTCTTATTAGCTCTAAAATCACTTTTTATTCTTTCTGCCCCTCCCAGCACAGGAGGGGGAACTGACAGCCTCTTTGGTGTCAGAGCGGTGAATTCCCAGCCAGGAACACAGCAGCTTCTGCCCCGTGCAGGTGAGGTGCCAAGGGCAGCCTGGGGCTTCTCACCGCCTTCAAGTAGAGTTGATATAATTGTATTTATCCACAAAGAGGCAGTAAGTTTTTTTTCAGGTTCAAAAAGTTTTGTTCCTCCATTTTTCTCCTGTATCCACTACTCATCTTCCTGCCTCAATCCAGCTCTTGCTTTTGTTCACCTCCAGAGAGCACAGCCAGATGTTTTTCAGCATCTCCTCTGGAAAAGTGTCACATCTGCGGATCTCAGGAAAGTGGACCCATTGGTGCCGGCCGAAGAGGGCTGTCTTTGATCGTCTTTGTCTCTCATCCATCGCTTTTTTACAGAAGTTAAATTCTTTTCAACTTATGTTGCCTTAAAGGGTTTCCCTGGCTCTGCAGGTGCCAGGTTTAGAATGTTTCAGACAGTTTTGGGGTCATTTTGGATGAATTTTTAAGATTCATGGGCCTTATAAAGGTTCTGAGGCCTGTGGACTCTTCCACTCTCTGGGCATATAGCCCCCAAAAAAGGCCCTCTCATTTCTAGATGTAAGGTGAGGTAAAAAGGTTAGAATAGTCCTAGATCATGTTTCTGAGGATTGGCGGTGTATAATAATTATTAACAGTTTCTGTAGCGGTGCAGATTACAGACACGGGACCAAACACCTGCAGTGAACCTCCTCAGGTGAAATTCTCCTCAGCTTCAATCACGGTTTTTCCGGAGAAGAGACCGCTGGCTGCGCTCAGGGCGATCCGCATGTTCCTGGCTTAAGAGGCACTTATAATCTACTGCTAAGAGACTTATTAGCAATGTAAAAATGAATTTGAAGCAAGATAAGTATTCTTCCTAGAAGAAATATATTTTTTGTAAAATTAGTTTTGCTGACAGAAGTACTTGGGCTAACTTCTTGTGACTATGGATGTTATTTGTCGCCCCTTATCTTACCAGAGCAAAGGGTGCCAACTACTTTGAACTTTGTAAGATACTGTTTCCAAAAGTGGGTTATTTTCATTTGTTTGGGTTTTTTTGTTTGTTTGTTTGTTTTTTTCTCCATAAATCCTTTAGAGGAAAGCTGGCTTCTAATCCTTTCTCTTCCAATGCTTTTACAGCTCAGCTTCTTCCCACTCTAGATATCTTTTATTTTCCCTTTTTTGTGTTTTAGTATTTCTTAGATATTATAAAAGTCTCTTTTAAGGGTATATCTAGAGCTTTTCCTCAGATTGGAAAAGTCATTCCTAAAGCTTTAACAGATTGGAGAGAGAGAGGGAAAAAAAAACCAAAATGAACTTTATTTCCAACTGCCACGGATGCTGGGGCTGTGGGTTGGAGACGAGCATCCAAACTGCCTGACTGGTGCCCAGAGCAGGGGTCCTGGCTATCACTCTTGCCATTTTTTCTTACTCCAGGCAGCTGGCTGGTGTGAACAGCTGGCAGAAGGGTTGGCCCTTTGCTATTTGCTCATGTCTTCTGGACAGGAACTGGGCACTGCTCTGCCCTCTCCATCCCACCACACCAGTGCTCACTGTCCTCCCTTGTGCCGGGGAGAGGAGCATGGTTTTCTGGCAAACACATTTTTTCTCAGTTTTATTTCACTTTTGCAACTGCAGCAATGAATATTAACCCAGAAACAGAATGGAAAGCTCTTCCAGAGTGTGTGTATTAAAGCAGCGTCAGAGGGCTGCAGGAAATCCACGCTTATCATTTGCATAAAAACAAGCAAACTCACAGATGTGGGCAAACTGAAATGCTGGAAAAGCAAGACATGACTGATGTCATCACCCTGGAAAGTTGAACGCAAATGTTTTTAGTTACCTGCCTATCTGCTATCTATCTATTTATTTACTTACTTTGGCAAAAGACACAAATAATGAGAAATGTATGTCTCCAACCAGAGCAGTTACCTCACCATGGGGTCTCAGAGGTGACATGGATGGGTATAGTTTGGGCAGACCTGTATAGTCCAGAAAAATAAATCACAGTTTCCCATGCTTGCATTGCCACTGGAGCAGGGGTGGGTGTTAAATCCCAGTCTTCAGCCTAAGGCAGCAACCTAAACCAGGGGCAGCAACGCTCAGGCATCTGTGGACAATTTCTGGAGTCACAGGAGCTGCATAGCGGATCCCAAAAGAAGGATCCTCATCGAGACACCTTGCTGTGTCAGTCTCAAACCGAGCACACAAAAACCCCATGCCCATTGTAGGGCTTGTCACCCCTTTGTGAAGTCAAGACGCAGCTGCTGTTGAGGGATGCTGAAGTGTTTGTGCTGTTGCCATTCCCCAGCTGTCCTCCAAAGCCGAGGGGGTGGAAAGTAATTCCTGTTGGGACCAGCAGTGAGACTTACTAGTTGAGTCTTCAAGTAAGAACTCGATGGTAGGAGGCTGCCACCAAGACTGATCTTCCCTTCTTCCTCTCCTCCAAAGCCAATGGTGTCATGTCTTAGATGCCACCAGCAGCTCCCGCGGCACTTGGCTGATGGTTTGCTCCCTGACCCAGCTGAAGTGGGAAGGAACTTAAAACTTCCAGTATTTTTTTTTCTTAAAAACAAAACAAGTTCATGATTTTTAAGAAGGCACCTTACAGTAAAGCCCAAATGGGAATGTTTGCATTTGATACCATCCATCAACGCTGCAACACAGAGGGAGCGGCTCCCCCAGCGCCTCGCGTTGCGGTGGACAGAAGGAGCTGTCAGGGAGCCGCGTGCGGCCGCCGCGCGGAGCGGGGCAGGAGCCGTGCTGGCAGAGATCCCTCCCGCAGAGGGGATTTCTGCACTGACAATTTTTGGCTCCTTTAGGTTACTTTAGAGCTGCACAGAATATGTAATGTTCTGCACCCGCGGAGGGGCTGACAGGGAACTTAAATGCAGATTGCAAAGATAGATCATCTCCCAGCATCACTTTGTTTTCTGCCGCTCTAAAATCATTTTACTTGTTCCTGCAGCTCCTATAAAGCCAGAAGAGCTCTCTATATTTGCTTCCCGGATGCCTTTTTCTCCTCTGCTTACAACTATAAAAGCAGCTTTTCATGCTCCAAATCAGAGATAAATTGAAATCGCTGCTGAAGAAATAAAACACAAGGCTAATCAAATTGTAGCACAGGAAGCAGCCTTCAGCCAGTGCATTTTTTGAGAGCTATTTTTAGAATATATTTTTATTTTGTCACTCCATATGGGAAGTCAAACCCATATGGTTTGGGAGAATGGAAGGTTGTGCTTTTATAGGGATCTTGCAAACCATCCCTGCTCTGCCACGTACTTAAACATGTGCTTAAATCCAATTGTCTGCGATGGGACTGAAGCACATGAACTCCTCGTGACTGGGGCCTCGGGCCCTGTCTGAGGTTGTAAGAGTATTGCTCCCTCCTGAGATGTAAAACTATTCTATACTCGTTAGACCAGTCTCCAGTTAACTTGGCTCTTCTTAATTACAACATTTCTTACTCACACACCTTCCTCTTTTTTTATTTTTTCTTTTTTCATTTCTTCATTTCTCCTCCATCATTTGGATGCCCTGATGGACGCGTTTGGTCCAGTACCAGCCAGGATGCAAAGCTGAACACGCGCAGCCATCGCTCTCCTGCTCTTCACAGTAGATGCCGCTACCCTGCAAATATCAAGATTAATGTGGTGTTGGGGAATATGACTGTACTTTGCCCACAACATTGCGTCACCTTCTGAGTATGCTGATGAAGCAATAATTGGCTAGAAAGGGCATCGTACTTCTGATAAACTAGATGTATAAAATTAAAAACGTCCTTAGTGTTAATCCACCAGAATATCCATTTTACTTGTGTTTTAGATTGTTCCATGAGACTTACACAAAAATTTTGTTTCTTTTAAGGAATTTTGTGCAGTGGTTAGAAACAGCAACATAGAGTTTCTAACCTGGTAAATTCCAGAGGATCATTTTATGAATATTTTTTGTTGTAATCCTGGAATTTCTTCCCTGTGCAGTATCTCAGAAGGTGAAATTAAAAAAAAAAAAAACAACCACAAACAAACAAATTTAAAACGTGTTATTTATTAAAATTTGAAAGGCATAGTTTACCTGAGCCTGTGTTCCTTGTGCTCCCAACTCTAACGCTGGTGGCGGTACTGAGATACCATTTTTACAGGCAAGAAGGGGTACCCCTAAAGCAGTAGCACATACGATAGCAGTCAGGGGGGGACTTGAGTTTTTCAGTCTTACTGAGTCCTTGGAGATGTGGGCGTCTGGATCAGCCTGTCGGCTGCTGAATGCCCAAATCTATAATTAAAAATCATCTTTGAAACTCAAAGGGCTCCTGAGGTGCTCCGTAGGCAGACTTTCGCTGCCTGGGCTCCCCCCAAGCTGGCAGGCAAGCCGCAGGCAGGAGAAATGCAAATCGAGAAGGGTTTTGTCCCGCAGTTCACCCCAGCTGTATGCACAGAAAGCCAAGCAGCGCTGCGTGCCAGGCAAGAGGCAAAGTTAAATTGCACATCGGTTAGTATGAAATGCTTAAATAACTATTCTAATATGTCTGAGATGATAGCTGACTTTGTCTACAAGCGATCTGCAAGACCGAGCAAAATGCAGCTGGATGCTTTTATATGTTGTATTATGAGCAGAGGTTCAGAAATTTGGGTGGTGTGGGTTACGCAGGTTCAGCATGGCAAACACTCTGCAGAACTGCTTTCTGACTAAAGGAGAAGTCATTTTCTGTGTCACTTTTGATTCAAGAGTTGTATTTGGCCTTGAAGGGGAAGCAGAGCTAATGAAAGAGCAGGGCAGTGGCAGTTAATATTTTTATGCTTTTTTTTTTTTTTTCTTTAGGAAACAATTCTCCACCCTGTGTTTTTGGATAAAGTGCAATGGGAACAGGACAACACAGTAGAGAATTCAATGTGGCAGAAGGATGGGCAGCACGGAGATTTCTAAGATGGTTTGGATGCTGCTTCTATCAAGTAGAAAGGATGTTACGCTGAAATTGTTCATCAGAACTGGGACCTCATATGGATTATTTTATTGGAAAATCAAGAAAACGATGACTGATTTTTTCCCCCACAAATATAAAGGCAGAGATCTTGTGTAAGAGGACACAACGTTAAAATAACCATGCACCAGAAAGGGCTAAAATGAAAAGCCTGAGGTTAGAGCAGAGAGAAACTGTCAAAAGTTTTAAAAGAAATTTTATGAAGCCTTATTTGTATTCAAAATCTATGATCATTTTGGAAGCAAAGTAACTACTGTCAGATTATTTGCTCAAAGTAGAAAAACCCCCATCGCTTGCATCCCACTTTAAAATATGTATTTTATACCATTCTGAAATCCCAAAAGACAATAAAAGTCACCTGGATTTATGATGCTTGGGTATATTGGAATTAGATGTAAGTAGCTGGGTTTTCCCTATTATTCTGGAACATTTGAACAACTCAGCTTTTGGAGCAGGTGCTTGGGTTGTGTGTGTGATGTGGATACGTGAGCACTATGAGGCGGAATTGTGCTGTTGCTGCATTCCCTGTACATCACTTGGCACAGCTCAGCATCATGGCCCCAGTAAAGCCAACCAAGAGTTTGCCAGTGGCTTCAGTGCAGTCAGAATTTCATCCCAGGCCGGGAGCAGCTGACAGAGGGTGCCATGGGCTGGTGACCTGAAGCAATTTCAGGTCAGTGATGTAGAAGTGAAAAAATTCCTTGTCACATAACTGATCTCATCGGCAACCCGGGATACCCAAATTTCACTTTGGATTTTATACTGAGCTTCCATTTACATTGCAACTATGTAGATAATATGTTAAGGCATTATTCTTTGAAAAGTAAAGAATTAATTTCTTTAAGAGATGGGCGATTTGTAGAAGACGTTAATGTAATTTTGCATTCTAAATGTGATTTATATTTATAAATAAATTTGCATAAAATCTCCAGCTCTCGATGTCATAGTTCTATTTTATCTTTAATTCAGATGCTCAAGAAATGTAAATTATTTTTACAGCTAAATAAAAGCTATACAAAGCTGCCAGGAAAGAATAATGAGATACACATTGTGCCATGCAGCCATGATAAATCCAGCAGCACCATGGTTACAGTCAAAATGTGAGGCCATCAGCAACTAGTGAACATCAGCACATATAGATTCCTCTGACTAGATTTAGCAAACTAATCTTAACAGGGGAAGCTCATGACACTAGGTCGGCAAGAGAAAATATTTTACTGAAAGATAGACGGGCACCTAAAATGAGGAGGAACAGTTGGTTTATATGGCAAGGGTTTGTTATAGATTAAAAACATCAGCTGTAGTTGGCTCTACGTAGTATGGCTTTGCATATGTGCTTTGCAGAAATAAAGATACCAGCATTCCTGTAACATGGAGAGGTTTTCAAATTATTGGTGGGTTTGCTAATGATAGTATGGGCTTATAAAATACGACTTGGTCATAAGGATGGCACCAGTGAGAAGGTACATTTGCACTTCCTTAGTCATTGTGGTAAAAGGCTCCAGTGCCATGGCTCTGGATTGACTAATATATTAAGAAATAGGTTTCCCTCATTAGAATTTAACTCAAACATGAGGAGATAATTATACCAAACGAGGGTGTGAATAGCTTCAGCTGAGGGCAATCAGAGGAAAGTAAATAAAAGGTGCACTGAGCACACCCACCCCTTTCCTGGTGAGAAGGCTGAAGAGGTATGTTGCCTGGATTTTCAAGAGGACAAACCTTGCTTTCCATGACTTGCTGTGACTGATGCAGGTATGTCTCATCATTATCTGTTTTTGTCTCATCTCTGACTGTGTGTCTCAGCAATACTTGGGTTTTTTGGTGTGCATTTTTGCTATTTGTTTGCTGCTGGAAGGGTCTTAATCCACCCTGCTCTTTAAAGTTTACATAAAATGAGCAAAAGCTGACATGCACAGCACTGCTGTCTTGTTGCTATTCCTGGTTTGTTGAATTACAGTGGTCTTGCTTTAATTAAATTCAGTATTGCGGTCAAATAGCTCCAAGAGTGTCTTTCCAGGAGCTAGGTGACTGCTCCAAGGCCCTTTGCAGGAGGAGGTGTACAGAAGACTGGGCAGTGATGAAGGAGTGCGTTCAGTGTTTTCTGGATGGCCGACCATGAAGGATCTTTAGTGGAAGCAGTTGTGATGAGCTCTCCTGTAACGCCTAAATTTTGCAGAATCTCTTTGCTCTAGAGCTGTCCCTATCCAATTTTATTTTGTGGCAGTGTTTGGGGTGTATAGCAAACCTTGTGGTTTGGAATCTCTGCTTTTCCCCTCTGGGTTTCCTCTTCCAGGCGAAAGAGAATCAACAGTTTTGTGATAAGTTTTATACTGGCATCAGACAGGACACTGCATGATGCTGAGCACCTTGTCAAGAAGGTGCTGAGTCTTTTAAGCCCTGTGGGTTTAAGTGTTGCAGGGTCCTCAGCATCCTAAAGGAGTGAACCCTGTGATGCTCAGTTTTCCAAAGTGTGTGGACAGTAGTTTGCAGTGAATAGGGACAGCCTAAAGCTTGTGTCAAAAGAAATGCTTTGTCTTGTTGAATCAGGGCAGTGAATGCATGTGCATCTTGGAGAGTGTGGACAGGCCTGTTGACTCCTAAGGACCACTCATGTGCCTTAATTGAGTATGTGCATGAATGCTTAACAGGTTGGGATCAGCATAAACATCCCTGAATGTCAAGCTCTCTTCTGTGTCTGTTTTGTAAGGCTAATGACCACCAGGCATTAAAAACCTGGTTCTGGTCTTTGGAGATGCTGAAGCATCTTATTTCATATCTTTAAAGGTGAATGCCTTCACCTTAAAATAAAACGTCTTCATTTCAGAAATGTTGGAGCATAGAAAAATGGAGAGCTGTAAACTTAAATGTCCTTGGAAGTTTAAGATTTTTTTAAAAAAAGTCCATAACTTAAAAAAGGGACCAAATAATGCTGCTTGGAAACATTTAAAAACAAAAAATCATGCTCAGCAGACAGCTCTTATGACAAGGCTCTGCCCAGAGTGAATTTTTATGCTTGAGTTATAAACCCTTGAAAAATGGGGATCCTAATGCAGAAGCTGACGCAGCTTTAACTAAAGCAGCTCTAGTAAGTGCTGCTATAATTATTTGCTCATTAATTACAAATTTTGCAAGACACGAGAGTAACACAAATTGGAAAATAGGAATAATTATCAGTAATAATGCCACTGAAGCTGGACACATTGAAAGTATCTTCCTCTTTAAATTTAATAATAGCAAGACAGCTAGGAAACTAATAAGAAATACATAATTGAAAATTAACCTTGCAAATCTGCTGTTAATAAACCATGGTACTCTCGCGTTACAATAATTTTACAGAGCCCTTAATTTGCATTTGAAGTGTTATTCCAGGTAATACTTTGTGTGTTCACAACAATTAGTATGTCTTTGAATTAAAACAAAAATGTGAAGGTAGGATTTAGTATAGCTGAAGAGTACAGAATAGTATATACTGTAGGTTTTAGTAGCTCAGAGCTGGAATAATTGGAAACCAAACGTACAATGGTGATTTTGTACTGGCTGCTATGCTTGAATGCTGTTTTGTTATTGTTGAATTCGAGTATTGTAGTGTTCTGTGCTTTCATCCTTCGCTTGTGTAAATGTATCTGTTGGGCTGTTGGATCTCTTGCACTTTCTCATCCTCCGAGGTGTGAGGCTTGATTACTCGGGATGCTTGAAAACATCCAGTGTGTTGGTAACAGGTAGTGTGTGGTCCTTGAAATACTCTGCTGCAGTGGATGCTTTTACCATCATGTTTGAGTAGTTTTAATGGATTTAATGAGGGCAGGCTGCTGGAGGCACTGGGCTTTGCTGAGCAGGGTAAGTCAGCATAGCCTGTGGTTTAATGGGAAGGTGCTGCTTTACTGCTGGCTGGCACCTTGTGCCTCAGGTTTGCCTGTGGTTCTCCATTCAAAGGGAAATGGTACTTCCTTAGTGATGTTTTATATCTGTTGCCAATCAACAGGAGTCTATAGAAATCTGTTAAATCAATCAATTTGCAAGTAAGAACAAAGCAAATTGCTTGTTCAAAACTCAGGCTGAGTCAACTGCTCTTGCTAAATATCTCCCACTCATAAAATAAACCTGATGCGTATTGCTGCCTGCTCCTTGCGTTCAGTCACAGAAAACTCGTACATTTGTAGCCAAGAAGTGTTTTACAGTTTTTGAGCTTGTCTACTGAACTGAGTGCTCAACTGAAAAAAGAGGATGGACTGTAACAGAGAGGAACGTTCCTGGCCGCAGGCTTGTGCTTACATCGCAATGTTAATGGCTATGGAGGTATATACAGGGTTTCAAAGTTGTGTATGGCCAAGCAGCTTAAAAAAAGTAATAACAAAATAACCCGGAGACCTACAGTGTTTGGCATCAGAGAGGAGGAACATTGTACACAAACAATTGGGTTAAGAGTGTGCACTCCAAACAGTGTTTCTGCACAATTCCAAACTCCATCGAGGGCTGCATGTAAAATGTTGGCTTCTTTGTGCAAACCCACAAATCCTAGGGAAAAGGCCATTAGGGGTCAGCAATTCAGCTGTTTGTCTGCTCACTTTATGTAAGAGGTTAGCAGCAGTATGCTTTTTGTCCAAAGCCAGCAATAGCAGGAACAGCTTGTTTCTGAAAGGGCTGTGGCTCCCCTAGTAGTGATAGAAGAAGGGGTCCTGAAATAAACCTCGAATGTGGATAGTCTTTGATTTGACCTTTTGTCCATTTATTTGGCTATAAGTGTGTGCTTAGCACAGCATTTGACTCCTGTCACTCCCTTCCCTAACAGCCTATATAGCTCAAGCACCACCAGCGCAGACATTTTTCCTCTATTTCAGTATGTTTCAGGGAATTTGGAAAACATTGCAATGTGGGATAAGAAGGTGTTTCTGTTGCCCAAGCTCTTCCCCCAGAGGAGCTCAGGAAGTTGTATGGAAAACCAAACCTCCCATCTCCTCGCAGCCTCTGTGTGAAGTCTGAGAATGCAACAGCATTGCAAATCTCAGTGGCTTCAGCCCGTGGGAGAAGAGAATGGTGATGTCCCCCTCCAAATGCCTTTGAAATCAGTTTCCATTTTTCTGTTTAAGATATAAACTGACTTTAAAGTCTCTTCTGCTTTGGGGGCAAACCATGGAAAGTTTTCAAAGCAGTGAGCTTATTTGCACGATCTCAGTGTGGACATGTCTGACTTGAAATGTGCTGATGCGAGGAGAACTTTGCTTGATCTATGAAGCTTTGGTGTGGAACTGGAGCGGAGTGAGGATAGGTGTTGCTCAGCTTAACCCTGGTCAGGATGTAACCATTATGTTTGTAAGTGTAAGAATTAACAGCATGGAGTTAAGGGATGACCCAGGGAAGGACCTTTGAAGACCTTTTAGATGCAGCTTCCCTCCCACGTGTGTCTGGTCCTACTGGCAGTTCCCTGCAAGACCAGAGCGAGTGCTGGGGCTGTGCTGAATTTCCCATGGAGGCTCAGGAGCTCGGCCAGCCTCCCAGCCTGAGCGGTGCTGAGCAGACCTTTCAGTGTGAGCAGAGGCATGTCTTGGATAGAGAGAGCTTTGAGCACTGAATGGATGAAGAGAAGCGGGGAGCAGGCAGTCACTGCTCCAACCTTGAGAAAGCGGAGATGGAAAATACCCTCTTCTCCATCAGAGAAACAGGAGGCTGTGGGAGAAATGTGCTTCTTAATGATGCTCCTGAGGCAGCCTCTGCTAGTGATTCCCGATCAGTATTCTGCTCATCACCGCTTTCTCAAGGAAAGTCATAAAGGAACAACGTAGCCAAAAGGAAGCTATTTTTAGAAGATGGAGAGATGATTTTTTTCTAACCATTCTGCTGTTATTTATGTTGCGTAGTTCTTGAGTTATTTATTTCAGTGGGAGTTGATGCAAAGTGGGACGGTGTTTAATGTGTGGAAGGATGGTGAAATCCATCCTACAGCTGTCCTTGCTATTTCAGGGCTGGGCTTTGATAGTCTTTCCAGCCTGCAAATTGGATGGCACTTCTTGGACACTGTCAAAGTGCAGTTGATTGTGAGGCGTGTTTCTTGTCTCCAGTCCCTTCTGCTTCCAGTGCACTGACCATGCTTCTGCAGTTTGTCACTGCAGTATATTTTAACCTGCCACTTAACTCACACATATGCATTTTTAAAACACTAAAAAGCAACTGATAATTCAAAGCGTGCTCCAAGGTAAAAATAAAAAATGTTAATACTTTTCATCGATCAAAGCTAATTTATGCGATCTGGGCTCTGCTCACAACGGCAGCAAGGTATAAACGGTGACATCATTGAGCATGAGCTCTGCCAACCTGAGTTAGTGTTGGAATGACAATGGAGTGATTTAACTATTATGATCTCACTTAATATTTCATACTTGAAATGTAGCCTAACCTGTAATTCAGGGTTATATGAAGTACACATCACAGAGTTGTTTCAGAACAGATTTTGACAAAACTTTGCAGTTAAAGGAAATGTTTGAGTGACACACATACTACAAATGCTGTTACTCTGTAAGGCTGGTGGGAATCTCTTCAGGAAAGAAAATTCATTGTGGAATACTTTTCTATTTTATATATGTGTGTGCATGTATATAGACACATGCACACAAAAGTTGGAAAAAAATCTGGAATGTTGTCTTAAGCTTTCTGACATGAAATCACCACAGGAGAAGAAAATTACTTGGATCAAACAAATATAGCTGCAGTTTTGAAATCCCAAACCCCATCATCCTCACAACCATGACAACAAAACACTGTAGACATGATGGGTGATGAGTTAGAACTTTTAACACCAATTTTAGTTTCTAGCATTTTTTACAGAAACAGTGCTAAAGCGACCTCGCATTCAGTGAGGGAGGTATTGCAGCTGGTCTGAAAAAGCATCAAAGCATCAGGAAAAGAAAAGCTTGTTTTACTTGATGCTTTGGCTCCCCAGGTGTGTGGCTGATGGGGGAGGATGTGTTTCCCTTCTCCATGCCTCAATGTGGCCTCTGCAGGTGGAAGTCTTCAGCTGGTTTGCTCATCTAAGGCTTTTTATTATATGTATGAGAATTAAAATAACAAGGTTGTCCTTCTTTAGTGCATGGTGAGGAGAGGTGCAGCTTAGGCTGAGTGTGGTGATGGAGAACAGTATCTAAGCTTGAATTACAGGACAGTCTGACAAAGGAGCAAATGGTGAGTTGGTAGCCTTCCAGTTAGGCAAGATACTTGCACTTCTTTAGGATAAAACTCAGTGGACATAGGAGGGATTAGTCACTAGTCTTGGTCACTGCAGTTGGAGGTTGGGGCGGGTAAGTCAGGAAAAGCTTTTCCTGTTTGTATGGGTTTAGTCCATCTTCCAGCCCTGGCACAGTATCTAAAGGATCTATGGCTCTGTAGACTTGAGATGGCTGTGGGGATGACACCAAACTGGGGGAAGTCATCAATAAGTCAGAGGACAGGACTGGCCTCCAGCACAGTCCTGGCAGGCTGGAGAAGAGATCTGAGAAGCCTCATGAAGGCCGGCATAGACAATGCAAAGTCCTGTACCTGGTTTGGAGTCACTCCGTGCAACTGTACAGGTTGGAGACTGGCTGAGGAGCAGCTTTGCAGGTGAAGACCTGATGGTCCTGGTGGAAAAGCTGAACACAGGTCACCAGTATGTCCTTGCAGTCAAAAAGTAAATACTCAAAGCTTAAACTGAAGTTGGCCCTGTTTTCAACAAGGGATCCAACCAGAGAGCCTTCAGAAACCCCTTCCAAATTAAATGATTCCACGATCAGTTAACAGAGCTCCTTTGCAACTGCCTTTAAAGGAAAGGAAGGAATGATTTTGGGGGTAAGTTTTTTTTTCTCTAGGATTGTGGTATTGTTTGCACCTGCAGTTCAGTTAAGTGTAAGATTTGCAAAGATTTATTCTTCATGACCTTAAGGGTCAATTTTACTGCTCCTTTCTGTCAAGAAAAAGGACAGTGGGTAACGTAGAAAGAATGTGGTCAAGCCTTGAATCTGAAAACTACCCCGTTGCCTGAGAAAATGGCCTTGTTTTGTATAAAATTATCAGATTCTGTGTCATGAAGCCAAGTCTTGTTGCTCATTGCTGGCCAGCAGAAACCCATATTGAAAACGTGTTCCAGTGGTTAGTCAGCATGTCTGAGGCTGAGACATTTTGTACTTGGGGAGGGCGGGTTTCATTGGGTAAAGGTTTTTGCACCCATGTTAGAAAAATTTTTGCAAAGACATTTTCCTTACCAGCGGAATGACCTTGTCATTTAACACTTAAGTGTTTATAACACTTAAAAAGCAATCATTATTGGTTCAAGTGTTTAAAATTTAGTGACTGAAGTAGTATGTATTAATGAGTTTTTCAGTTTAATTAGGATAAGAAAAGGAAGGGGGCAGTGAAAATCTAGAATTCTAGAGTTTTTATTTTATTTAAGTGCTACTTTAGGATTTTTTCAGTACAGACTGAATTTCCAGCATTCCTAACAGCTAGTAGAAAATTTTAGTTTTGTGGGTTTTTTTTTTCCAATCAGAATTACTTTAAGCCACTAGAAAACATCCTTTGTTTCTATATCGATAGAAACCCAGTATTCTCCTTTCTTCCTGTTTGGCCTCCCCTGCCCTGGATGCAATGGGAGTAAACACAGTAGAAGGATTTGTATTACCAGCAAAGAAGAACAATTGCAGCAGTGTTTAAATTCACAGGGTTTGAGGATTGTAATTGGAGTTTATTTGAGGGAGGGGAGAAAATGTTTATCCCGCTTTATTTTTTAGAGGCTCTCCATTTGAATCATCCATGCTTATCAAATGGACAAATGTTTTTCCATATAACAAATATTTCTGATTCTATTCCAAAAATAGCCTGGAAGCCTTGAGATCCCAGGAATAGGTTTCTCCCTCTAGTGGCAGCAGAAAGGAAGGTACAGAGCTCTCAGCCAGGTAGCTTCACTTTTTTAGAAAAGCGTGTGAGGTAAAAGACCTGCTGCTTGTTTACAACTTCAAAGACAGATTCATATGGCACAAAATATCTGCAACTTCATGGTTCTTCTTAGTCATTGAAATATTTGTAAAACCGAGATACAGAAGCACGGATGTTTCTCTAATTTTTAAAATGACCTTGAGGCTCAGAGTACAACAGAGGCAACTTGATAAACACAAATGCTAATGAGTTTGGTGTCCTCCTCTGTCCTGTTGAGAGAACCATGGAGCAGATGCTGTACTTCGGAGTAACTGTGGGAATTCACTCAGAACCTGACCCTGCAAATAACACCTAGCACTGAGTAGCCTGCAGAGAGGGAGGGATGGGTGATCTTCAGAGAATTGCCTTGGTGAGTGTTTGAATCACATTTGAGGCTACCACACGGTTTGACATGTAAGATGTAAACCCGTGTGTGTTCTCAATGACTAAATTACCCCTCATGCCTTTACAGAAAAGGGGAAAAACCTATCATACTTACAGGCAGAAGAGCCTGACTACCACCTGTAAGTCAAATAAGCACAGTGAACCAAATCTACCCCTTCTGTCCTATTTCTGCTTTCCATCTCCCTCCTGCCGATGCCCTTGTTACCTGAGAAGGGCATAAACCCACAGATACTTGTTTTAGACTTGGGCAGAGAGGTTGATCTGTGGAGGGAGGCTGGCTGAAATGCTTGATCCCCAGTTGGCTTCTGCATCTCTGTTGTCAGTGTTTAGGTCCCCATGACTCCATCACTGCTTCTTGTGAGCCTATTTCAATAAAAAGTTACTTTAATGAAGAGATTATGTGAATGAAAGGAAAGATTGAAACAGCACCTTAAACTCAGGGAGAATGTGTCCTTCAAGCTCTGTAGTGCTGAAAATACTGTTCAGCTGTGATGTGGACTCTTTTCAAAAGAAAACCCAGTAAGACCCTTCCAATCCCCCCCATGCCTGGAGTGCAGCTGATGGTAGACACCAGGTGGTGGGGGTTACGTTTGATGTGGGGCAGTAGCAGATGTGCTCTGTGCTGGGTGTGTGAGCATGCCTGCCTTCTTGGTAAGCTCCACCTGGGCTCTGGGAGTGAAGCTCTCTGTCTTGGAAAGGCCCAAGGAGGAAAATAAGGCCAGTGTCTGTAATGCACCTTATTACATGCATGGTGTCCCCTGGAACACAGGAAACATCTACCTGACCTGTAAGGTCATGTGCATTAGTCCATGAATTGGCAGTTTTCCATCAGGGAGAAACTTGGTGACCTTAGAGTGAAATGCAAACTCTGTTCCTTCCAGTTGGGGTTAAGAATTAGCAAGGCAGTCTAACTGCAGCTTCTTTCTGTGGAAGTTATCTCTTTTGCCTTTTCTAAAGGCTGTTGCTGTGGAGCCTGTTTCATGTTAGGACTTACCATAGGAAGTCTTGATTCTGGCAGGCCTGTGTGTGCCTGCTGGATGGCTGTGGCTCCTCGAGCTCACTGAGGTTAGGAGACCTCTTGGCAAAGGGTCATGTTTACCTGTCGCCTTGTCCTCAGGACCAGGTCAGCTTGTTGCAGATGTTTGTCCAGCAGTCATCATCCTGCCTGGAAGGTTCCTTAGGACATTAATTAACAGCAGTGCAGAAAACACATTGGGACTTGTTTCTTCCATGCTGTCTTCTTCTGTGAGAAGTTTTAAGTCTTAGTTACTTTCCAAATCATAACGCAAAAATTCAGTCTTTTAACATGGTCACTTCTTTGGATAATACCCTACCCTTGGTCTGGCAGATACGTGGACCGCTTTTCCAGCCTCTTGTTTCTGCGCTGTACCTGAAAACTGTTCTAATTTTCTTTTACCTCCCTGTAAAGTTTCCTTTCGTTCACTGCCTTTGCTTTTCTTATCACTTTTTATGCTCTCAACTTCATTATGCAATTGTTCCAATCCTGCTCTGTATTTGATGTTTTATAACTCGTGTCTGCCTTTTTTCCACTGTTGATTACTTTTTACATTTCTCTGTTCCTTCACACTGGCTTTAAAAATAAAATAGAAAAAACAACTTGAACATTCCCTGTGCAATTACTGCAAGGTGGTACGCGTAACCCTTGGGCATACATTAATTTATCTTTGAACACTTTCTATTTCCTCTGTGTCCTTTTTCTCCCCAGCTTTATCATGTTGAATTTCACCCTGCACTTAGTCTCCCAACTTTGCTCTGCTAAAATCTAATCTACTTGTTTCCAAGTTTTAGTTGAACATTAATCCTAGTGAAATCCTTAAAGGCTGCAGTTTTGATTCTCCACCACACCTGCATCACCAATCATAGTTGTTACAGAAGCCTTTCTCAAGAATTACTCCTTACTAAAAGCCATCATCTTTTCATACTTCAGATGATGAAAATAATACCTGAAGCCAGGGCCCACTGTAGGACTGTGCACAGTAAGAAAAGAATTTTTTTCACAACATCCACAACTGTTGCTCAAAATTCTTCCCCTCTCCATGTTTTAGCCTTTCACTTTGACTTTGTTTCAGCTGAACATTTAAGCATCATCTACCTAATTTTGAGCAACTGAGAAATCTGACATAACTATAACTCTTTTCCTGCCATTAGGAGTGTTTCTCTTGCCCTTTGGGCTACAGCTGTATTCTTTGTCAGCTGGTGTCCAGACCCAGGTGGATGAATTCAGTGGAAAACTGGTGAGGGAGAGAGCAGAGCAGGTGCAGCCCTGGTGCTCTCTTGCCAGGCATGGAGAGCTGTGCAGCAGGAACACTGGGGAGATTCCCACCACTGCCACCGACCCTGGGGCACAGTGCTTCCTGTGAAAGGTTTTTGCGGCTCATGCCATTGACCAGACATGATCATGGGCCATGTTCCTTGGAAAGGAGTGGAGCATTCAGTTGGATCATGCTAGAGCAGAATTAAATAAAATTGTATCAGCCCGTCTAACTCATTGCTGTGGGAACCAGCTGGACCAGGGTTGACCTTTGCAGCAGTACGCGAGTTGCACAGGAAGCACTTTAATGGATAATTTAGCCATAAAGGGTCACTTCTGTCCTACAGACACAGACTCTTCTGTCAGGTGATGTGGCCTCAGCAAATGCAATGACAATCTGAGGGGTCCAGTGAGACTCGTGCGAAAGAGAAGGAACAGCCAGTTTCTGGTGAGGGCGTTCAGTGGGTGGTGCTCTGCAGAACGAGTGTAGTGTCCAGCTTTTCTTCAATGCAGAGAAGGGAATAGATACATATATTACAATCCTGAGAGAAAATCCTTTTGTGTGTGACTTCAGATTTATTGGTAAGACTATCTTCTGCCGAGTGATTTCAGCAAATAGCTGTAGGCTAAGAAACACCTTCGAGCAGTGAGGAGAGCCAGCCTGGCCATGGCAATGTCCATAACAAGTCTCTGGTGAAATATGCCCACATTGGATTGTGCTGAGGTTGCTCAGGGCTGCAGCAGGCACAGAATGATGGAAAACGTGGTATCAGGATCCATGAGAGAGACCACCCAGAGAAAGTCACACAACCAGTAGAAACAAACTGCCTGGAGATAGGGAGATGGTTGGTAGTGCAAGGAGTAAAGAGGATTTTATGTCCATAAGATGTAGCTGTACCTGGAAGAAATGCAGTAGTATGTGCTGTGAGCAGGAACAGCAGCTGGTGAAGGGAGTCAGGCTGCTGCATGACTTCTTGGACCCAAAGTCTTTCATTGGGTGGATGAAGCACTCAACTTCTGGGACTTTATTAAAGTCATGGATGAGGTGCCTTCAGGTGAAACATGAAGAAAACTCTGGCCCAGCAGCAATAATCACCAGGCACATCACATTTTTCTGAAGGCTGGCTTTCCTACCAGGCATCTGTGGGCTGGTGGGAGAGGGGGACAGTGGCTGGTGGAAGATTAGTCACTGCTGGTCAGCCGTGTCTGTGGTGCTGACCCTGCAATTGGTGAGCAGCAGCACAGCAGGAACCCATGGTGGGAGAAAGGTAGCACCTCCCAGAGGCACTGGGACATGGGTCTCACCACAAATACTGGTGTCTCAACTGCAGTCATGACACTTCCATAAATTCCATTTAAAAAAGAGCCAATTTAAATTATAAGCGTAAAGTCTACATGTTAGTCAACGTAAAGGACTTGAAACAGATGCCAGATGGGCCCTGGACTTTTCTAGATGTGCAAAACTACTTCCTGAAAACTCCCAATGGCTATCTCCATTAAATGTACATCTTTGTAACACTGATGTTATTTCATATTGATTATTTGGTTGAAACTTTCTGAATGTATTTGTCATTGTGTTAGCATATGTAATTAACACATCTAATAATATTGACTTTAAGTGACCTCATCAATGTCACGGCTTATTAAGTTTTGTTTTTTCATGTAATGTTCCTCTTCCTCTCTATTGAGTGATTACATTCACCTGTTTGTCATAATTTGAGTGCATATACTCTGGAAAATAAAATTGAAACACCAAGTGCTTTCACGAAACACTTTCAAGCACAGTAAATGATGTATCTGAGCGTATTTAATTTTTTACAAAGTGCAACATGAAAACATGTCTTTACCTTCATTGCCTTTTCTTTTCTATCTTCCACCTACTGCATTTTCTCCCAGAAAGGCAGCAGACAAAAAGAAGAATGAAAACTTGTGTTAAATGAAAACAACTTAAACCTCTTTACTTTGGCATTTAATCTCAAGTGAAAATTTGCAATCAGAACGCATGCTTTCAATTTAAATTGAAAAAGTATTTTTCACAACTAAGTATTTGTTGGGCAGGGGGGAAGCTCTGATTGTAAATGTTGGTTCTCACAATAAATATTTCTGTAGTATATTTTAATTGATTAATCTGTCACTTTTCAGTAAAGTGCAAAATCAGATTAACCCACATCTTGCTTATTTACATGATCAGCTTTAATTTATCATTAGTTATATTGAGTACTAAAGCTTTTAGTGTAAAAGATACCTCTTTCACTTAATGGATAATCATTTAGTGGAATATAATTTAAAAAAATTTATATGGTATCTCTGCCACGGCTGTAACCTAACCTCAGCATGATAAACTTTCTCCAGCAGAAGGATTAGCACTTTCTGGTGTCTTTTGCCTGGATATTTGTTTAGTCATTAGTTCAATGGCCAACTTAGCCAAAGCACGCTGTGATCTGAAATCGGGTACTTGACACAGTAAAAATATTTCTGGGTTTGGCTGTGCTTTCCATTAGACCACTCTGTGTCAGGTAATGCAATAGGATTTCAATCCAGATTGCTGCATCTTTTTAATTAGAAGATAAGAACAAGCAATTGAAGGCAGAGTCTGAGAGAACTGGAGAGGCACTCTATACCTGTGTGCAAGACATGGGGATAGAAGCTGTATCTGGAAAAAAAAGACAAAATAATAAATGAAAACAAGTTCTTGAGAAAATTGTGGGAAAAGACTGGACGGATCATGATAAGAACTCTTATTTTGAGTTGTAGTGAAGGGCAATGGGGAAAGAGCTCCCAGCAGTTGCTTTTCTGGGGACTAGAGCTGCATCTCCCTGGCCTCTGAAGCACAGAGGGATGGGAGTGTCGTCCTTTTCACAAAGAAGCACTCTTAATTAGGGATACAATTTTGCTCTCATTTTTTTTTCACACTCGGATAATATCAAATGATGAAGAAATCTGACTTCAACCTGTTTTCTTCCTTCCCAATATCCTAACGCTTGCAGAGCTGCAGGAGTGCTGCAAGGTGGCAATGGTGGCACTGCTGTGAAACCAGGGCAATCAATCCTAATGCTGTTCCAACACACGGGAGTGTAGGTGCTGTGACTGGGTTTGCATCAAGGGGCAAGGGTTACCTGCAGGAAGGAGCTGAGAGGAGTGCTGTGTAGGTTTAAGTGTGTATCAAAGCCTTTTTTGTCAATGTGTGTGAGGATATTTTCAGTGCTGTTTGGACTGAGAGGCTGCGTCAGTGACTGACAGTGGTTTAGTGAGGAAGACTTTGCTGAAAGCTGGACCAGAATGCACCAAACTAAAGTTTAAGGGCAAAAGCTTTGAATTAATGCATCATTCAAAACTGAATGAGTGCAACACTCATCAGCAGCATGAGCTGACTTTGCTTTTTGTGCCAAATGTGGAAAAACAGGCTTCCCATGGTTTTAATTGGGTTTTGCTTCAGTCAGCCTGTGTCCACCTGTGTTTTGGAGCTATCATTACAATGGAGTAAGATCTCTCCAGCTCCTGCTGAAGCTCCACGTCCTTTACTAGGGCACGGCTGAGGTAGTTCATGGAAGTGACATGAGGGTTTTGATTTTTAACCTGCTGATTTCCGCTAGCTCTTCTTTCCAAAGCCCACAGTGAATTTCCTACCTGCACTCTTGAGCTCTGATGCTGCTCTAGGTTTGTTTCTTGCCATGGAGAGGTGTATCGCATGTTGCGTGTGTCATCTTTCTGCTGAAACAGAACACTTAAAATAAATTCCCCAAAATCCAAACCTCCTAAAACTACAGGTTGTATTTTTAATGATATCTTATGTGTGTGTAATAATTCAAAGCAATATTTATAAGCTTAACAACAATCCAGGGGCAGTTATGATTTCATTGATGCCTGGAATTGAAATACTGGTTGATTTTTTTTTTTTTGGGGGGGGGGGGTGTGTGTGTGTAACTTCTCGAGGAAAGAACTTCGGAGTGCAATCAATTAAAGAAAGGATCTGATTTGCTTTGTAATTGTTTTTCTGTCTGTATGAATGATGTAAGGGCATATTGGAAGAATTTACTTCACTACTCTGTCTTTTCTAAAATAACAGGTTTACTGGTTGATTTATGGGTTGTTTGTTTTGTTTTTGTTGTTCTGTCTGTAGGTGAGAAAAAGGTTAATTTGCTTGAGAAATCATGTCTATGCCAGAGAAGGTCAACTTGTTCCATCATCGTGTACTGCCATTGGAAGCTGACCTGAACCTAAACACGGTGGTTTAAGGGAAGAATTAGGCATCCTGTTTTTCTACATGCTTTTCCCAGCATTTATTTGCTCCTCTCTTTTTCATAGTTTCTCAGAAAATGCAGGAGGGTGTCACTCAGTGGTTAGTTGCTTATATCCTCACCGGAATTAATTTTGTTCCCTGTAAAGTTGTATTTTTGATGTTTTGCTTCAAAAACTTCAAACTTTGCTGTGGCTGTGCCAAGCTCATGGCATCTCTTATCCTCTGACTGACCAAAAGCCAAAATACAAACAAGTCCATTTATGAACTGAGTTAAAAGCAGTGAAGAAATGCACAGTATAACAATCTGGAAAACTAGGGAATATTAAATTGGTAGGAGAGCTGTGTGTAAACAAGAATGTAGCAGTCAGTGTGGTTCATGGGGATGTCCCCAGCTTCTCTTCCTCAGCGGCTTTGCTGAGCTATTTCTGTGACTCATAGAATGTGGACTGAAAAATGAAGAACCGAGGTGTTGTTGGAGTTTAAACCTTTTGCAATATCACGAAAGCTAATTAGAATGAAGGGGTTTCATGTTGTGTGTTTTTTCTAGTAGAACAGGTTTAATATTAATGTAACAGAACTGGGTGTCTGGTTCCCTGCTCTATCACCCATCTCTCACTGCGGCTGAATGCAAAACATCAAAGCGTTTGAGTCTCTTCTGTCTTATTTGGTTTTTTCTGCTCCTTTTTTCTTTCTCTTCATATGTTTACGTTCATGTACATAATACATATTTTCAATATGTCTGTTCATCACGTGTCAGAAAGCAGACATGATGGTGATGGAATATTTTAGGATGATAATTTCAGAGAAATGTTAAGTCTTACACAAACAATTTTGTTTCTATTTTCCAGATATGTGGTGATATTAAAAGCTGGTTGTTGGACTTGCTCCGCATATTTTGCCCATGTTAATTTTATAGGGTTATCTAAGTGTTATTGTTATGTTTTGATTTCAGTATGCTTGTTCCCCCTTCATTTTATATACCTATTGCAATAATTCTGTAACTTTATTTTTGTAGAGTAATCATTTGCTTGTTTTCAATTCTGGAGAACTGTGCTCCTAGGTTTAAACAGAGTAAATAAACTCTCAGGGCACAGCAGTCATGCCCAGACAGTGCACGTCAGTTTGCAAGACTGGCTCTAGATGAGTCTAATTTAGGAAGGAGAAATAAAACCTACAGTATTGTTAAAATAAGTTAGCCTCAGTATTAAATGTCTCTGCATACGCAGATTTGGGATGTTAGCCTGTGTTAAGTGCTACTTGTCCAGATCCCACAGGCCAAAGTGCCGGTGGGCTCAAGGACTGCATCCCCACTGCACCCATCCTTCAGCCATGGAGCAATCCCAGGAGCATCCAGGTCCTGCTCCTCAGAGCAGCGGGACTCCAGGGCCTGTCAAGGGGAAATGCTCTGGGAAGTGATTAAGAAAGAAGAAATCTCCCAATAGTGTTTTATCTACAGCATTTAGTGGAGGTGTTGGAGGAGAGATTTGATTAGTCTTTAGGTTTCACTTGCACTCTGGTTTGGATGTATCAGAATTCATGTTGGCTTCTGCCTCTTTTCCTTTCTTGCTCAAAAGTTGGTGTTTCACCTGAAGTATTGGAAATATGACTTGGGGGCTGTACTTCTTGCACTGATGCACTAAATCTGACTGCTTGGCTTGGGAAGGTCTTTCAGCTCTTGATTTTGTGATGTAGATAAGTGGTTAGACTTGGGGGAGAGCAAATAGGTGTAGCACAGGGGATTGGAAGAGGACAGGGCACTGTTGGAGGGGAGAGCAAAGAAAAACAGTGTTGACTCTGAAGTTGGGACAGAATTGCAAGAAGAGATGTAGTTGATGGAAAGATCAGTGCTGTCCTCTCCGGGCAAGTCTGCTGCCTCTGTGACCGTTTTGTGTGGACCACCATTTTTTTTCCTCACATGTTTGTGGTCTTCTGGGGAAATCCTCTCTGACGAGAACTGTGGTTTCTTGGGATTGGCCAGCTCGTCTCCACTGCTGTGAGAAAGTGGATGTTGAGTAAAGTTTCCATCTGTGTACAGCCACGAGAGGGGCTCCTTTGTTCCTCAGCCTCTAGCCAGCCTTGTACTCCAAGGATGAGAAAATGCAGACCTACTCAAGCTTGTTGAGACAAGAAAAGCTGTTGCATGTCTTGCTGCTGCCTGTGCAAGGGCTGGAAGATGAGGCAAAGGTCCAAGTTCTGCTGGTGTTGTCCCCTCTGCTGTTGAACTGCAAAAGCCAGGGAAGGGACTGCTGATGGTGGACCTTGGCCTGGTAGAGATGCTTTCTGATGGAGTTACAGGGAAGGAACAGGTGGATGGCAATTCTTTGGGGAGCTAGAAGCAAAAGGGGATTACTAGAGGTGTATCTGACTTGGGTAGTTCTGCTATGAATTATAAAGCTAATGGAGTTCATGAGTAAAAGCAGAATTATTTGGGCAGAACATAAGTTGGAGAACACTATAGTCATAGGTCACAATCGTATAAGATAACATATCATTGGGTGGGGAACACGAACATGTTTGTGAGGAAGGGACATGTAGCTTATTATAGAGATTAAAAGGGGCTGGACGTAGTGGTTTTGGGAAATTGTCATTTCAACTAATTTCACAGCAACTGAATGATAATTCAGTGGTGATGAGGGT
>NW_009647735.1:929489-971870 GCF_000708025.1 Charadrius vociferus | reverse complement strand
CTCTATGTGCATATTTTTGGTGTGTTCATGTTGTCTCCTGAAAGACCCATAGACAAAAAGAAGTCTCATTCCTGAGGTCCTGCTTTGTGCTCTTGTGCATGTGCAATTGGTATTAAGGTACAAGGGATGCTGTGGTGGGGACTGGAAAGAAAATGCAGATTTTTTTTCTTCAACTGGAAAAGTATGTAGAATATGATTGGAGTTTGTCAGTATGGAGACAAATGTCTTAATTTACTTGCAAGGGCTCTCAAGACTTCAGGATTGTCAACCTTTTTAGGTATAAAACCCCCTGCAGTAAGAAGCACGTTTACAGGATTTTACATAATTTACTATTTTTGATGAAAAATAGCATCAAAGTGACACCTGAGGCACCACATCCATTACCCTTTGATAAGAGATGGAAGTTGGTCAATCCTGTTCTTGTCATTTATTAGTACTGATTCACAGGGCAAAGAAATGACAGCTGGAAAGAGTCAGTTATACAGTAACTTCTGAACTATAGTGGCAAAACTGGTATAAAAGACTCCCTGATTTCCTTTAGGCTTCCGGTACATCAATACACAACTGCGGTGATCTCTTCATAAACTTGCAAGTCAAAACACTCGATATTTTTTTTTAGTAGTTTCTTATATGAGCTTCTGATTTTTTTAAAAATTATTTTTCTTTTATTTCCTTAATCACTTATTCTGAAAACGCTTTATTTAAAAAATATTTATATTTGCACATCTACTTGAAATTTTGGGGATACATAGCACAATGCACAATAGTTCCTATCATAGCTTTTAGCAACCTGCAGAATTGCCCTTTGCTTTCCCATCCTCTGGGTAGATCATATATGGTACCCTGTTTAACTCTTCAAGATGCACATTAAGAAATTTCATGTATACAGAGGCAATCTGGCCTCCCCCTGTCCTTGAGCCTTCACAGAAAGGATGTATGAGTTAGAATTTAACTATGTATTGTGGGGTTTATTGTCAGTCGAGTGTACGCATAGATCAATATTCAATATAGCTGTAAACACGTGTCCTTCAGACATATGCTAGATGCCCTTTGCTCGCAGCCTGGCCAGCAGCTCCCTGAAATACCAGCTTACAGCAGCCCAGCAATAATAATTACATCTTTCTGGTTGCCCCAGCCTAGGGTTTATGAAAGCAGATGGTCACAGGTGAGACTTGGCACTTCTGAGCCATAAAGTTCCACCTGCTATTTGATTATTTTTTTTAGGGTGAAATATTTAGGAGAGGAGAGGGTCTTTCCCTGACATTTTGTAGAGCTTTTACATTACTAGTGTTTATTAGCAATTGTTTTCTGTTTGTTGGAAGAAAAAGCCAGCTAGGGTGCTATGTGTAGATCTTTTTTGCTCTGCTAATAGAGACAACCCACAGATAACCAGTGTGCAAGGTCAGCTGGGGCCATGGGTACCGTTCTGTTAATTAGCATCTTCCAAGATGTTACCAGAAATCTGAACTTTCCCATTTAATAAACTACAATTAAATAATTCCAAATCTTTGGGAGAAATGTTCTCCCAACCTCAAGAAAGATCTGTATCTTGCCTCTAAGTTGAGGGTTACAAATACCTTCCATATAAAATGTGGGGTGAGGGGGGGAATTGTGGTTGGCTATTAAAATTGTTAAGGTTAAACTGCTATGTATGGGATTTTTTTTAAATGTTGCTATATGATCCCTTTTTCAGTTTGAGAGTGTTAGATTGGACAGGGAGTGTTTGTAGGGGTCTGAGAGCTGTCAGTGCTGTGAATGTTTTTCTTGTTATGGAGAAAAGGCTTTATCCAAGTGCTTATCATGTGCTAGAAGGCCTGTGCACTAGAAATAATTGCCAGGGAATAAAACTGCTGGCAGTTCTCATTTAACCCACTTCCATGGCACATACTTCAAGTGCCATACAAGCCTAAACAAGACTCAAACTAAAACAGGGATTTGTTTCCTTCTGTGTGAATTTCCCGGTTTGAGATGTCTTGTCAGGCAGGCAGAAATAATTATTACCGGGAGAAGATGGGAATTCTTCCCTCAAAGATATCCATTCATTCATTCACCAGGAGAACAATTAATGACAACTCACTAATGGCTGCAACGTTTTATTTTCTATTTCCAGTGGCATGTGAGACCCAGGCTTCCGAGTGCCTGGGTACTCCCTGCCTGGCCCCAATTACTTTGGCAGGGAGGCACGGTATGCTGCAGGGACCCGCGCTTCCCCCGGCAAGCCCATTCCCAGCCAAGAATAGGTTTGAGCTTTTGGCATTGAAGTAATGCATATGAGTAGCACTGGGTAGTAGAAATTGCTGATTGTTTCCAGCAAAGGAATGGCAGTTGTGTTTTAACTGTGTAATTAATTACTGCAGATTTGGGGGAAGGAGGGGGGGAGTATTTGGGTTTCAGGGCTGAGCAGAAGTATGGGAGACTTCCTAATTGAATAAACATTTCCCTGCAGGATAAAACCAAAATGAAACATGCAAGGAAATAGAAGTATCTTAAAAACAAATCTTCAAGAAGACAAAAATAAGACCTAAATTGCTCTCTGTCTAGCTTCCTTGTTGAGGCTTTTGCCCTGAGCATGTGGGTGGACCATTGGTTGTTAGGTGGTCAATCTCCCAGTATTTAGCAGTATCGACTCTGCTTTTCTACTGCCTTCTGTCTCTGCTTATACCTGTCTTGGAGTGACTTTGCACATGAGATGTTTGGTCAAGCAAAGGACTGTGAGGCTGTCTGAGGTGGGATGAAACAGGTCTGCAACTGTATGTGTCATCCCTATGCAAAAGAAAAAACAGTACATTCTGTGTCTAATATTTTAATACAATCTGTAACCTGCGGTTGGGAGAGACCAATGTTCCCTTGGTCTGTTTTACTGACCTGGTGGCCCAAAGAGACTATGGACCTGGGTTTGAAAACAGCCACTTGGTCAGCCTGGAGCCTTGTGTCCTGAGGCATCCACCAACCCCACCACCAGAGCAACATAACTTTGAAACTGCTTCTACACTGCTGGTGCGGCACAGCAGTGAGAAACCTGGTGACTTAGTTGGTGACAGCCTGATACGTGTCCAAACCTCCCTGATCACTTGGTTGTTGCAAAAGTGTCTAAGAATAGTGTCCAGCCTGTTTAAAATAAATCCTGTTGGATAAATCCAATGGCTTAATAACAAAGAGATGTCAACGGAGGCCGGGAGCTTAAGTCTTTCACATCCATTGAAAATGTTACTTTTAATGCATTACCTCTTCAGACTTGAAAGGAGAAAAACCCAGCGCTAGCTAATAATGAAGTGATTAACTGTAATAATATGCTGCCTATTTTGAAGTGAAGCAGTATAGGTGCAGAAAAATCAGGAATTAATTTATACATTAATACATATACAAAAGTATATTTTATGCTTTAATTACAGTTCTAAAAGCAGCATCCCAGAGAAGGAATAGAGTGCCCTGATGTTTGCATTACTCACATGTGAAAACATCTGAAGTTGGCTTGTAACTTACATTAATGACTTCTGTATGTGTAATTGATTTATTTCTGCACTGCCTTTTCTACTTTTCTATTACGCTGCTATGGCTGATCTTGGGAAGTGGAGGAGAGTCTGAGTTTGGGAAGAAATCTCTCCTCATCCCAAAAGTGCTGCTGTAGCAGAAGCAGCCTTTGATCCCAGAAAGATGGTTGTGAGATTTAGGACTCTCAACGTTCCCATTGCTGAATATGTAATTTAGGTCACTGAACTATGTTTTGGCGGAAGATACTTATCTATTCCACTTCTTGCTGATGTCATGTGCTGGGAAATCGGATGTTAGAGTACAAAAATACACGACAGGCCAGACTAAAATGGAATAAAATATAAATGGCTGGGTGATTGACTGCTTGCAGTTTGCGATAGTGGTTCTAGGGGATGAGGGTCACATCACTTCTTCTGTACTTCATTGTCCTCTGATTTAAAAAAAAAAAACTTATCTCTGCTTTAATTTTTAGTCTACATGGGCAGAGGGTGAGCAGAAGACCTAGAGGAAATATTGTCTCCTACTTGCTACGTAGAACTCATCTCTCTGTTGTTAACACCTCTGTTCAATTTAGGGAAGCTCAGAGGGTGTTAAATTTAGGTATTTTCCCACGTGTCCCACAGAGATGTTCACCACCAGCAAGAGAGGCTAATTCAACCCAAAGTATTCCTTCTAAAGAGAACTGAATTCCAGATGCATGATAGTGGGACTCTGTCAAGAAAGTGATGGAAGAGCCTAATATTGCTCAGGTGGCTGTTTGCATAAGTCAGGTTTCTCTAACCCTCAAGCTAACCATGAATACCTTACTATGGAATAAATTAGTTAAATCATGTCATCGTTTAACATAGTCATCAGCTTTGGTGATGCTTGGCAGTGTTGGGAAGCGGTGTTGGTCTGTAGCTGAGCTCTCCTCTCCCAAGCTTTGCTGGGTGCACTAGATCAGCTATGAAGAGACTGGAGGTTGATTGACTTGCTAGAAAAAGTCTACCTGGATTTAAGTAGTATTCTGAACTTTTTTTCTTTTATTTCCTTTTCTTCTGGAACCTGTTAAGTTATTTACTTTGGGGAAATTGTTAACAGGGAGTCAAACTTGGAGGAAGATATGTAGGTGCTTATCTTAGTTGTAAAAGTACTCAGAAGTTCAACTGGTAATAACATTGCAAATTTAAATAAGTAATAAAAAAACCCCAAAACCTCACCGTTGGGTAACAAAAGGAAAATATGCCTCCTAGAGAATTCATCAGGCAGCGCTCAGAAAACAGCAAGAAAAAATATTTTTTTTTTCCTAAGTCTGTCATGGTACAAGAAAAAACAAGCAGTTTTCCTCTTCCCTCTACAAAAATTCAACAAATAGTGATCAGTAATGTATCTGTGAGAAACAGCAACTACATTTGCTAGCTAGTATTAAAAAAAAAAACAACCCTAATTTACAGCAGTAGCCAATGCTGAGATAGAATCTGGATTTTGCAAATCAATCTTTGGGTTTGTAGTTGCTGAGATCTGAAGTATCAGAACTAAGTTCCCATTTTCTGCAGGTTTTTTTTTTTAATCAGATTCCAAGCTCACTCCATCTATAAAAGCAACCAGCTTTCTAATATTGTGGCTTTGGATGACATATTGAACAATAAAATTCAGTAAAACTACAAATCAATAATAGTTCAACTTTTCAGTAAAAATCTGGAGATTTTAAAAAGTTAGGAGCAGGATTTGCCCTTCTTGCAATCGCCCCCCTGTTCCTCAAAGATTTACATACTGTAAGAATGTTTGTATAAATAATATATATCTGTAAGCATTATATACAAATGCACATATTTATATTTATTATTACTTGAATGTGCTTATTTGTACTTCCTAATAGCTAATTAATTTGGCAAAAGCTCACAAAGCTAATGATGTATATTGCATTAAATTGCATGCTAAATCAAAGATATTGCCCTAGAATTTACTGTGAGATGTTAACTGCTGAGGTTATAGTCAAGTAAAAGGTGTACACAGCTTGGCATAATTTGTCATAACAACTCTTTTACTAAAACTTACAGGATTTACAGATGAGTTGATCCAGATCACCTTTGTACAGCAGTTAATTATTAGCTCCTGGGCTACCAGCTTTCACTTTAAAATTACCTTCTTGCTCATTCAAGTCTTGCTTTTATAAACAGTTTAAGATGTTATGGAAAGTATTTGCCACTGAGGTTGCTGCATTTATCTTGGGCATCGGTGACTCTTTTAAACTCTATGCTAAATGCTTTCAACATACCTCAGAGTGAAGCTGTCGCTCTGAATTTGCCTCTCAAGAATTTATTAAAGTGATAATTCTCTAGCAGTTGTGGTATAAATACTGCTGGTAATCTCCCTAACGGACAAAAGGCACAAATAAACACTGATTGCAAATAAATTTACGGTTTCCCTTTTCTCCATTAGGTTGCCATTCTGAAATAAAAAAAAAATGACGTCCAAAATAATTAGCAAGTGTCAGGAAGATTTCTCATATCTGTAAGAACGCTGCAGCATTCAAACACCAATTCAAAATGTTCCTGTGACTCTTCAAACACACTTCTGGCTGCATACAGCCTTTCTGCATAAACACTTGCATGGTGGGGTGGAAAATAAACATTTGAGATTATTCACCAAAAAAAAAAAAGAAAATCTAAGCTCATATTTAATGAGACGAGGGTATATGTTTTCCTGCCAGGGGCGGGAGGAGGCAGGCAGGGAGAACAGGCACCTCCAAGGATTTTCTGTTTAGTGCTGCAACTAGATTTCTAAGTTGAACGTATATCTGGTACCTTGCAAAGAAAACGTACTTTGGAATACCTTATCTCTCAATCATTTTTTGTTATTTTTCCCTGATTATAGTAACTTTTTGTTTGCCAGTAGTTAGTTACTTTAACCAGTACGATATATTGAGACATAATTCAAAATGACAGGAAAGGAGTAACCAATATATGGTGCACAAATGACTCCCTGTTAACATGTCACGTATTACATTCTTTATTAAAAACAGCCCCTGCTCCGTGTCAGCAAACAGCGCTTACAACCCTCACCCCAGCTCAGCTTTATGATGGATTGTCTTAAAGCTTACTAGTATGTGGAGTAAAATATTAGCATCGATGTAAACGTATAATATTGTTTATATTATTTTTTTCCTTTACATTGTCTTCATAGGGATTTACATTCAAACAATCTTTTTAATCACAGCTCATAGTTTTAAATAGGCTTCCCAAGGCAGCCTGGATTCCAAACCTTGGAGGTATTTCAGCATCCATCTTCTGCACAATCAATTAATTTGAGGGTTAGAGGATACCTGACAAACTGGTGTCTGTCTGCCTGCCTCAGGTCTGCAACTTCTTTGCATTCCTTCGACTGGCCTAAGTTTTCATACCGCTTCCCTTGTACCTGGGATAGTAACTTTTCAAATAACACTTTTATTTCTTTATTATGACATTTATTACCCAACTTTTTATTCTTAAAAAAAAGAATAAATTTTGAAGCTGTGCATGAATCCTGAATTAATATGTAAAAGATTAAAAATTCCCATATCGTCTGCTCAGTTTTGCCCTCTGTACCTGACTGTTTTTCCTTGTGCTGAAACTGGAAATTCCTGACTCTTTATTCTGGTGTTAGTGCAACAGATGTCTCTGGTGAGTCCTGTCCTCAGCAAACTTTTCCGAAGCAGCTAACAAGTAGACATACCGTTACTGCTGAATAAGGGAGGACTAGGGAATACATGGGTTTTCAAACCCTGTGTATATGTTTCTGGTGTCTGCCTGTTTACACACAGATGCCAGGCATTGTTTTAAAACTGGCTGCTGGTGTAAAGAAGTGAATGCGTTGTTATTTATTGATCATGCTGATGCCCCTTATGCATCACGAAAGCTTTTGTCGGAACATAGGTTTTGTGGGGCGTAATCCTTACAAACATCCAATGCTCAAAAAAACCCCTGAGGGGTCTGTAAGTGTGGGGAAGAGGATGGGAGGGAAAAAGCAGGCCCAGCATGGCAGACCGGCTGCGGGCTGGGATGCTGGCAGCGCCTGTGAGGGAAGCCCACCCTAGGGTATATTGCTGGCAGTTTTCCATCACACGGCAATGCCAGCACACTGAAAAAATGCCACGTTCTCTTGGTGAGAAAGGTGATGGTATGTTTATCACGCAGTGAAGAAATAAATGGTAGCCATTACAAAGGTGTATAATTCGGCAATTACAGTTATTTGTTTTTTCTGACACTGCCTGCAAATAGTTATCGCTTCAGTCAAACATAATTTGATTATCTTTTTCTTTTTTCTTTTCCTGGTACTGTATATTAACAGGGCAAATAAAAGGGAAAATAGTGCAGTCCCTTGTAATAAAGAAAACAGCAGCAAACTATTAATGCTCTTTGAAAAGAGTAGTTTTAACAAAGTAAGCAAGAATCATTTTCTTTGGTTGAGTGTTGATTCCCTAGTGTGCTCTCAGTAAGTAATTAGAATGGCCCAGTGAATGTCAGCATCAGCTTGTTTATTCTCATTATTTTATCATTTTAAAAACCCTCTAGGTGATGAGACATGCAGTATAGAACATAATTACCATTATTAGCATACTAATTGGACACAAAAATAGGCCAACTACAAGGTAGCCAACTGAATAATTTCACATTAATCAAACACCATAGTGAATAAGCCTATTGTTAAATTGACAGCTACAATAATTGGCAATATTTCGCTGTGAAATATAAGAAATTCCTTGTAATATCTCTGCAATGTTATATAATTTAGTAATTTCCCATATTTCCAGCCTTAACTTTGTACACCTAGTTCAAGTTCAAGAAAACATCATGATAAGATTATTAGTCTATTATCGAGTGGACGAAGTATATAAAGACCTGCTTGTTAGCATTCAGAAATAGATTCGCACGATAAGAAAACAAAAAGGCTACCAATTTAGTTACTTGTTGCTTCAGCATTGAATATGTATAAAGGTTCATGATAAGATTTTTTTTTTAACTGTATATTAAAGCCCAACTGGCACCTTCAAGAAGCACAGAAAACGGTAAAGGAATTAAAAAAAGCAAGTGCTAAAATACAAAAAACCCCAGTGGGAACTGCAAATTTCATCCTCTAGGATAATTTTCTGGCTGAGGCTGGTTGGCTTTTAGTTGCGCATTTGTCTCAGTGCTGTCCCCGTCTTGTTTAACGGCGAAGTAGAAAGTTGCAAAGCCACCACCAGAAGTGAGAATTCATGAAACGCTCAATTAGTAGCAGGCAGGAAGGGAAAACTGGCCCGAGCTGTGTTTCACTTTGAAAACCTTGGGGGAAATAGGACAGGAAAGGAGCGAGTGGAAAGGCGAAGAGAAACAAAGACGGGGAAGGGGTAAGTGGGGGAAAATGAGAGTTGCGGCAGAGGGAAGGAGACCGATAAGGAGAACAGAACCAGATGGTGAAACAAGAGGAGCAGAGCTAGGAGAAGACGAGAAGAAAGAAAAACAGTGAGGAAGAAAGAAAATAGTCATCAAGAAAAGAGAGGAAGAGAAGGTAAGGTGAGAGTCGGGGAAAGGAGAGCAGATTTGGAAGAGTATGAAACAATATTCTTCTTTTAAGAATTCAAAGGCGAGGGGAAACACAAGTATCTCACTGAAAGAAACGTTTCCTTCCCACTCCCCAGGCTTTCAGAGTTGTGGAGACTAGGAAAAAGGCAGGAAGGATTGACTTGTTAGATTCTGTTTATTTCGATATAGAAAATGTTTTTGGAAAATTGATGTAAAAACTCTATTTCATAATGCTGCTCATGTGGGCACCGAGCGCTCATTAAGGACGTGCACTGAGGCTCAGGGGCACACAGCAACAGCCCCGGTTCCAAGTTCCCCAAACATTCATGGATGGCTTCTCCCTAATAAGTGCACTGATGAAAGCCAAAACCATGTGGGTAAACTTGACTGATGGCATATAGCTTTAAAGAAATGAGAAGAAAGGAGGGGCAGAAAGAGAAATAAAATGCTGGCATAGGTTGATGAAGTGCCTGTTTTTGCAGAACCAGACCTGGCGTCCGCCGCAGCTGCTGCAAGCCTTTGTATCTGGCCTTTCTCGCGGCATTCGGAGAAGGGAGACTGCATTGAGTATGGGCCAGCAACTGCCTGAAATACCGTTATTTCAGTTAAAGAATTGAATTATTTCTATTTCAGTTGCCAAAGAGGCAATTTTGGCCACTAAGCAGTTCTGGTAGGGGTGGCTCTTGAGACTCTCTGCTGATTTAATTAAAGGCAGAAGCAGCTTTCTGTAAGAAGTGACCTCTAAGTTTATGTTGAAATTCAGCTGCCTTATTTTGAATGAAGCTGTAGGGCGGAAAAAAAAGCACCACCTTACAAGCAATAAAAACATATTTTTTCCAGTTGTTCTTTGCTTATTAATCTGATAATGGGTAATTCTCTGCTAATGATTGAGGATGCCTGTTAATATATCATAATCCTGGTTTATTGATTACCTGTTTTATTTCCTTTTGTGTTGCCAGTCTCTTCAGTAGCAAACCCACAGTAAAAAAATACGTAAGACTACTTCAGATATCTCTTGGTACAGAGAGGAACCGCCATGGGGAACGTTGAAGAGTACTAAAGTCAGCTAATAAGTGCAGTGTGTGCTCAGACTTTGTTTTAAGCATAAGTGTACAAGATACAGCTTTGATTTACTCACTGAACTTGAGAAATACATCTCTGGGCACTCATTGCCGGGAAGTCTTTTTCCTTTAGCTAACCACATATTTATAAATGACAGCAATACCTGGGTCGGGGGTGTCTTGAAAGATCTCTCAAAAAGTGATATAATCCACCTTTTATGGAGGAAAACTTACAGCAGGAAAAAGGAAGCATTCTGTGCCAGGTTTACAGCAGAGTTAAGGATAACAGCCAAGGCCATATTTTTGCTAATACATTAGGATGGCTCCGAAATGTGCCAACCCCATAGCTTGGAATAAAGAAAACGACAAAACTGAAAATATCCTTGACAAGACGTCTCTCTTAACACATTAAGAGGCTGTCCAAACTGTGAAAAAAATCCTCAGCAGTTCTTCTCCTTCTGTCACAGAGTCTGTGCTTTGGTGGTTGAAGTTGCAGGGCTCCGCCAAAATGCTGTGTGTGAGATTATATGTGAGTAGCAGCTCGTGGCCAGCATGTTTAACATACATTGTGTCTCACCTGCTCTGTTATATGCCAGCCACCGAGGGCACTGCAAAATCATGAAAAACACCCGGGTTAACACACCAGCTAGGTCTGGGCAGGGTGTTTGCCACAGGCGCACACATCTGTCATACATCATAACTATATCTGTTAAAAAGACATTGCAAAGCTGACGTATTATCATCCCTTAAATACACCTGGATGATTAATGAAAGCAATCCCCCACCACCTTCCCCCCAAAAAACGCAAGCCAAACCCCACAGCTGAAAATGAAAGAAAAGAAGGATATTATGCACATTCAGGCACAATAAACGCAGAAGAAAAACACTGCAAAGGATAGTTGTTGAATACATTTGAATAACAAATACATTTGAGGAAATCCCAGTCTGCTTGGGGACAGAGAAAAGGAAAATAAATTCATCACATTATTCATTGGAAATTATTTGTTCAGCTCTGCTCCTTAATGTGTCAGCTAAAGATGATTTCTAAGAGTGAAGATTTTCTTTTCTTGCTCAAAATGACTCAAAAAGAAATGAATATTCCAGCCACCAAGTGAGGTTAATATATGAGTTTCATAGCCATTTACTCAACACTGCTGTTCCCTGCAGAGTAATGGCACTGAGATGCATTCTGGGATTGCCAGGGGTGAAACCGTAGTAGATATTCTTGAATAATTTAGCAATGTATGAAAGCTTATTTCATCATCATCAACACAGTAATACCTTGCACCAATGGAGTGCTTTACATTTCTGGTCTCCAAAGCTGTGCAAGTATTCTCATTCCCATTTTTAAGTCAGGGAAACTTGAGTACAGAGAAACAAAAAGCATTTACCAAAGCAGGTGGAGGCTGTGGCAGACCTGGGATAATCAGGTCCCTAGGAAGAGACATCCAGAACATTTGAGTTGAAATCCATGTGGGTGAAGACGCTGCAGTTTAGACCTGTTTATGCTGAGTGAAAGAAGAGAAAGGGATATAAACAAAAGTATTTTTTCCCTTCTCTTTCTTTTCTGATGAAGTAAAAAATTAAAGAATTAAATTTCTAGAGTAAATTAAATTTAAAGATATTGCTAGTATCTATGCGCCTGTCTAGGGTAACCAACCCTAAAGAGGCAGAGCAGATTCGCATCTAGTTCTCGCAATGACGGGAGGCTGTGCTCACATCACAGAGTGACTATTACCACTATGCTGAAGGAACAGAGAAACTCTCGTGCCTCTCTTTGGGCTGTTTACACATGCATGTAGTTGGTAACTTTTTTGTGTTTAAAGAGTCTAACAGCTCATCAATCTTATTCTTCCCTGAATGTAGATTGGTGTTTAATGAGATCAATGAATAGTGCTGGTACTTCGCTGGCCAAAATTGTAAATGTGCTGTTGCATTTCCTATTTACCCTGTAGCACAGGGATTTCGGCGTGTTACTGCTAATGTGTTTTGCATTCTATTGCTCTCCTACAAAATTTATGGCCAGAGAGAGACTGCAGAAACAGTACGGGCAGTCAGAGCTAGATTGTATTCTCTGTACGACGCTCAGACTTCTTAAGATATATGGTTTCAAAATAGTTGAGGGAAGGGAAAGGGAAATACAGAGCAAAGAGGGAGCTGGGAGTGGGAAAGAATTTCAGATTAGTTTAATACAAACAAAACTTTCATTTCTGAGATGTTTCAGAGATAGAAGTAAATGTGGCTTAAAACAGTTTAAGAAAAGTGATATTAACAGTGAGATGCAATAGAAGTGCCTTTAGTTAGCACAGACAAAAGGCAGGAGGAGGGAGGAGGCTGTTGGGCAGGAAAATTAGTGGTGGAACACCGTATGTTGCTAATTATAGCCCTGGAGTAGCCTGAAAAGGCTACTGCCTTTCCAGCCCCTGTCTCTTCTCTTCACTGTCCTTGTTAGCACTGTGTTTGGTCCTGTTCCAGCTGTGCATTAACCTCTATAACTAACACCCCACACACCGTACGTTTTGTTTCTCTAATGCAGCTCCCATGGTGAAAGCCTTACGTACATCCCAGAGGTCTGACCTGGCAGGTCTTTCTCTTTGTGCGTGGTGATACAGGTTGAAGTTGAAGATATGTATCTGGTACTTTGACTGTAAAGTGGCGAGTTCTGTATTTTATTTTCTTATTGGAGCTTTCAACCATGACCTACTATCTGGAGTAGCTCCCAAGGAAGTTGTATGTCCCAAAGAGATAGACCTAGAAAGTCTCACTGTGCCAGGGAAATGAGGCATCACTGGGCATCCTTTACGTATAAATCTTTTTGGTGAATGATGGTCCAAAGCCAGAGAAAAGCTATAGTCCTTGATCTGATCTCTGTATTATATGGGAAATCAGTACAGAGTTGAGGCAAGCTTGATAGGCTTCTCTTAGCCCATTTGGGCCAAGTTGCATACTGAATCAAATTTCCTACTGACCAACAGCTTCACCTCGGGTGAGTCCAGAGGTGATGATCAGAGAGAATAGAAAACGTAGAGGATTTAATTCAAACAGTCAGATGTCCTGGACTCTTCAGAGGGAATCTAAATGGTATGAAGCAAGTTGTGGTTGAGCCCCAAAACCCTGACGGAAGCAGAATCTGTATGTGCGGAAAAATCTTAGAAAGATGAGAGATGAGCAAGAGGAATTGCACATGTCAATGATGAGTTGGAGACCTTGAATGCAGATGTGTTAGGTCAGTGTCGCCTGTGCTGTCATGGGATGTTCTCCTGAGCTTGCCCTTGGGGTGAGCAGTGCATCACCCTGTAGCTCTGGTATTTTCCAGCTCTGTGCCGTTTCTAAACATCATTAGCCTCGCTGTTATTGTACTATTCCCAGTGACGCTGCCTGTGAAATAGTACCCGACAGGTGGTAGTAAGGCTAGATAGGCTGTTTGATTAACTCTGTGAAATGATTTCTGGAGCTCCTGCCTCCCAGATGAAATGCAGCATGGTTATTCAGGGACCCTGCAAATATACGGGTGGCAAGCGCAGTATTGCTAACCCAGGGCACATAGTATCTATTAAATTTGAAAGCTGGAGAGGACCCTCTCTGTTTGGAAGGCAACCAAATACTTAGGAGGCGTTGAATAATCAGTCAAATCAACCACATAAAATAAACTTGGGAAATTTGAATGTTATTGTACATGTTATCTGCCAGGAAAAAAAAAAGGGATATTGTTCTAGAAAGGACAAAGCCGTGGAGGAAAAATGATTCTGCACATCCTGAAGTCTGGACTAAATACAGTTAAATGCAGCCACAAAAAACTAAGGGCTCGTAGAAATCCTTCAGTGTTGCTCAATTGTGCCAAGCCTCTATAAAGCCAGTAGAGCTGATTTTCTGAGAAATCCCTTAGTAAGGGGGATCCATCAGAAGCAAAGAGCAGACTGGTATCTGTTCACCTGCTGATCTCTTGGCTTTGGCAAAGAGTGGGTGGCTTGGATGTAAATGACAAAGTACAGAGCTGGGGCATAAAAAGAGCTTCTGCATCCTCCTGCTTACTAGAAGTGGCACAATGGCATTTTGAGGTTACATGTGGGAAGACCCCTCTCACAGGAACGTCAACTTCTACACTTGTACCGGGGCCAAACTTTGGCCTCAGCTCAGTATTTCTTTTGCTTGATGCAAATTTGCCAGGTCAGCAAAGTTGTGCTGCAGACCATGTCATTTCATGAGTCAAGTGGAATAACGTACATGGTGGTAGGAGAGAGAAGGCAGATAAAAATGTGAACACCTTTTTTGAGGAAATGGCCCGAATTCTGTTTGTGGTTACTGTAAAATGAAATAACTCCCTTTGGATCAGTGGTTTTCTCAGAGTTCGTATTAATCATGATTGATTTCAGTATTTAGCTTTCATCCTCTGAATAATGTGGCTTTCTGTGCACTTCTTCCGTGTTAGTCATCTACACTATACGTTGTGCTCTTGTCCAAGTTCCCTCTGCAAAAGCAAATTTTCTCTCCACTGCTTTATCCAGGATTTAAATGCACATCCTCCCTTTAATTCTGCACATTTCTTTCTTTTTAACAGTCTGTCTTTCCATCCTTAAGTATCGCTGAGTTGCCAGATAAAACAGTTATTGTTCCTATTACAAGAAGATTGTAATGGATTTATATAAAACTCAGACAGTGCCATTGTTCTTGAAGTCCATTTTATTGTAATGAAGTTCCACTCTTAATATTCCATGATCTTCAATGTCCTTTACAAGTAACTTTTTATAAATTAATCTATAATAATCTAATTCAAGTCAGTTAAAGTGGATAACTATACTCCAATTACAATACTGGGAAGGGTTTTTACATAATGGGGGCTTTTATATAGATGGTTAACGCTAATACTGTAGTTTACAACATACTGTATGAATCACTAATTAAATGCCTAAGTAGCAATAATGGAAGTGGAACTATCAATACAGAGAAGATATCAGTGATGTAAGGCATTAATAAAACTTTATAGTACCATTTAATCTTTTTTTATAGGTACTCCATTATGTCAGGGAAAAGAAAAGGCAGAAAAACAAGAAAGTGAGAAAGAGTGGAACTTAAAGGAACTGGGAAAGGGAAAATAAAATGTACTTTCCCTTGTATCTTCCCCACAAAATGGGCCAGATAGAAAAGTAATGAGAAAACTGCCTAGTAGAAATAAATTTATCACACTTGCAAAAATATAGCTGTTCATTACAGCGGAATGGTTTAAATGCTACTTAAATAACCTATATTCTGTGACATAAATGAAGGGCAGCATAAATAGTATCCTCAAAAGATGAATACAAGTTTAGTAACACACTGACCGAAAAGGAACAGCTAAACTGTCGTTTTCTTGCTATTGGCCAGCAGAGATGACTAGCAGGGTAAATATATAAACATTTATATTGGAAGGAAAAACTATTAACAAAGGTATTTTATTTTTAAGCCAAAACACAAGCTTGGCTTTCGGTGCCGCCCAAGGACCATTCGAGGTGGCCGAGCTGCTCTCCTGACAGGACATCTCCTCTGTGTTCCTTGGACGCCGTCCAGTGTCCCCTGCAGGAAAGCAAGCTGCCCATTTGCATATCAAAGCAGAGGAATAAGCCAACCCCAGTAGACCTCTAAAGGGAAGTGAGAGTATATGGGAATTTTTAGTTTTAACAACTCTCAATAAAAAAAAAAAAAAAGACCACCTCCATTCCTTTCATGCAACAGTCACTTCAAATGCTTTTGCAACACATTTGAGCAGAAACAAGTATTTAACCCTTCAGATGCCCTGGCAGGGTGTTTCAGTCCTGGTTCTGTTTTGACGAATAAAGGGGAGAGATTTCTTTTCCTGAAAAATGCACTTGATATGAGCTCTACGCAGCACTTTGAAAATCTTTGCACTGAGACCTCCTACGCACCTTGACATGTATTAGAAGTGTGCAGTAGTCAGGCTAGTGTTTCATGCTCGCTGTTGTTGGAATGACATGTTTATTTTGCACAAGATTTCTAGCCTCGTGCCTTTCTGTGCCTCGTAGGAGGTATTTGACATCATCTGTATGGGATGTCTTTGCTGAGGTTTGGCTCTGAACTCCATCTTTCCTGGGTGTCCATCGCTGGGCAAACTGGAGCAGACAACCTGCCTCACAGATTCTAATAAAAATAAATCTTTCTGCATTATTTTAAAACTATGACTTCAATATGAGTAGATGAAGAGGCTATGAAAATTCTTTGCCAATATCAGTGAAGATTAGATCCGAGAAATAATGTCTCCCTGTGATAAGAAATTCATTACTCCCCTTGCCCATCAAATACGGCTGCTGGCAACCCTCTGCCTCGAGTACACAGTAGCCGAGGACATCAATAATCCTGCAAATTTGCAAGTGAAACCAAACCTTTGTGCAGACTCCCCCTTCCTCCTGTGTATTGCTTCATTTCACAGCGACCACGTCTGCTCTCTTTGAATGCCTCTGAAAAACTGCTGGAGTTTAACTTAACTATTACATTTCTGGTGTTTGAAGCTCACCCTGCTTCCACTGAATGGGGTTTGATGTATTTTGTTGAATGACAAATTTAGCTGAAATGCATGAACAAATACAGCTCTGTCTCTTTGTACCACCAAACAAATCCCAAGCATGTCATTAGTAATACGATCAAGCCTAAACAGTAATTAAAAGGTACCTACAAAATGATGTGGGTTTTCCCAGAAGTACAACCTTGCCCTGCGTCATGGCAGAGCTCATCTGTGGTCACTTGTTTGTCTTCTGATGTATTCTGATTTAGCAGCAGTTACTCTAGAGCAACCATTATCTACTTGCTGCCACTAACAATCAACCATAGAATAAACTTCTTATTGGAGATATAAATATAATTCAAATGCTTTGGAGTGACCATAGGTTTTTCTGGACTTACACAAGAGGCGGCGATTGTCTTTGTTCTGGAGTTCAGTGAAAGAAGTTCTGCCACAAAGCTTCAAGTCCTTCAACCTTTTCCTGTCTTTCAACAGCTCTTATTTTTTCACGAGTCTCTACGTAGAATGTAAAGAAAAAGGAGAAAAGATCAATGAAGGTTTGCTGTGGTTTTAATAGTTTTAGCTATACCATCCTCTCTCTTCCACTGTTCTTGTCCCTGGTGACAGCTGAGCACTGTGTGTTGTAATATGCCATAAACCTGGGACGCCATCATAGCTTGTTTCAGAAATCTAGAAATGACGCTAATGGACAATAAAAATAAAAAAAAGAAATCAATGAGAGGCACGGAGGCTGAGCAGTGTCAGCAAGAACAGCTGGAGATCCTGAGCTGAGGGTAGGGACCGCAGCAGGACCTGGCCCCACTTTTCTCTGCACGCATTTGTGTACACAAAATCATGGCGTGCAGCTACACTGAGGTAAGATGACAGGCTTACACTTAAACAAACTGAGGCTGCGATCTAACTCTGGTCTACAATTTTTACTTTTTTTTTTGTTTGGTATTGAGTGGGGGAATATCATTCTTCTGTTTGGGAAGGTCTGCTGGCTTCATACAGGGTGAGAGTTTCTGTAGGAACTTAGTTCAGCTGGGTCAGAAAATTTTTGCCTGTTTTTGTATTTTAAAGGATGTTTCGACATAGATGGAGACTTTCAGTACTGCTTGTTATACTGCATCCCTATTTCCTTCCAACACACCTACACATTCAGCGTCACCTCCATTTGGTTTATCGTGCAATAAGATGTCATGTTTAATTTTATTTATGGGCTTAATATTCAAGTTTTTCCCAAGTAATTTTTCCCATATGGGCCTTTAGAAATATGTTACAAAAATCATTATGTACTACTGTTAGGAGTAATGCATTAATAAGCAGATTAGCGTCCCGTTTTGATGGGCAAAAATCTGGTTTTAGCACCATGTGAAGGCACTTGGTCCAAAATGAGCCATGAACCAAAGAGTTTACAGGTTATGGATGAGTGGAGCATTATAATACTTTGTGCACTATCAAGTGCAATGCTCCGTCCTGTTTAAAAATAAAAATATCCTCTTAAATGTGCATCATTGAGTCTCCATGCCTCTTTTAATAGGCTTTTCAGCCTGGTTTCTCTCCCCGGAGAGGTCCCATGCTCTTTGGGAGCCTCGCTCGGCTTGGCCAGAGCCAGGGAGGTGCCTCTTGTTAACAGACTCGTTGACTTCAGCCTTTGGGTCTGAGCAGCAGCCTTCTGGGTTTTGAGCGATCCCTTTGCGCAAGTATGAATGAATGAAGCTTGCCTGATACTGTTTTTTTTGTATAATTCATCAAGAAGCAAATCTGGCACAAGCATCTAATGTGATGACAAAAATCAGTTTTCTGTGCTGGTCGCTTCACTGGCAGCCTGTGATATCTCTGCTGGCTGGTAGAGTTGGTGCTGTCCTTGGAGGGTTGCTGTTAAACTTCTCACATTGCTTGTACGTGGCTCTGTCTGTAGAAAGCACCACTTTTGGAGCACTTTAGGCCCTTCCTAAATAAAACCTGTTGCAAGTTTGAGACTGGGATTGACAGGGTAAGGGGAACAGCTGTGATGTTCCTCTAAAGCTAAATGTTGCTGGTTTTGCATAATCTGCAAAAATATGTTGTCAGGACGAGAGATCCAGCTGGCTCTCTGCCACCTTCCCCCTCCGCAGTGTGTGCTGCGGGAGCGGGTGTAGCATCTGGGGAGCGGAAGGTTTATCTCCGACACCGAGATGTCAAACTATTATAGAAAAAAAAAAAAAGAGATATACGTATGTATATTTTACTAACTTGCAATTCTTCTTGTAAGATAGCTGCTAAAAAAGAAACAAAGGGAGATGCAGTTTCCAGTTCTGCGATGCTGCAGGGTTAGATGTAGCCGCAATGGGAATAGAGGGGCTGCACGCTCGCTGCATGCCGCGGTGTTAGCATATGCACATCGCAATCGTCTTAATACCCATGGTAAATCCTGCTGTCTGCTACAAGCTCTGTTTTGAATGTTAGGCTTGTTTGCCTTCTGTTTTTTAAGCTTATAAACACTTTGGGGCTGAAATTCCCACAGAAGGTAACAAGAGCTATGTTAACCCTCTGCAATGGTCTATTTAAATGAGATTATCTTGGGCAAGTGGGGTAAAAGGACTGAGCAAGCAGACTGGCAGCAGAAGAGAGGGTCAGGTTTGGGGCTGCAGTTACTCCAGATTTGCATTTCGAGCAGCATAGCTGCATTGAACTCGGTGGGGGTTTATGGCAAGGTATGAGTAGAAGATGACAACAATTCTGAGTGAATGATAGGTTGATGTTGCTTATCTGCTTAGACCCAAGGGTCGAGAACTGTTGTTTACACCTGAGCTCTTCTTTTAAGCATGCTGTTACTACTTCTGGAGGCTGACAGAGGGTTTGATGTGAATTTTTCAGGGTTATGTTTACTAGTGTTCATACATAAGGTTTTGTGATGTTATGAAATGGTCTTATTCTCTGAGAAAATAAAGTTCTGATGGAGATTGCAACAAAGCAGGTGATTTGGTGCGGCTCTTCATTCCTGACGTTGCACCAGACATCTTCTGGCTTTGGTGGAATGAATAAGGAAATAAAAATCCCCCATGAAACCCCTGCCACACTATTTTAACCAGTTGTGTGAAGATGTGAAGGCAGCACTTGGTTATTACTTTTAATTAGCATAAAAAAAGATGATGCCAATATCCACATCTAATTCGTATCTTAGACCAAAATGCTATCGGCTTCAAAAGATATTAGACTTAGATAACAACTGAGAAGAGGATGAGAGAGTAGGTGTGCTGATCCAGCCGGTGTTTAAAGGAGGGAAGTTTGACTTTTGTAGTGAGATTCATACAAAGGTTTGTGTTGGAAGAGACATTAAAGATCATTTAGTTCCAAGCCCTCTGCTAATGGGCAGGGACACCTTCCACTAGACCAGGTTGCTCAAAGCCCCATCCAACCTGGGCTTGACCACAACCAGGGATGGGGCATCCACAGTTTCTCTGGGCAACCTGGGCCAGTGTCTCACCACCCTCACAGTAAATAATTTCTTCCTAATAGCTAATCTAAATCTACCCTCTTCCACTTTAAAAACATTGTCCTATCACTACACTCCCTGATAGAGTCACTCTCCATCTTTCCTGTAGGCCCTAAAGGGCACTGGAAGGGGCTATAAGGTCTCCCTGGAGCCCTCTCCAGGCTGAACAACCCTAACTCTCTCAGCCTGTCTTCATAGGAGAGGGTCTCCAGCCCTCTGATCGTCTTTGTGGCCCTTTTCTGGACTTGCTCCAACGGGTCCACGTCCTTTTTATGTTGGGGGCTCCAGAGCTGGATGCAGTACTCCACGTGGGGTCTCACAGGAGCGGAGTAGAGGGGCAGAATCACCTCCCTTGACCTGCTGGCCACGCTTCTTTTGATGTGGCCCAGGATGCGGTTGGCCTTCTGGGCTGCAAGCGCACATTGCCAGCTCATGTTGAGCTCATCAACCGACACCCTCAAGTCCTCCTCAGGGCTGCTCTCAGTCCATTCCATGGAGAAGAGTGTAGGAAGGATTCAGAATTGGTTGACCTCAATAAAAAGATTCGTCTAGAATTTGTTTTACTGTTGCTAATCTCTATTAATAACCAAAATTCCTGAGACCAGGCAAGTTTGAGTAGTGGGTAGAAGCAGTGATTTTCTTTTTCATGTGTGTAAATACTAGGTCTATGGCTTGAAAAAAAAGAGGAGGAGGACAGGTATAACAGGCTGTTTCCCAAGAAATGGCAAGAAGATGCCGTTCCCTGGTCTCTGGATGCCTCAATGAGGTGTTCCCAGCTCTCTTCCCAATCCATGCTTGTGGATGCGTCCCTGCAGGCAGGCTGGGCTGGGCTTTGCTCCCCTGCACTCATGTCTGCAAGAGCAGTCAGTGCTCCCAGGTCTTACAGCAGTGCTCTGAGAAAACCTGTGAAGTGCTAAAATACCATAGACCATATAAATACCAAACATGGGTTCCACTTTATCTTATGTAAAGTAATGGCAAATGCCTTCTTTTCTTTTATTTATAACCCTGCATATATGGAATGTGCACATATATATCCTGGAGTCTAGTGAAGAGGCTGCTTAGAGATTGCTTGCCCTGTGTCACGAGCAGACTAATAGCCAAATCTCCTCCAAATTTGTACATTCTTTTGGTGATTCTTGCAGTCTGTTTTATTTGCTACCAAAATATATACTTAATCTGATGGAAACCTGCGTGGCCTTTTTTTCATCTGACTGATTTCCCTCCTTTGGATTGTTTATCCTTCAAGTGCGTATTAAAGGGATGAGGAAAATATTTACTGAGCTGTTAAAGAATGGGCCATAATAAGGAAAAAGTAAATTCACCATCCTCCCTTGGCCAGTACATTTTGGTACATCTCCTAATAAATCACCTATATGAATTGAAGGTGTGAGTAACACCTGCTTATGTGATACACAATGATAAGAAAGTCATACTGCCAGAAATGGGGCTTGGAAGAACTGGGCTTTTAGTTGTGCAGGTAGGGTTTGCAGGGTGATGCTTTAACAAGGTTTTTTCTATCCAGGCATTTTAACTTGCAATTATAGTATTTATTACACAATTACATATTCTTAATATATTAGAATTGTTATTATAATGTTATTACATTATAGTTAAATTACAATTATTATATTATTACACATAGTGTAGTAATGAACCAATGATGGATTGAAAAACAGCCCGTAAATCAAAGAGCAAATGAGTCTACCAGAGTTTGAGAAGCAGCTGCCTGAGTTATGTTGGAGGACAGTCACCACCCTTGCAGAAGAGAAAGAAATAAGTAAAAGAAATAAAGTAACATCTTCAGAAACACTGCAGCTCTAAATCCATGCCAGTGCCATGATACAGAAAATAATTGAGAGGTTTGACTTTATGTAGCTTTTGGCCAAAATTTTAAGCTCAGGTATCTCATGTTCAAATAGTAAGATGTTTTTTTTTTTTTCTTTCAGTGAGAAATTTAATTACATGCCTGTGCTGAGCAATTTCTGTTAGGATTAGCAGTTTCTATTCTGCCTGCTCTACAGTCTCTGAATCTGAAGATGATGATTCTCATTTGCAAATGATTTCAGCATTTCTTTCTGTCTGCAAGGCTGAGAAGGATGGATCAAAACAAAGTGTGCTTTCAAACAGATGCATGTAAAACAATCGGTAAACAAAATGACTCAGAAAATGCAGTTCTTTAAAAAGTTCTTGTTATCTGTCCTCCTTGTTAAATGTTTATTAGAAACCAATAATGTAACGTTTTAAATGTGAAATCCAACAGTATCTCAAAACACTTGTAGAATACCCCCAAATGCATTAGTATAATGATCTGTAACCAAAGACTTTAAAAACATCCTTTGTCATCTCCAAGTAAAATAGTATTTGCTCTTTTTTTTTAATCAATTCTTCTGCCTACCAACTAAATTGCCCACAAATTTGTTATTAAATTAAATAATGAAGGATTGAAATGTTAGAGGAAGAAAAGGCTACGTCCACTATTGTTCCTTCCAATGTACCGAGCCGGGGTAAATAACTTCAGCTTTTTCATTTATTTAATATATCTCAGATTGGTATCTGCTTAAGTCATAACGGCTTACCCCTGCCAACAGGCAAGCTCTGCAGAATTTACTACAGTAAAACGCAGGCATGCTTCACGTAGCCTTAATTTGTTTTGAGATCCCATCTTTTATCTATGGAAACCTGCTCTCTCAGCAGGATGAACTTCTCTCTGAGAAAGCAAATTGGTTGTAACGTGGCGTGGGTCCCAGCATGCAACGCTTATTACAGCTCTCCCTTCTGATGCCTCACAGAAACGGGTGGAAGAAAGAGTTAAATCAGCCTGTAGCATCTCACATAATTATTCCTGGCCAATTGTCTCCAACTGGAAACTCACAATTTGTTACCACTTTGTTGGTTTCGGTGAATGAAGAGGATTCATTGCTTTTTGCTGGCATTCAGGTCTTTTGTTCACAGTTTTGAGAAAATTGCAATCTCTTTTCTTGCTACTGTTCCAGCTTTTTAGCCATGCTTGGTTAAGTCAACGCTCAGGTTCCTCTGGATTCGCATGTGATAATCTGGTAGTGTGCAGGGTGTTTTTTTTCTTTTTACTGCTTTTTCTTGAGTGTTTTGTTTCCCAAACTGACACTCGCAAAACATTTATTTTTACAATCTTAATATTGTTATGGTGAATCCACTTTCTAAAAGTTCCTTGTCTTTACGGGGTGGCCGTTTATCTGAATCATTTGTTAATGTTTTCTGAGCTTCACAAGGGACTAAATAAATAAAAAATAAACCACTGCTATAGGCATACCATAATAAAATTGATGTGGCAACATTATATAAACCAGCACCCGTGTGGTTGTTTATAGGTTAGTTAACTTTTGTGAGTGGTGTCAGTAGCTCCTATGGGATACGCGTGGCTTGTGTCTTCATGGAAAAGATCCCAGAAAATTTAGTAACTGAAGGGTTATTTTTTAATAAAAAGTGAATGAGTTGCAGTACACTGATCCTGATTAACCAACTGTGACAGATGGTAATTCTTTTCTTTAAAGGTGGCTTAGAGAAATTAAATTCAAGGTGATTTAAGAACTCTTTAAGAACGGCTGAAGCCAACTTAAAGAAAAAACAAAAAGCAGAGTGGAACACCTTGAAGTTTGCCTTGTTTGCTCTTGCAGAGGCATCTCTGAAGTCAGGGAGCCAGCTTCATTCCCAGGTAGTCACAGGGACTTTTCCACTCTAGTGTAGTTTCCAGGGTCTTTTTTAGTGTGCTATAGTATCAGGCCAGGAAATTTGTCTAGTCATGCAACCCTCTTTTAACCTAAAGAATAGTAATTTATTATTATCTCAGGAAATCGCGCTGCTCCAAAGAAATGTTTTGGGGCGAGTAAGTCACAGAGGAGTGACTTACTAAATGTTTTCTAGGAGATTGGTTAGCTGAGCTCTGCAAACCTCGTGCCGTATGTCTTTTGAAAGTCTATTTGGGGGGCTTGGATCAATACAAGAGGACTGAGACCTTCCCATTCTAATTCTCAAAGCATCGACTTGTATTTGAGATTTAAAGTGATCTCAATTTACCAATGCAAAAACAGCTGTGTTCATCTGCTTTCATACTAACAATCTATGAATAGCGATAGATTCTTCATTGAATTGAATCATCATAAAGTATAAATACATCTTCTCAAAACCGGACTCAATTTCACTCTAAAGCTATCTGAATCTTACTGTACAGCCCAATTGGATTGCTTAAAACAGGGTATGAAACCTCAGACTAAGCAAAGTTAGCATTTTTTTATGATAGTTATATGCCTGCATGATTTGCACATGAAATCAAATTGTAAACCTTTAGTGCATTTTTGCTAATCGTGTTTCTAGAAATAGCACACAAAGCCAAATAGCAGGCTTCATAATTCTGATTTTTAAAATCATGAGAAAGCAACTTGTAAGAGGCGTGGGAGTTATCTGAACCTGGCTGGTAGGACCGCACTTCACTGATTGTCAAATACAAGGTTGTACCTGAGCAGGAGCACTGCTTGTGGCAAGACTGAGCCTTAATATCAAGTCCTATATGAAGAGATGCATCCTGGTGGGAGCAGCCCCGTGCAACCCCGTGCTGGAGCAGAAAGAGTTTGAATTCTTGCATGTACTCCTATCCCTGCCCTTTAGCTGATATGCCCGTGAAGAAGAAAGTGAGCCAACGGTAATGGTGTGATGTTTAAATTTTTGAAGGTTTCCCAGCTTACCAGGACAGCTCTCTCAGCTATTACTCTTTATGTAGCTGAGCTATTCTAGTACAAACATACATCTCTTTATTTATAAAACATAGTGTTTCAGCTATTTCGTGTTATCTTGGTGTCAGTGGTTTCAATATGATCTCTTGAAATTGCTTTTGTCAGCTGTGGAGTAACTGCGAGTTGGAAATACACATCTATTTATGTGCATACCTTTATATTTTACTCTACATATGCATACACACACATATATGTTTATACCAGATGCTGTTTTCAATTACGTTTTAGTCCAATTCTTGCACTGATTTTATAAATTATTAGAAAATTGTGCACTATGCATGGCACAGATTTACAGATCTCTTTTGGCCTCATTGCTAGCTATGGAGTTTGAAGCACAGGTTGCTTTGCTGAGACACAAATGATGTGTTCGTTTTCCCTTTTCTGGTTGGATGAGTTTATTTCTATGTAGAGGTTTCTAAGGTGTATGTTCACAGGTACTAGTTGAAAATATTAATTTCCTTTAGGTATTCTCCATACATACACTGCTGGCTGTTTAAACAATCCTGTCACTAAAGGCAGCCTTACGGGAGAGGAAGGAGTTCTCTTCATTCTCTGAAGATAACCTTTTCCTGTAAGACTTGTGCATATGCAGTCTTTCAGGATAATCCCAAACTGCCATTTTTATTTTTTTTTTACGTACTTGCCTATGATGCCTAGAGCCTAGATTTGAGAACGGTGACCCTTCTGCATTCATAAAAAGATTTAAGAATTTGAGCAAATTGATGCAACTTTGTTAAAAACATGCAGAAATATTCCCAGGTTGTTGGCAGGTGTTGTTTAAGGCTGCTGTTTGTTAGCAGTAATGCTTTGGGGTTTGGATAGTACCTGGTACCCAGGAATCTGAGTCCCTGCCAGATACTGATTCAGTCTCATTGTGTCTCAGAGTAAAAGGTGAAAATTATCGTACTTAATTTTGAAATGGGCGAGTAGAGTCACAGCATGTGTAGGTGTTGTGTCCAACACTGTGTAAAGCTGAGGTGTGGCATACACCCCTAGCTGGAAAACAAGGGCTGAAGCTCCGATGAGTCCTCTCCCTGCTGTGCCCACACCAGCTCTGCAGGTGCTGATGGAGATGGGACATGGACCTGCCAGCACCCATCCCTCATCCTGGTGTTCTGGGCGCTGGCATCACCCATCCTGTTCCTTCATCTATCTGCAAGGGCTATCCTGGAGTCAGGAGCATCCTCTCTTTGTCCAGCCACGGGCAATCAATGTGCTCTGTCAGACCTGAAGCAGCATGTTCTGATCAGCTGCGTGGTTCAGGGTGGCATCCTGTAACCTAGTAACAGCAAAGCTGGGCACCTTTTGTTATTTTTAATGCTTGCAGAATGATTTATTAATATGTGTTTTATGTGTTTTCTAACATCTTATGTGCATCACGGAAGAGTATTACAACTGTTATCAGGCAAATCAAACAGCAAGTGCTGAGCGCATTTAAAGTAGTACAGCACACTGTAATGGTTGCATTAATGGCAAGTGATAGCATTTGTAGTCAGAGATTTAAATATATGATGATTTCCATGAAATCATTGTATTCTGCATTTTGAGGTTTTTAAGAAGAAATTACAGACTTAAATTAACACTTGGTCATTATTCTTCTATCATGTGCTCTCGTTACTTTATGAGGATTAGTGAGATGATGATCATATAGCTGTATTCATGTGCGCCAATTCAACATTATTGGTATTTACTCTGATTACCCTGCTGGAGAAAATACTTTACATTATCACAAAATGGTCTTAAGTGGGAAGATTTTGCAACAGAGCCCAGTAGTGCTAATCTGATGAGATGTTATGAAGCGTTAATACGTTCAATAATCAATATTTAATAAGAATTATGGAAATAGCTCTTCTTCATGAAGGGTATTTAAAGATTTTATTTGATTTTTATAATTGTTTGCTAAGTGTGTTGGATTGTTTGTTTTCCCTTTTGCACTGAATTGAGTTTCCAGGGGAGAACGAAAAAAACCCAAATTTCAAATCTTGATGAATAGTTTCTTCTCTGCACTACGTTAGCTCTGATGGGTTTCTACAGTGCTTCAAAAATCTTTTCTTTTTTTGCACTTAATTTCCTGTAGAGAAAAGATGTTTAAAATCATGTTTCCCACCTTTAGAGTGGCATTTATTGGTAGCGAGTGACTAGAAGAGATGGCTGTATAACAAAGTTCAGCTTTATTTGTCTTCTACCTGCAAAGCAAGTGATAAGTACTACTGAGAGACGGAAAAGTTCATCCTCTCACGCAATGTTACCCTTCTTGATGAGCATTAAAAGATAGCTTTAAGCCATTCACAATTATGACCTTGACTAGGAAAATGTAAGTTAATAAGGCTTCAACAAATTATGGTCTTTTTGGTCGATTTGCCTAGTGAACTGTTAATTGTAAAACTGAAAGACATTATGTTCAGCTTTCTCTATCACATCTTTTGTGTTTTAACAGTGACACTTCATTGAGTGCAATTAACAAAGCCTAGGAGATTTATTAACACACTTCTTCATGGCCAATGATCCATTCCACTTAAGACATAACACTGTAAAATGCACATTATCTCCTTTTGGCACTTACAATAATGCTTCATGAACTAGGAAGGCATATGTTAAAGCAGATAAAATAGCATTATTAGCTGACAAATCTTACAATTTATTAGACAGTTAATTTATCAGCTTAAAAGACACTTAAAACAGCTGTGCATTTAATGTCTTTTTAATGTATCCAGTAAAACTTGCATAATTGCCTGTAGTGCAATTTATTTTTAGCTATGTTGCAAAATGTCTGCATTTACTGTTTACATCTTCTTTAATTTTTCCTGCAAGGCTCATCACATCTAGGCACAAGCCCTAACAATGAGTGCAGATAATCAGATAAAAAGACTTCTTGTACAAATGGCTGCCCATGAATGAACTATTCAAAAGTACATGCTGAGCTGGACCAAAGAGTTCTTGCATTTTATCTCCACCCCAAGGGCAAGAGGGAGAAAAAAAATCAGGGGTGCCTGGTAGGCAGCATGGTCATGGACTGCCGAGCACGGCACATCAGAGACTGGTGATGTCTGCCTTTACTGGCATTAGCATTTGGAGCCCATTCGGAGCCACATGTCTGGGGTGTAAACTAACAAGGCTCCAAAACTGCATTAGCAGAGGTGTTTCATTTTATAATTAAGGTAACTGCTCCCTGCAGATCGATTGTAGCAGACCTAAGTACTATCTGTGAAGAAAGTGTTGGAGAGGATACACATTTAATGACTCTGATGCATAAATTGGCTGTGTTTGTTTATTGCTCTCTAATTTAATGGAACCTTTTGTTAAATCTTTCTGGCTTTTTTTTTTTTTTTTTTTACATACTGCTAGTAATGATTTCTGTGGGAACAAAGGGTGTTGCTTATTAAAATAAAAAGTCAAACATTGCCGTTTCCATTAATTAAATGTCAGATTAGCTTAATCTTTTTATAAATATTGGATATAATCTATTTACAGAGTGAAATCAGATCTGCAGACGCTGGCATGTGGAGTAGAAGTGCAGTTCTTGCTTTGCAGAAATCAGGTAGGGGTGGGGGCTGAGGCAGGATAGACCTCTGTCTGCAGCTGGGCATTGCAAAACGCCGTGAGTACAGGGATACGGGTAAAAGAGACTCTGCTCTTCTTTGAAAGGATACTGGTTCCTCTCCGTAGTATCCTCGTGCAGGGACTGGAAGTGTAAATGTGGAACTTTTTTGCAGTAATAGGTGACTCCTGCTAAAGAGAAAAAAAGCTCTTTTGGAGAGTTCAAGTTTCCAGATTCAGGAGTCTGAGAGTAGCCAGATCCCCCACTACCCAGAGCCTGAAAATGTGTAGAATCCATCAGCATGGGCTATGCGCAAAACCCAACCAAACGAACAAACAAACAAAAAAGGAACAGAACACCATCCATTTTGGGAAGGGGTGAAAGAAAAGGGTAATTTTCATCACGCAGGGCAATCTTAAAGGTATGAGAATCGGAGAATCCAAGGCATAATCCTCCTCAAATCTTTTCATCATGTCAGGATACCATTTGGTTTTCCTTCTAAATGTTGTTATCCATTCAAAATTGCTGCATTCGGTACAAGTTTGCAGAAGTGTTGTATATCTATAGTGGCAGTATTATAATCCTAGTCAGCCTGTAAATTAGTATCAAAACTTTTCCCATAGATGACTTACATTAATAGTCTGGCAATATGATAAATTGTTCAAATGAGCGGATGTGAGAAAAATGGATGAATTATTGAAGTCAAGTATAATAGAGGCATATGGATACCTATATTCATTACATGAAAATTTTATGTATTACATTTAATTAAACCTAAACATGTAATAGTGCGTTATTCATGCAGAGATAGTCATCTAATGAGAGCTGCTTCACAGTTTGATTAGTGCAGCATTGTTGGCTATTTTATTGCTGTACAGTAAATTGTTGGAGAGTTGTCTTTGTCCCAATATCATCTGAATTCTGATGATGTCAGGTTTCTGGTGAGGAGTAACCTAGTTGGCAGCTGGTAGTTCTTAAATTACAGATCTTTACGAGAGATTTTAAAGGCTACCATTGCAGAAGGCAGGTGCTTTTAAAGTTCTTCCTCCTTTCTAGCAGGATATCATCATGCAGTTCATATTCTCCTAATTTGTCATTAAGAATTTAATTTCCATTTATTTAAAGGTAAAATAGATCAGGACGGAAACTACCAGGAACGTCTGTTCTTATTTAGGCTAGCACTGTTGTGGGGCAACGCTGTAGCTGAGGAACAGCTTCAGATTTAAAGTACTTTTATGAAAGTAATATTTAACTTTTGAAATCTTGTTTAGGCATAATCCACCTTGTTATAGTAATAATATAAAGTCTAAAGAAGTGATTATTTTTTTGTCAAAACTTTGTCAATCCTTCTTGCCAAACCTTGCGGGTCCTTAGGAAGATTGTTTATAAATACTCCCCAAGTCCGTTACACAAAGCATTTGGCTTGAGATGTAACCTCTCTTCGATGGCTTGTTTCTATCTCATGAACTACAACTGTGTGTGGGGAAAAGTATGTGTTGGCTCCGAAATTTAGACTTAACCACAGACCTGTGCAAAAGGTAAAAACTCATCATAATTTGTAGAGAGCTCATCTTGGCATGAGAGTGCAGAAAAAATTGATATGGGCTTCTGAGCAGTTGTGCAACTGAGGGAGGTGAAGAACTGGAGGCAATGGGTTTTTCCCCTGTTCTGTAATTTCACCAGGTTATCCTTTCCTGTCTTTGCTGCTTGGGACCAGACAACTTGGAGAGTTTAAGAAAAAATAGTAATAACCTGGAAACAGGTTAATAGTTCCTCCCTAGGATTTTTAGTATTTTAAACAACTAAAATTTCAGTTCCTTTTCACGTGGGGCAATTCCCTACCATAAGCTAATTACTTAGACTTTGTGTCAGAGCTTGGAAATAGTTGGTTTCACTGTCTTCTAATGGTGTTTCATTTGAGATTACTTATTAGAAAAATGTTTAATTTCAAGGCTATTATGCCATACTTCCCTGTCTTATTAGGTGGGATTTATCTTCCCTGATGTGTGAAATACCTTTTCCTCTTCTGTTCTCTTAATAGTAATCTTTATAAAAGTCTAATTTTAAAAACCTATGGTAGAGCAGACATTGCTAGTTTTATAAGCCACACATTTGGTGTTGTGGAGAACAGTCGAAGGGAAGCAGGAGTGTGTATGAATCGTTGACGGTGCTGGAGTCTTTTGTGGAAAGGAGCACTGGGGACCGGTGATGCTTCAATCCCACCATGTGGGATTCTCCGAAGCGTTAGTTACTCGTACAGCTCTGCTCATGCTAAAGACCCGAGGAAAGAAAAAGAAGCAGCTCGTCCCCTGGGTTTTATAGGGAGCAATTAGAAAACCACATCCAGTGAGCTTCCCTCGTTATATACAAAAGTGTATATCTCATTCCATCCTCTAAAACAGTAAATAAACTTTTGTCCTTTCTCCTACTCATTTGTGAATTTAACCTGCCGCCATAGAAGGTGAGCCTGTACTTAAAATTAGTTTCGGATTATGTTGTTTTTCCCCCGAGCATCAGAAGCCAGATGTTTTCAGGGAAAAGGAAATTACTGGCCTAAATAATGAATATTTTGTAGTACTGTAGCCACAGTCCATCTTCTGCTTTAGGCACTGCTCTTAATGAATCAGGATCAGACCCTCTTTTCATTTTTGCAGTATATTTGTTATATATTTTGTAAATGTGAATAGAAGAAAGATTAGTCTACTCTGTGGGTAGCTGTTAGCTTCCATATTTAATGGTTAGGGAAAAGGAATTATGTAAGGGGAGTTGCACCAGTTTGGGAATAGCTGGAGAAGCTGTACAGACCCCAGCCATCCACCATGGCTCCTTGGTGTCCTGACCCATCCCTCCAGCCCTGCCTCCAAGGGAGAACCCACGGCAGGTCCCTCACCAGAGCACATCTGCCAGCTCATGTGCCAGCAATGTCCATCCATGGAAACCTGCAATTCCTCAAACTTTATTTCTAAGAATGTTATTTTTGTATGACCCAACAGGAAGGCATAATGACTGTTTCAGAGCATCCTGACAACAATATTTGATATAAAAAGCTGTGTGGGCAGAGACCGAGGGAAGGAGAGACACTATAATAGAAAATGACCACAGAGTCTTAATTTGCTTTCCTGGAAGCTTTTTTTTTTTAAAAAAAAAGATTTTATTTCTTATTATTATACCTGGAAATTCCAACAGAAAGGAAAGACCTTTCCAAAGTTCAAAGATGGCAGTGCTTTGACAAGTAATGGTCTTTCCAGCTGGTCTTGTATTCTGACAGCTCAGGTGCTTCACTGAAGTCTGGTTTTCAGATGCACTACATCCATGACTTGATTCAATCACTTTGATTTAAAGCCCAGTGAAAATTTGCACTATAAACCTCTTTACAGTTCCTCTCCTGTCCTTGATTTTGGAGCATGCCTAAATCCCTGCCACCAAAATAACCAGTTAATAGAGTCCTACCTCTCTACCACCTTTTCATCGTAACCAGACACATGACTTGCCTCATCTTAACTAACATCAACTTACGCAATGACAAGGCTCTGAGGTCACACACCTGGTTACTTGAGCACTTGGTTTCAAAAGAGAAAAACTACAGTGTCTGTACTTTTTCTCGTCATTATGTTACTGCTTCGCTTTGGAATTAAGTTGCTAGAGGAATGATAAAAGTAATGAGCTGGATTCACTTCTCCAGGGGTATGTTCAACATCACAAGAGCAACAGTACACATAGTTCAAATTAAGAGGGGACTGTGTTTTCTGCTCTGAATGTCTAAACACAATTGCATTCCAAAAAAGTGGACCTTCCCCGTCAAATTTGGCACGTACAGGCATTTAGTGGGCAGTTTTTTCACTGGTGTATGATAATAGCCTAACTGTCCCTGAAGGAGCAGGGAGAGTCCTGCTTCTCCTCTGTCAAGCTGTTGGGTAACTGCTGTTGCACACAGATGGTTTTGTTCTCCAGTGGGTAGTATATTACAGTGAAAAAGGCTTTTTGTTAAAAGACAGTAGAGAGCCTTGTCTAGCAAGGGTACCTTTGAGTTGAGGGTACCTTCTTCCCTATATCTTACTCTAACATGGCTCAAAGTCATTGTCACAAATTTTTCAAGTTCTTCAAGTTCATGCCAGAGAGCTTCCTGAGCTGTCCCTGGCCGCCAGGCAGTTGTTGTCCTTTCAAGCCACGGTGGCACCAGCCCTTTTATCAGCCCATGTGGTTTTGGTGAAGGTGCAGCTTGCTGAATAGCCTGAGGATGGCATGTTGGAAAAAGGTTATTGTTAAGCATCACTGTAGACTTTGGTGAGGAAGGATTTGCTCATCTGTTCCTAATCATCCACCTGCAGGATTTCTATGCCTCTCCTCCACTGTGAATTACTTGATTTAAGTTTCTTAATGGAGGTCTCTCTCATTTCATCCTGTTATGCTATTTCATTGACAGCCTAACGTTTTGCCATGGCAAACTGTATCGAAGTGTGTGAAAAAGTACTACAGTAAAGGACAAGGTTTGGACCAAGAAAAATATCTGAATGAGATAAAATCACCTAAGAAAAAAATTAATTTGAAAATGCAATCTCTGCAATAATGATATAAAAGCCGTTCCAAGTTGCAGCACTGCAACTAAGTATAGGTCAGACCAGCTGGAAGTTTAACTTTCTGCCATTTTGTGACAAACCTAGAAATGGGCCTTTATTTGATGGAAGTCTGTGATATCTTCATGCAGATGTGCAATAGTAAAGGAACAGCAGAATGAAGGATAAAAATCAGTTTTTGTTCATTTTAATCCTGTGAGCTAAAGACTCTTGCTTATAGAGGTCGGCAAAAAGAAATACTTTTAGTGGGCTTGAGAGAGAAGTCTGTGAAACACAGGTATAAATATAAATTCAGAATTTTAATGTATATAGTGTTTATTTATATTTTGAAAACATCAGGGGGTCTGCCTGGGTAAGGAACTGGGTGCTCTAGAGAGTGGGAAAAGATGTACAGTAATTCTTCAAAGTTTTGGTGGTTTGAAAGTCACAGGAAGGGAAGAGGTCTGTCTCCTACGGAGAGAAAATATTTTCTTGCACCAGGTCAGTGGATCCTCAAATGGAAAAAAAAAAAAAATCTTTAAGTAGGTTTAGAGATATTGGAGCGTAACATCTCCTAAGAAATCGTTTTAGAGAATTGGCCCAGTGGTCTGAGTCAACAACGTGCTTTTATACAGCCGCGGATGTGGTGATGGTGTTGAAAGAGCCTGTTTGGACTGCTGAATAAGCCGTGTGTTACTCTGCAATGGTGGAAATATTAATCTACAGACTTGTAATTGGGAATGTTTCCACGATCTGCAGAATACAGACATGAAATCAAGGCGGTACAATGGCATAAGCCAGTGGTATATTACAAAAACTGGGAATTTAAGCTGGATAATTTAAGCTCTCGTTCATGCTCCTGTACCTTTCCCCTGACCTCAGTTTTGCTCAATTGGTACTAGTGTGTCAGCCTGGATTTTCAGTCCATTTAATCATCTGCCTCTACCTTTCCCCTTGTTTGTTTCTATCTGCACGCTAAAAAGACTGCTTCTAACGTGTTATTGAATAAGGCAGCGCTCTGTATGCTGCAGAGCACTTTCCCTTAGTGGTGATAAAATGGTGATAAAAACGAAAAGTGACACTTCAAACGCAAGCCTGCTTTTGAGCTTCAGTGCATATTGCTTTTTCTCTCCCAAACACAGCTCTTTATTTTTCCCTCTCAACAACTGATCATTTTGAAAGAGAATACGGACGCACATATGGTACAGCAAGTCTTCCCAATATCTAGCGGTATGATCTGCAAAAATGATGTGACCCATCAACATATTTGAGCCTACAGTACTGCAGAAGCTACTAATATTTAGAGAGAATATTTTCTTTGCTAGAAAGGTTACCATCTCTGCTCTTTCTGTGGGTTGGACTTACCAGTATCGTGCAGCTGCTTTGTGGGGATGCAGAGCAATGCTAAACTTGTTTCGACTTACCTCTTTATTGGGTTTGCAGCAGTTTTGCATCACCAAAAGATCTTGGTTTTGGGTGCATCTGCCCCTCACCTTCCCTCCCACCCTCTCCCTGACAGCCTAAACCAGACTAAGAGTTGCTACGTTAATTATTGTCTCCTTTTAATTAATTAAAGAGGCTTAGAATGTGGATGTGCTGAAGTCTGGCTGCAGGGACAGTTGGGAGAAAAAATACAGGCTGAGAGACAGGTCCCTTGGGAGTCTCAGCAGAGCTGCCCCGCTCTGATGCCACTGAAACAGGCACAGTACCTCGGAGCTGGTGGCTCTTCACACTGACTTGGCTCTGTTTTCTGTACAGAACTTCTCCAAACCCTGCTTTTAACCTCACTCGTCTTTTTCTTTCCTCCCCTCTACACAGTAAGCTTTTTGGTTGTCTGACAGTTTGTATTTGAAAGAAGAAAACACTTCTTTGCTCCTCATTCTCTCCCCTCCACTCCTAAACCTGGGGATCATAAAGCGATGCTGGGAGGTGATGGAAAAAGCACTGTCCCCTGTAATTTATTTCGAAGCTATGCCTCTTATTCATTTCTGGTTTTGCTTAAAATATTTTTCCAAGATGCCTCCACTGTTCTTCTGAAGCCTGGGGGCAGGGCAGGCTCTTGGTGCTGCTGCAGGCTTGACAGCATCCATTTTTAAACACTGTTCTTTAAGGATGCTGTGCAGGAATCAGTGCTCTGAAGAGGACCAAAAATGATGAAAGATTCAGAAACAGTGGGTCAGAGACAGGGCTGAACGAGCCGGGTTTGTACGGCAGAAAAGTCAATATCTCTTTCTCCCTGTTGGGCTTAGGAAAAGAAGAAATTAGCTTACTTTGCAGCAAAGATTTTGGATAAAAAGGCTAGTTAAGCATTAAGACAGCCCTGCTAGGAAGGTGAGGGATCCTCTTTTTGGTGAGTAGAAACTCACAGGCTTGTCAAAGTCCTGCTGGGAATAACGTAGGTGAACTCCATCCCCCTCGGTGGGCGGCAAGTTAGCTCAAGTTTCCTACCACCTTTCTCTGCTTCTAATGCCTATGTAAACATGGGAACATAAAAATATTGCCTTTTTCCACACAGGGCTGTGAAAGAAAATATGTATGATATGGTTAATATTTTATCACTGCTCTGAGCTATAAAAAAATTGGCACTGCTTCCAAAGTTGTTGCAGAAAGGATGGATAATTTATAAGAAAACTGTGGGGATCATCCCATCTCCTGTTTTTTAAATTTGGCAGGTTGAAATTATGATAGATGGAAAAAGTGTCTATTTTTATTTATGGAGGGATAAAGTTGATGAGTACAGTTACAATTGTCACAATAACCTTGCAGAAAACTTCATTAATGTGTAAATCCCATAGAAATGTCCAAAGATTTCCTTCTTGTGTATTGGGCACTTGCTGCAAAGGCAGCTCGTGGCAAGTAAAAATGCAAATCACATTTGTTAAGTATGGTAATTGATACCTAGCTATGTGGAGGTCTTATAATAAATGCCCACATCTTCTTTAAAAATTTAACATTTAGAGTGCTGTATTTGTCATGGTTTATTGCAGTTGGCCTCTGTTTCCACTGGACACCTCTGCACATGTCCCCCCCTTACCCCCCTGCTACAACAGCCCTTTTTATGCCCACAGCTCACCTTGCTGCATCTCCCTGCATCTCCCGGTACCTGGAGGTGAGAAAAGAAAGAGCGATTTCTCTTTATTTTTTTTTTTAGTTCTGTCATAACCTTAATGCAGATTTTAAACTGAATTTTGCATTTCATGATTTGTTCTTCCCCCACACACACGCGCACAGATTCCCACTCCTCCTCAATGAGGTAATTGCATGACAACTAGATTAATATCTTTTACATACTTATTAAACTCAATAAGTGGTCCTGCGCAAACAATTGATATTTAATTACCGTATTATCATCCTACTAAATTTTAATTACTATTCATTTAAAATACCTCATATGTTATCATTCATGTTAATGTGGATTTGTTTCTCTGTAAATGTTTCTCTGTAAATCCTAACTTTAAGTTGAACTAACCTGCAAAGTAATTGGGATTTCTCAAGCTGATAGTATGTTTAATGCAGGTCCAAGGCATTGCAATACACTCTGGAAATGGAAAATGCAACCACCAGCCGGTATTGGTTGTATTAGAGAGCGTATCCTTTAGAACCAGCGTTCAGAAAAGGTTGAATGACTTACCTTTCAAATCACCTGGCAATGTAATTTCAGCTTAAAAGATCTTAAGCCAGGAGAAATTAATATTTAGCAGCTGACAATAAGCTGATTGTTAAGAACCAGAACAGTTGCAAACTTGGCAAGGAATGTGAAAAAAGACTAAAATCACAATCCTATGGTAAATTTGCCTCTTCCAGTGATCATTGTTTTTACCTCTGACAAGTATCGATTTTCTAGATCTCATCCATGACTCACTTAATTACTCCTCAGAGAAAGGAAAATACATGATAATTTTTGTAGTGAAAAACAACCACCTCTGATGGGTAAAATCATAACACCTTGTCAGTTCCTGCAGCAGGAGGCAGAGATTGTGCGGTCCTGTGATCAGATTTGGTTAGATCTCTTTGGTTTTGTAATTTATTGATCGAGGATATTTAAAATTAAAAGGGATTGTTTTCTATATTTCTATATATAAGTTCTGGTGCAGTTGGTGGTGGCTCTACCGAGGAAGGTCATATGCTCTGAATCAGTGCAGTTTGCTTTGCTCCTTCTTGCTGTTAACCTTCACTGAAATTAAATCTCTTCAGATAACACTTCAAATCCATTGTGTTCTTCCCAACAAGACATGTGAAACTATTAATATCTGTACTCCAGGGGCAAGATTTTGCAAATTTCTGCAGAATCTCTATTTTTCTCCTAATTTTTTGCAGTTTCTATAGGTGGTACTTGATTCCATCTATTTCTTTTCATTGTGAAAAACTGAGATTCAGCTCAGTTCTTATTAAAATCGTAAATTTATAAGGTCTTTTTTTTTTCCACCTAAACCATAAATTATTTGCAGGAAGTTCAGTAACAGCTTGGAAAAAGCTTCTTCCACATGCTTTGGTAATTTGAGGGAATTCAGTTTTGTGGGGTTATTTTTGTTGTTGTTGCTTAGCTATCTTCCAGAAAAGTTCATGTAAAGGATCACCCTCCTTGCATCAATATGCTAAAAATATATTTTGTTTACTGCAACCAGGAGATTTTTCTTAGGCAATTAATTGTGTGACTCAGTCCCATAAGCTCCTGTAATGACTTTATAGCCTGTCAGTGATATACAACCTATTGACTTTCCTTTGGTTATAGGACTATAACTTTCCTGATAACGGTATCATGGAATGATTAAATCAATCTCCTCGCTTTTATGAAACTGTTGACTAGCCAACCTTTTAAGGACTGATTCAAGGAGAAGTCATGGTAGACCTCAGACCTGTCTTTTGGATCTTGTTCCTGCATGAGGTGGACTTTACTCATGGATCAGTTCCAGAACAGACCTCTCAGTGTGACAAAATAATAATTATGTATGTTTCTACCGGTATATTTGTCATAATGGAGAACAGGCCATTTTCCCTGTTTGCAAACCACCAGAACTGGGTTCCTGTGGGAATTATTGCTTTATTAATTATGCCAGGTTTTGTTCATATTTTACTCAGGCAAACAGCCCCATTCCCTTCAGGTGAGTTTATTTGCGTGAGTTGTGATGTCTCTGGATTGGCATTTCTATAAATCAGTGAGAAATACAGAGTTCTTTCTAGCCTATGTAGAATGGGCATAATAGAGCCTTAATTTTCCTAGAAATATTTAGTATGCAAACACTTTCACGAGACCAATTTACTTATTGGAATGAAATTTGTACAATATATTAGTGGTAGGCACTATTGAACTAAAACATTTAAACCAGTGCTGGACTTCAGAGGAAATTAATCATGCGGCAATGAAGATATCTGCTGGGCAAAGCCTCGGCGCGCTTGGGAACCGCAGTGAAATCCACGCCACACTGCCATTGCCTTCGTTTGGCCTGAGTGACAGAAAAGACAAATTTACTGACCTAGGCTCCACTGTGCTTAGACCCCACATATTGTAATTTTTATAACACATATTCACTATAACACTTTAACTAAGAGAGTTTGTGTATTAAATGATGTTAGATTACAATATTTAATGGCTTATAGGATATAGCTAGTACCCGGGAGGCTAATTTGTTTGCATTAGTTGGACGGGTCAACTGCTTCAAACATGCAGATTATAGAACTACTGGTAGATTGCATTACACAATTTAAATAAATAGTAGCAATTTGTCAATGTCATCTTAGCTTCAACATTTTCCTTTTAAACCCCAGGAAATAGTAGTTCCAATTAAATTGACCTTTTCTTTTCTGCATCTTCATGTTATTAGTAGATAATGCTTAGTCTTTTAGCAAGTAAAAAAAAAAAAAAAAAAAGAAATAGAAATACTTCCAAAGCAGTGATGTGCTTGAAGTAAACTTTCCACACAAAATTACCTTCTTTATAAACAAATGAATCAAATTTATCCACCTAGTAAATTTTACAAGTCATATATACACACATACGTCAGTAATAGATTAAGATACATGAATTGATGTATCTCGATGATTAGGTCTTTGATTTCAGAAGACAATTGTAAGTTCTTGTCACTGTGAAGCTTTAAGTTATACTATTCATTTTGGACACAAAGCAGCTAAAAAATACATAATGGCTGAACCATCCGTACATGAACCACTGTGAGCAAATCCTAGACGTCTGGAATGCTAACTTGCTTTTGGGAGTCGGGTGTAGGTATCTACTTACTTAGTTTTGTAGCACTAAACGAACTGGATTTGAAAACCTGGACCTGGAATTCTTATAGGAAAATGGAAATGGTGAAATACTTAAATTGTCGTGTAATGTAGAAGAGTTTTGCTATAAGCATCATCCGTGCAGTAATACACAGCAATACCGTGCACTGCATATTTTCCTATGTCTGTGTGTATAAAAAAGCCTTTTGCATGTTTGATGTCCTCCTGGCAAGCTTTAGCTGTAAACCTGATGGCATCAGAATCAAATTTTGCCACAATTTTTGGTAGTACAGATAGTTTTGAAGACACGGCAGCCTGAGGGTTTGGGGCAAAATTTGGCCAGAGGAAGGTACTTGATAGCCTTCTCACAGTGCCTGAAGTAAAAATACTGGGGCAGGAACTCTACTATAGTTGTGTCCTGGTGGTCTTTAGCTGTGAAAGGGAATAGCTCTCTGTAAATTAGAGCATCTCGAAACTTCAGATTTTGCTGGAAAATGTTGGATTATTTTTGGTTGTTTAAGGCTGAAAAGTGGTTTTGAGCTACTTTTCTTGCATGAGCAGTTTGTGTCTAAAGTAAGAACAACCAAAATGTGGAATCATGAAAAAATAAAAAATATTTTTTTCTAAGGAAGGTGCCAATCATCTCTGGAATCCTAAAAAAAACCCAACAAAAACACCCCAAAAAAAACAGCTGCACTGTTATTCACCCATCTTCAGTGCCATGGACAGAATGGCAATTCTCATGAGAAAATCGACATTCAAATTGATCTCAATTCTCAACTGTTTTTACTCATCTGCTTTATTGGAAAATACATCTGTTTTCTAATACTTTCCTTTTGGGCACTGTTCTAGGCACGTCTCATTTATTCTGTTGTTCTGCTTCAAGCTGCATTAGTTAGCTTTGGATAATGTTAGCACTTGGGTTGATAGGTTTCCATCCATTTCTCATTCCACGTAACAATAGATCCGAGAAACAAAAATGAGCCAATTTCTTGTGCTACCCTTTATCACACCTTCTGTTTATGTGATACTTTCTTTTCATAGTGTCAGGAGCACCCAGCAAAGTTCCTTCTTACCCATCAGCAGCTTCTTGAAGGTTACAATTGCATTGACTTTATATACTCACCTACTAATTAAAAGAGCTTTTTTGTCTTCTGAACATGTAGAATTAGCACATTCCAAGGCTGAATGGTGCAAACACAGAGCACAGGATATTTAAAGTTTCACTTTATTTAGTATTCAGCATATATCATTCAGCAACCACCATTTGAAAAGAGGCCAGAAAGCAATTTTAACAATATCACATGTGAGAAAATGATTCAAAGTTTTGGAGAGAGAGATAATTCTGTAGTCTCTCTGATCTAAAACTGAACAAAGGACGTGACCCAACATATACAATACAAGAAAAACACATTCCTGTTTCTTTCATTTCTGACTCCTCAGAAAGCAGATACAGTAGGCAGGGGTCTAAACTCACCATATTATAACATCGTTAAACTGAGTAGCTGATCCTCAGCAATGCAAAATAGCCCAGCAAGTGGGAGCAAGGAAAGGGGCTGACCTACCCCTGCCCACTGTAGCCTTGAGGGACACCCCATTGGGCTCATCCCCAGGCACAAGGTAGCAGTGTAAGGGCTGTTCAGGCTTCTTACACGTTCCTGTGGCTCTGAGATGTCCGAAGCGTGGCTAACTTTTGCTGGGAAAAAAAAAACAAAGAGAGGTGAAAGACAATCACTTCTGGATATTTTTTTTTTTTCTGAAATGCAAATCAAGGCAAATATAGCCAATTAGAAAAATGCAAATTTACAGTTTGAGAAGACAACTGCTAACAAATTCTTTAAGGCTATTTGGACATTTTCTGTCTGCATGTTCTTAATGTACTATTTAATATTGAAGATGATACTGCACCTCTTCTTAACACCTTCACATATGCTATTTCATCAAGTAAACTCCTTTTACTTAAATCCAGATATTAAAATGCAGTAGTACATTTTATTTTTTGTTTGCTTTTGCATTTTTTGTGGATTTCACAAATTTCTCATTTGTTATCAATCTACGCTTTTTAAATTTCTTTTAGAGTAGTAGCCACATAGTTTTTTTCCAAAGGACAAGGAGAGGGTAAAAACTTTTAGGAGGCCAATCCTGACTGTTTCTGAATATTGTTGGCCTTTGGCTGACAAGCACTTCATAGGAAGATTCAAGGATTCTACAAACACAACGTGGCAAAAACGTGCCTCATTGAAAAACTGTTATCTTTTTTCCTTTCTTTTCTTTTTTTTTTTTTTTTTTAACTAGTTGGCATGCTCCAGATGAAGGGCTTGTTTGTTTCTGCTGTTATCTGAAAAACTTGAGTCAAGCTTGAGCATGTACCCAACAGATAATCAATGCCACATCCCATTAAGTGGCTGCTATGGCAGGTGGGTATCAATAGCAGACTTTTAGGGCTGACGCTTCCTTCATTTACATGTGCAGTGTATGGACCTCATCTATTGCTACGTACAACACACTTTATGTCCTTTTATTATCAGCAGGCAACAAAACAAGGGAGATGCATGCTGCAGAGCAAAATAAGTAAAAACCAATTAACGTTTGTACTGTTTGCTGTTCTCTGAGAATAGTTCAAGGATAATTCTGGAAACTCCGTGGTTGCAGGGTTATCTGTGGTGTATTCTCCCTTATCAACCATAGACAACTGAGTCTGGAGCAAAGATGTAGCTGAAATGAAGTAGCAAATACACAACGGTTAGTCAGCAAATTAAATAAACATGCATTAATGACTCATTTCCCTCAAGTGACTCCATACTGTAACAACACTCGGAGAAAGAAATTATCTTCTTTTCCCCATTTCTGTAGTTACTGCAGGTCCAGATAAAATAGCATGGTGTCATGTTAGTTGGTTACTGAGTCTGAATCCACAGAAAACAGTTTCTGATCTCTGGGAATCTGTTTGGAAAGGAATTATTTTGGTGCCTTTCTGAGTACGCGTGAACGTAGACTCCATACTGTAACAACACTCGGAGAAAGAAATTATCTTCTTTTCCCCATTTCTGTAGTTACTGCAGGTCCAGATAAAATAGCATGGTGTCATGTTAGTTGGTTACTGAGTCTGAATCCACAGAAAACAGTTTCTGATCTCTGGGAATCTGTTTGGAAAGGAATTATTTTGGTGCCTTTCTGAGTACGCGTGAACGTAATTATTATCATTGCCTTTTAAAATTCAACCCTGTTGCCAAAGGGAAACTTTCTCAGTGTA
>NW_009647735.1:858436-929479 GCF_000708025.1 Charadrius vociferus | reverse complement strand
AGTAGCTTTTGGTTGCTACATCATACCATATAAATGATATGTTTTAATTGATTCTAAATGCAATTAAATAAAATTATCTATAAACTGGTAGACATATCCATGACTACACACAAAAATTGAGCCTGCTTGAACAGGCTTTCTTCTTTTTGATAAACATCATCATGTCACAGGCTTTGATTTTGTGACTAATGCGGGAAGCAATTCTTTCCAGATCAAGACAGATCTTCACTCAGGCACACCAGAGCTTTTCCACTTTCTGTTTCAGTGAACAATAATCATACTGGAATATGTGTAAGGATCTTTATGAAACCACTATATGTGTATTCTTTAAATACTGATGAGCAATGTATGTGTCCACCATAAATCTGCAAAAAGACTGTGATATAATGGACACAAAGGGTATATGGAAATGCAGGAAACCTTTTACGTGTTGCGACAAAGGATGGATCAGACAGTGCAGGGAGTTATTGAAAAAAAAACAAAAACAGGTTAAGATACTGTTTTTAATCAGAACAATCTAGTCAGAGCTCAGGTGAAAATGATCCCAGCACTCTCGCATGCTGCTGGGTCGAGGGCTCCATCCCAGCACACCCCCACCCTGTGCCTTGCCCCCGAGTCCCGGAAAAGCGAGCTGGAGAAGGCATGTTGGAAGACACTCCTGTTAATAATATGGGAGACTCTAGGAGGTTTTTTTTTTTTTGTAAAAAGAATACAGTTCGTCTCTTAAGTTTTGCTATTCTGAATTATTAAATTATGCACTAAGAAATTACTCCCGGGGGATGCATATGTCTATATACTGCATGAAGGTGGCTAATGTCTCTTTGGGTGAGAGGGACCTGAAGGAAGATAGCACAGAGCAGGGAACAGCTGAGCTCAGGGAGGCTGGTGCTGACGTGGGTTCAGACGCTAGCTAAGGGGTAGGAAGGCTGAATACAAATTTGCTCTGTTCGTAGTGCTCACTGGTACCTGGCACTATATTCATACAATTCATACTTCTTTTCACATTGATATTTGTTGCTGAGGCTTGATTTTTGGATCTACTAGCTATGTAGGTTTTTTTGTTACTGTCCTTTCTCTGTTAAGACGCACTGTAGGGATTTATTATTATTATTATTTAATGTTTTTATTGATTTTTTTGAAGAGTGCCTTTGAAAGAATTACTCCTCATCAGCCATGCTGATATAAAAGCATAGTTACTATAATAATGGCCTCTGAATACTGTCCATTAAACTTTGACATTTAAAGTGTTTACTGTGAATACATATTAAGTTTCTCATTAAAGACAAGGTCTGGCTTTCTTGATGTGACTCTTAGATTAAATCGGTCTAATCCAAAATAAATACAAAGATGGAGAATTCATAACAAGCTGCCTTGTAGATTCTCTGTGTGTAAAACAGCAACTGCTATTGTGGCAGAAAGATCTCATTTTAGTGTCTCCTCTTTGGCCCTCAAGAGAAAAAAAAATCTATTCATTGTGTATAAAACCTTTTGCACTTTGACATAAGTCCTTCCAGCAGAATCCCTTTTTTTATTGAAGCAAACTTAAACCATATTCCATTTCACAAAAGCGAAATGTGCTGAACATGTGCTTTTTAAAATAGAAGCACGTGCATCAACTCTTCTACAAGAAGATACTTTCTGAGAGTAGTCTCCTGGGAAGGTCCATTACCCAAAATCCAGCGAGCACAGGAAAAGGGTGAAACAGTATTAGATCAAGCTTTACTAAGCTGGATGGCCCAGGCTGTGGAATAAGTGATATTTAATATGTGCACTTTGAGGCTCCTGTTGAGTGCCCTGTTTGGTAACCCGGATCAGGATGCTTGTTTAGTGGATAAAAGTGTAACTTTAGAAATTGGCAGGAACTTTCTGTGCTTGGCCACCTGTACTCTCAGCCAGATATGGTGTAAGGAGACTCAGACAAGCACACTTTTCAAAGTTTGCTCTGTTTCGCTTCCTTACAACTGCCAGGTTCAAAAGAGCCATTTATTTAAAAAAAGAGAGAGAGAAAAAAAAAAAAAAAAAGCCTTGATCAGTTCAAAGATGCATTTATAAAGCTCACTAGTCTTTATGATCAAGCTCATACTTCGTCTTCCCGTTACTAAAATAATACTTTTATCCTGCTCTCTTTTTCCCCCTCATCTGTTTTGTTATGAAAACATAAGTACAGTGATGGTCTCAGGCATTGTATTTTCCAGGCAGTATGATGCTATAAGTAATATAAAATGGGAATCTTTTTTTTGTGGAGTTTTTGCTGTCAATAATAATAATAATTGTATCAAAAATAATGTGAAGTCCCACCGAAGCCTGCATAGTCAATCAGCATAAAGTATTAGCACTTCAGGGACACAAAGGCTCTGAGCCTGATAAAAGAGATTGGACTGAGAATTTTGACCTAAGAATATAATAATGTCTTCCAAGATCTCATTATGCCCGTGCCCATTCGAAACCATCTGGGGCCCAGAATAATGAAAGGAGTGGTGTGAATTTATGAACCCATAGATCTAGCCATGCCCCCTTGGATATTGTGTTGGATTAGTAGATTTACTGCTAATCCAAACACTGTGGGCAAAATTATGTCTTTACATCTGCACTGCGGATCTCCGAGAACTGCAGTAAGTTAAATGTTTGAAGGGTTGACAGCAGCTCCCCTGCTTCAGGCACAATCTTCTGGCGCTCTGCCACCTTCCCAAAAGTGCAGCTCCTCAGATGCACGTCCTCCACGTCTGCCATGGCAGCTCTCCAAAGGGAGATGCCGCCTAACAAATGAAAGGGGGCTGGTGAGCAAAAAGTCACTGCTACTGCCTGTAACAGGTGGGAGCAGTGTCAGCTTGGTGCAAATAAGGCACAGTTGGCACGGGGGAAGATTGATCCGTCGTCTTCAAGTTGCCTCAGGTGCAGAGCCCAAAGAGAAGTCTCTACATTTAATTGGGGGTGTCTTCAGCTAAATAAAATAGTCAGATGCAAATCCTTTTCCTAAGGGGCAGCCATGTGGACTTGTGACCTTTCTTTGAATGGTTAGGAGCCCAGAAATCAATGATTACACTAAATCCATAATTATATTCTTTTCATCTGTGGCAGGGTACTGATAGTGTGACAGATGTGAGACCTTGAAAGCATGGAAACTTCAAAGACCGTTGAGATGTGTTAGACACCATGGACATGTGGAGCAGTAAAAAATAAAATTAAAAATAGAAAAAGACTGCTCTATCAGTGCTTTAGGTGATCTCTCTCCTACAAATGTATATGCACACATATGTACACACACACGTATGTGTGCACACATTTATGCACGTGACTTGAACCCCTGGAATGCCCAGGGAAGAAGAGAGGTGGTAAATGCTGTAAATCAGAGATCTTTGGCCAACTAGAAGAATTAAATAGTTGTCTTATTTTGGCTCAAGAGGCTTCGCAAAGAAAGAAAGGGATGGGCTGGGTCAGGAGACATGGCTGGAGGCGCTGCTGGGGATTAGGGAAGGTGAACGTGTACCAGTATCTCTCATGCTGCTGCTGGGTAACGTGGCTGGTCTGGTGTGTTCTTTTAGGAGATGTTTCTCCAAAATATATTTCTGCATTTAAAGAAGTAGAACTATACATTATTTTTGTGTCTTGTAATAAGATACTGCAAGAAGAAATGCTGGGTCAGTGTGAGGAGGGTTGTTTGCAGTGGACTGTGAGGGAAGCTCAGCCTTCACACCGTGGTCCCCAGGCAGAATGATGCAGGTTCCTACCTGGGAAAGGTGATGTGGGGGGGTCCGTGACCCTGGAGATGTTCCCTGGAGGAGGCTGATGTGAAAGGTGTAGTTAACAACAGAGCTGTCAAAGGCTGTATTTTTTTATTTTCTTTCTCTTTTACAACACGATGAAACCATAAGGGTTCTGGTCTGCTTAGGTACCATGTGAGAGGGGAGGAGGGTGGTTAGTAACATAAATGAGACAAGGTTTGCAGGGCGGCAAAACAACTTGTATTAGCCCAACTGTGTTAGAAAATCAGGCGCTTAGGTGCATGCAGGATCTTCATATCCTTGTACCACGGTGTGCTGTGGCTTCTGGCATGAAGAACATCCCCTGGCTGTCAGCGCTGCCCTGGCACATCTTTAATTCCTGTAAGTGCCACACCACATTCCTGCAGCTGGTGTAATTTTTGCAGCAAGTATATGAAGTGAGATATGTTAGCTACGAAGGATTGTGTTGTCCGCAAAGGAAAACAAGAAAAGAATGACACAGGTCATTTTAAAAAGCCTTATACCGTCTTTTCTATTGCTGCTTACAGTTTAGGATACATATGAGCAGAAGAACCACATGCAAAGCGGTTGGGGAATTTAAGAGTGAATGAGTAAGTGACACGTTACATACCTGCCAGCGGTGAAGCCAGCTGCAGTGGGTCCGTGGGTCCAGGTATTCTGTAACTGAGAGAAGGTAAAAGTCACTATGGTTAGAAATCTGAAAAAAGGAGTAGCTTTTCCCCTTTATCCCAAATTCAAGTTTTTAAATTTTTTTGTTGTTGTTGTTTAGTGCAGTGCAGTCTTTGCAGGTGGAGAACAAATGCTATAGCAGGGAAAGGGAAAGGATGTTCCAAACATTTCTTTGGTATTTGCAGCTGTGAATGTAAATGAGTATCTCACTGCTCATCATACTTGAATAGTTGAAGGGCACAACATGGATTTTTTTTTTATTATTTATTATAACTCCAATAAATAATAAAACTATTTAATGTTAATCTATATTATTTATTAATTATGTTTGCTTCTTGAAAAATTCTGCCTGAATTAGAAATTTTGGGCATGCCATTAGAAATTAATTTGCCTGAATTCTGCATGGTAATATGTCAAAAGCGCATGATAAATGCAATTATTGGTATGTTCATGGCATTACATGTTAGACACATACTCATAACTTTAGACAGTGGATCACAAAACGAGGAAATGATGGTATGAAGTGCATGGATAAGAGAAACTGAAGATTTGCGGTGGCTATCATCAATTCAAGTAACTTTATAAGCATATAATTTAATCTTACATGCAATTTCTTAACTTTAATAACATGGAAATATAAATTGAAAAAGATTAGGATTTTGTTTTTGTCTGTAAAATTTGGAACTTTAATATTAGATTACTTTTTGAGCTCCAGTGTAGAAATCTCAGAAATAATAAAAAAAACCCCACCACATAAAAATGCGATATCTCGCCAATATTACAAGAGTCATTCAGTCTCTAAGGCAAGATGGGAAGGTTTGTCACTTTAGCCTGATCCTGAGATCACGAAATACGAGACTGTCACCAATCTCAGAGTCCAAACTGCCTGGGTGGTAACTTGAGCTAGTGCTCTCTCTTGGATAAAAAGCCCACCCAGATTTGTAGGAAACATCTCTTAAGGGGATGACTTTTTCATAAATATTTGTTTGAAGCTGGTTGGGCATCTCTAAGACCAGAAGTGTCTGCATTAACAGGCAGAGTATAGCACAAGTAGCTGAGTGCACGTGGTGTTTAGCTCCTACCCCTTCAATTTATGGATGTCTAGTGAAGCTCTCAAAAATATCCGAATTTGAACACACCAGTAACTGCAGCAGTTTCTCTCTGCTCTCCCTGTGCAGTCCCCAATCTGAGACAAGCCCTTCCCATCATCTTTTTCCTTTGCCATTTCTAATATCCACTTACAATTTGTTTTCCAAATAAGCTTTCATTAGTTTCTCTCCTCGTTTCTTTCCTTTGGTTCTGCTTCTTCGTGATTTTACTCCAACAGCGCTGCTTAGCAGGCACACCGAGCGTTTCTTTTCCTAGTCATCTTCTGGAAGGCCACTCACATAAAGTCAGCCAAATACTTGCAGAGAATTTAAAGATACCTGGGCAGAGCCAGTTACTTGTATCTCTTAGGTTTGCTTCTTCAAGGCAGGTTAATTCTTCAAGTTATTCACCAGTTGCTTATGTATTATAAAGTCATTTTATCACTTATGTAGACTCCTGTGAAAGGAGTATCATACCCATTCCTCAAAATATTCAAATCTTACCTTTTCTGACTAACACAGGGGGCACCAAGATGAACAAACTAGTTATACATGCATGGAAAGTAGCAAGCTGAAAGTAATTGTGTATTCAGTTTTAATGGAGCTGAATCTCCTGCTGAGATTTCAATATCTGACAGCATTGCTTTCATTGCCCCAAATGCCCAACCTTTTTCTAATGTTTGACCTTGGGTATGATTATATTTCTGTATGTATCTCAAACGATGCAAAATCATTTGCCTGTATCAGTCATCTCTCACTGACAGTCCTGTTCCAGCTCATGGCAGAGGAGAACAAGTCTGATGGCAGTAACAATAGCTAAAATGAGCTTTGATAGATGTTTCTCCCCTTTCAATAAATACATAAAGCATCTCTATAATGTCATTTTGTTAACTGATAAACAACAAAAGGATGAAGGCATTCACTTTTAACTCTATTGCATGCCATTATTTTCTCATTGCCTTACTTAGTGTATATAACTAATGTGACCTGCAGAATAGAGGACAGGACTGTTGCTTTCAGTGTTGCTTATTTATTTTCTTTTATATCCAGAGGCCCACCTGCTAATTGAGAACTGTACAAGTGTGTGACAGGTTTACCATGGCAGTTTTGCCCCAACATACTGACCCACAAACCTGGGTCTGTTCTTGGTGCGCTGTCAGCAGGATTTCAGGTAGCCTGCAGTGCTTGCCCGTGCCGGCTTTACATCTCTCCGTGCCCGAGGTCAATGTGCCACACAGGCTCCTCGCAGAACTGCCATTCTTTGTGCTTATCTCTTGGCTGGGTTTTTTTGTTTGTTTGTTTGTTTTTTTCCAGCTGATCTAACCCTGTCCCATTAGTAGTCTTGTACTACTCACTCCGGATAAGGTCCTGCATAAGGCACGGCGCTGGGCAGGGCAGAGGCGGGTACAGGGGGCAGAAGTGGGTACAGGAGGCAACTCCTTCAGCCACAGTGCGGTGGGTGGCATTTACAGATGTGTGCAGTGGTTTGGGGGATGACATAACTAAATTACTGGGGTTAAGGAGAGAAGGAGCAGTTGTGTCTCATTCCTTATGGTCCTGCAATAAAGCGACCATCAGAGAGCCACAGCAGCGCTGGCAGCCTTGGCAGGCGTGATGAAGAAGGGCTTCCAGATAGATGGGGACAAAGGGACCGTTTTTTAAGTGCAACTCCAACAGGCAGTCTCAGTGTGATTAATGTTCCTGTACTAGTAACAAGAGCGTATCCCTAAAGAGAAAAAATTTGATAGTGGCCTCTTTTTTTAGATCTGTGTAAGCCGGGCACATTATTTTAATAGTACACCATTAAGGTATTTATCTTAATTTAAAAAAATAATATTTCCCTTGTTGTTTGCAATTGCCCACTAGAAATGAAATCCCTTTCCTGACCGAGTATCCTTTACAATCCTGCACTGGTTGTTATTGCAGGCTGCCTCGGGAATACCGAGTTACCAAGTTTCAGACTTTCTTCAGAAATACTGAGGGGAGTTTAACAGCATTTGAAAACACAGATAAAGAAATACATGGACCGTGAAAACAAAAGTAAGTGGGATAAAAAGAGATGTGTTTACTAGAGTAGTGGAAAAAAAAAAAAAAGTCCACAAAGAAGCCCCTTGGTCGGATCGCAAGACTTGTTAGGGATGCAGAGCACTGACCAAGTTCACTGGAGTTTGAAATCCCAAGGGTGGTTTTGGGTTTCCTTCTGCGGACTATAGAAAGTGATTTAATAATTCATTTGAAACTGTGAAAAACTTTCTGTTGACTTACTTTACTCCCTCTTCAAGCAGATTTTTACTTTTGCTCAGAGATTTCAACCCAGTATTGAGGAAGTATAAATAGATGGAGATCTAAACCCCTAGACTAAACAGTTTCACGCACGTCTAGATGAACATGGACAATCTGACAATTGGTTTGTCTGAATGTGCAACGGAAGGACGGCGTAGGCAGGCTTGGTGTTAAGTCTGCTATTGCTGTGCACCGCCCTGCCTTAATGCAGCCTCTCTACTTCCCAAGAACAAGGACAAAGAGAAATTAAGGCAAATACAGGCGTTGGCATGTAAAAGATGGTAGAGATATAGTGTTGTGAGCTACTGCTAGACAGCAAAGCATAAATTCCGCTGTGCTCTTGTTAAAAACAAACAAACAGACAAAACCCCCAAAACCAACACCACCAAACCCCAACCAACCAAAAAAACCCAGACAAAAAAAATCATCACATGCGGTAGGTAGCCAGTGTGTGCGTGTTCTGCAGGGTAGTTCAGAAACTGGTGTTTAAGGAGCATTTTCTGTTGCCCTTTTAACTTCTCCCATTCTCCTGATTTCCTTTTGGAGCGCTGACGGTGCTCAGCCCTTGCAACCTCGAGGATGGCTTTTGCCAAGCAGCGCTCCACGTCAGCTCCATGCTGACGTCCACCAAAAAGATATTGCCGAGGAGGTGTGCGAGACGTTCCTGTCACTCAGGAAAGCGCCCAGGCCCAACGCTGAGGTGGTGCCTGTCTCCCTGTAGGCACGCCAGGGACGTGATGCCTCTTCGCCAGCTGGGCTGCGCTGCACATCCCCGCTGCTGCGGCAGTAGTGGGACTGTGGCACAGGACCGCAGCCAAAACCAGGCATATACACCCCAAATACTACACAGCGCGAGGACTCCTTTTGCCAGCTGTAGAAATGGAGGAGATAATTGCAACCACTACACTTATGTAAGGCTATGAAAAAGCGTGCTGCTTGGACCTAACTCAGCAGCGCCGAGTACAAGGAGGGCTTCAGAGGCGGTGGTGGTTAATATTCTGCCCGAGGATGCTGGCCGCAATACCAGTACATTAATACGTGCATCATTCTAGGAAAAATGTGTTCTTTAAACATAAGTGAAGTGTTAGCAGTCGAACAGATACAGTGATAAGGTGTTAACTCTGGCCCGGTAATTAAATGTAAACACACTGTAAGAGCAAAGCGTGGGACTATGTGAGCAGGTAAAGGAGGAAATATGGCCTGGCTCTTCTCTTAATGGCTTGCTGTGGGCTGTAATGGTAAGAAAGGATTTATTAACCAGAATAAAAAAGGCTTCCATAAAGAATTCATTCATTTATGCTTTTACACAAATGCAAGATATTGCCTTTGACACTTTTCTGCTTTTACTTTTAATAAATTTCCCTGGTAAATTTACTTTTACTTCTCAATGGCAAACATTAGAATGCTTCATTAACAGTCTGTCCTTCCAAATATCTTTTATTGTGGCTTACAGTCTTAATAATTTGTGGAAAATACATTTCCAAACAGCTCAAAATGCTTATCAGCCACTTACTCCATTCTTGTGCCTGTCTCGGTGGTGGCACAGTCCTCCACCTTGTCTCTTAAGATAATGTATTAACACTGCTAAGCTACCCATCATTAATGTACCATAAACATCCACAGCATGCAAAAATTATTCTGCTTTAAGCACAGTTTTAGGTCATTTTCTTCAGGTTTTCTTCTCTCCAGGATGTAAACCTGGCTTCCAGTAGGTGATCAAGTTACATAAATTTCTGCAAAATATATTGAGAAGTGAATCCATTTATAACTACATCTTGGAAATAACCTTTAAAATAGAAATAAGTCTTTCCCAAAGATAATACCCTTTTGTCTTAGGGAGGAAAAACATGTCTATAGGTGATATCTCAAATAAAAATATAAACATACTCAGTCTATGAGTCCAAAAATGAAATGCAATCTGTGGTAATTTTTTTGTTGCGTGCATGTGTGTTTCTTGTGAAAAATGGAAGTTCCTACTCAGAAAGTCAGGACAACATGTACAAGTCGCCCAAATTGTTTTTGATTAACAAGGTTTTCTGCCTGGAAGTCACTTTATCTTCATCCCATTAGCTGGACTCAACAAAACAAATGAAACTAATGCATTAGGCTGAAACACATTCTTGCTGTGTGAATGCAAAGAAAAATCTTCTCTTAACAGCCGTACGACCATCTTATATGCATAATGTAGTTTTCCAGCTGAATATTCCCCTCTGAGTTTATATGAAGAGAATGCAAAGTTTCTGTCGTGGTTTGGGCTGGTCTGGCCTCCTTTCACTGTCAACTCACATTATGCTTATGTCTGTTATTCTGCAGCATGAATTGTGAGATATGAATGGGCTGGTGTGACGTAGGACCGTGTGGACCACCTCTCACCTTGTCTGTTAATCAAAGCAGATAATTCACTTCCACATCTTAGTCTGATTTTCTTCTTTTGCAGTTGTCTGGGAGGAAGTTTATTTTTCCTCAAATATTATTTCAAGTTATGTGCTTAGAAAGTCATTTATAATGTAGTTTTTATTGACCATGCAAAAGGATGCATCTTGGTACTCAGGTGATCATTCAGGAGTTATTCCAAATATCCAATTTCAAGATTGATCCATTGTTGTGTTTTCATAACTATTCAAAATAATCTCTTTTCTGGACTGTTAATAGATAGCTGAAATGAGGAAAGAGGAGTCGTGTGAGTATTACCAGAATACTTCAAGGCATTTTACCCTCTAATTCCATTCTATCCTCAATATATTTACTATAGAATATGTATTTAGATTCAAAATTATCTTGGGAACTCTTATTACATGCACTTGAATTCATCTGGTGTTCTGCATAAATAAATATGAATATCCATACAGAGACTAGGATGGTGTACCCTAAACGAGATCTATTCTTGATTGTATAAAGTCTGAAGATGACCGAATTTTCATTTTATTTTATTTTTTTTTACTTCTCTGAGCAACATAATACATAACTCTGTGTTATTCTTAGGAAAAAAGTTATCACTAGAAAATAACAATTAGAAAGGACTCTTCCAAACTCTGCTGAACAAGATGGTGATATCTCTTACCAGCAAGAGAAAAATCAAGTGGTTAACCAAAGTGCAGACTCTTAACTGGAAACCTAGTGGGAGTGCTACTGCATTTTCTGTTTATACTTTAGTATATTATCTAAGCCAAGCAGCCAAGAGAATGAATTTGCACATAGTATGTGTTTCCTTAGTGTTCATTATCTTGTTACTTAAAAATTGCCTGTGAAAAAGTGAACATATTCATAGGAACATGACTAAAATATTCTTAGTAGAAAATATATGAAAACAAAATGTTATTCAAATTAAACAAAATATACAATTGCAACTGGAGCTGCTGTGTTCAGCTTCAGTAGGCACACTGAATTGTCTTTTTTCCAAATGGATAATTTATTTAATTAACCAAGATGCAATGAATTTTAAATTGTATATTAAAATGGAAAAATTAGGTAGTTAGGAAAAAATATGATGTGGTTTACATTCTTACTCACTGTTAGGAAAATTTTTATTGCATAATTAAAAATTGCAGATGGCAGTTTACCCCAACCTGAGTTTTGTTGACAAAAAACATTTTCCTTGGCCATGTTGACCTGATGGGTTTGAATAATATTTTAATATTTTTGAAATCCAAATTAATACACCTGTAAAAAACTATTCTTGCTCATGTGTAATTTTTCACAACGGATAATGAAGCTTTTCTTTTTTGGTCATCGTTTCATATCTGGGAACACGCTGTATGCTTAATGTCACAAAATTCAAATGTGCTTTGTCTATATCCAGTCTTTACATTTAAAACGGAGCGACCATGTACAAAGTCCTTTTTTTCCCTGAGAATTTTATGTAAAATTTATCCTGCAGTTTCTATCAGGAATTGTACTTCGTTGCATTACACTGCTTGATCCCGTTTATTTGCATAATTCAAATGCAACCCTGAAGGATATAAACACAGTGACAGTTTTTAAACATACTTTCTGATAATCAGCACAAACTATTACTTGAACCTATTCAATAACATAACACTGACAGACGGAATTCAATGACCCTCAGTAACAACAGATACAATCTCATTGTATAAAATTATATTATGACATGATTGTGTTGTCTTGAGTTATGACTTAGGTTGACTGCAATATGGCATGTTTTTTCTTTAAGAAAGGATGATACTTATTGACACTGAGATAATGCAGGATCTAAATTGGGCAGCCCAAGTTTCTGTCATGAAAAAAACTGCAAAGAGTGAAAGATGCATGTGTACAACCGGGAGACAAACAGTTAAATAATAATTTAGTGGTTTGTTAGCAAGAATATGATTTTAACTTTATGCAAGTTTCTTTGATGGGGCAGATTCTTTGGTAGCTCACACTGATATTCAGTAGCTCAGTTTAGTTTAGTCTCCATTAGGAAAACAGATCACAGCAGAGCAGATCGGCACTGGAAAGCTCTGCGGGTGGCTGTCAGCAAGAGACCTTCTCCTAAAGGATGTGGCAAACCAAGTTGATTCCTAGACTAAAGATGGCAGCATATCATCCAAATGGATATTTAGTGGTCAAAAAAGCCAAAGTGACTTAGGAATATCAGGTTCCCTTAGCTGTTAGGGGAACTCATGCTGCTAGATGGTAACCGTTCCCAGCCAGGAAAGAAAAGTTCCCACCTTCTGTCCTTCCTCTCTCGATCTGAGCTCCCAGCTCCAGAGAACATGGGACATTGCAAAGCCAGCACACTATAGGATGTCTGGTAGGGTAAAAATGCTGAAAGGGAGAATAGCACAAAAGGCATCTCTCTTTCATGTTTGCCTATCACCATAAGTCTTTGGTTAGGCTCCAGATAACATGCAAACGAGTAGTGTAAGATCCAGAAGGGATTGCTGCTGGGGTTGCTGTTAGGGGTAGGCCAGACTTGGCTGTTGGTGTCTTGGAGATGTCTGGATAGACATGCGATTCTTCTGCCCCCTCCCCTACCAAAAAAAAGCCCCACCAAAACCTCACAGCCAGAAACAGCCAAAATAAAATACCATTTTTTTTCATCTTTAGGAAATGGATTTTGGTAAATAATGCAGAACTTCCCAATTTCTTCAATTAGCCTGAACAGGATAAAATAACCATTAAAAAGTATCAAGCAGGATAACGCTCTTTCACTTTTCATTTGAGAGGAATAAAGATTTTTGTCAAAAAAGCCAATGTTCCTGAATATTAAGATTCCCAGCGCATCCAGATGTTGAGGGTTTGGGGTTTGTTTGCCAGCATCATGCCGTGTAGCCAATGATTGTATAAAACCTCATTATTACAAGCAGGTTAGAAACACAGAGCTTGTTTATGAATAAGTAATTCTGTATCTATTCTGCGAAGGTAGCAAGGACACTTAGGACATTCAACATCTCTAAGGATGCTGTAAGCAGGAAGTATATGTGGCAGGAAAACAGATTTATGATCAGGTAAATGTAGGGGACAAAAGGCACACACAACACTTGGGTTCATATGTAAATACAAGTGAGATAGATACAGAAGCCATTGCATAGCCATTGCGTGCGGTCACAGGATAAAATTTAGTGTGGACAGAAGAGTGCAACATCTTGAGTCATTTCCATTACTGGTGAGATAAAATCAATGTCCAAATACTTCCTTACTGGCAAAACCCACTGAAAATACTAATCTGCTGTATAATATAAAAATCCAATGTCATTAAGCTGAGAGAGGATACAGAACTACATACCGCCTTTAAATAACTGCTTTTGTTATTTCCTCAAAGTTGGTTTCCACAAAATAATTTTTTGGAGAAATGGGTATTTTGGCTGTGTTTGCTTTGGTGACCCAGAAGTGCCCAGCCTCTCTGTTGTGACCCACCATCGATCCAGGGACCCCAGCGCGGTGCTCAGCTCTCTGCTGCCGCCCCGTTAGGAGAGAGGGATTGCTGGGAAGAGGGGCGTAGGGCGTTATATCCATAAATGCCGCGGTCTAGAACCACCTGCCCTAAGCGATGTGGGAATAACCCCATTAACTACAAGTTTTCTGGAGTGGCTGCACCCACCGCCTTTACGCATATGTGCGCGCATGTGCTTATGACGCCTGTGAAACGCAGGGATGCTGTTAAAGCCCTGCCTCCCCTCGGCAGCAGCTCTGTACCATGGTGCTGCCCAGCTGGGGGCTGCTCTGCTTTCGCATAAATAGTCTCTCTTACCTCTGAAGTTTTTTCCTCTTCTCCTACAGCAGTGCTAGGGGTCAGGCACACAAAGGTGCTGTCCCCTGATTGCAGCAAACACCGCCATGTGTTGTATGTTTGATGAATTAAAAGGATGCTGCCAACTTAATTACACTGTAACCCTTCAATAAAGGAAGGGCAGAGCTGATTAACTAGTGAATAATTGGGGGCTGATTGATGGCTTTCTCCCTCACTGCTAAAGGCTGTATATATAATTATTTTGCCTGTGGGCCTAATTTTGCCACTGTTAGCTTCCACTTTTGTCATCAGCTGTAATTTATGGATGGGGCCTGAAGCCTTAAAAAAGGCTGGAAAATGAAATAGCCCCAAATCCCCAGATATGTCACCTGGAAATGGCCAGCAGGCAGCCTTTAACGTCAACATTTGCAGCCATTTAGCAGCATTAACACCTCATGCTTACCCGGAAAATAATATTATCATTTGTCAGCAACTATCATAATATAGATTTTTTTCCTGACATGTAATAATGTTGCATCACTCACACCAATGATTTAATATATGTTTTAAATGCAAGATCAATTTATTGTAACTGAACAGAAAATTCTTCTAGTAATACACTTAAAGAAAAAAAGGAGAGCAAGAAAATGAAGACCCATGTCTCTTCATTGCACTGTCAGGTTGGTTACAGAATTAGTATGTAAGTCTCTAACCAGTCCCCAAAATCACTGCAAACTAAGGTGGTTTGTGAAACTTAATTTTAAAAAAACCAACCACAAAACACCAAGCCAAAAAACCAAACACCATTTTTTCTTCAAACTTGGAAAGATGCCGTAGCGGTTTCAAAGGAAATATAGTTAATAAACTAGTAAACTTCTCTCCACTGTACTTAAAAAGCATTGTGGGACAACTTTCCATCTATTGTCAATCAGCAGAGCTGCATATGAACCCATATAGCTGCACTGGTTTGCATGGGATGTAGATGCAGCCCTTTGTATTTCAAATTGAAATAAGATTTCTTATGTTTTTCAGAGAGACAAGAGCTAATCATTAATGCCACGAAGTAATAGTAAAAGCCAATCTGTTTTGAAGGATTGAATTGCTTCAGTGGCAAAGAGGAGAAATGCCCCCCAAAAGAAAGCTTATTTGGGGAAAATACAACATTCTGATTAGAGCTGCTCCAGCAGCCGCGTGTGAAGAAGCGCTGCCTATTTTATATTCCACAAAGATTTTTTTTCAATAAAGTAATAACAACTTAGATTCACTTTTTTTTTTTTGTAACCCATATTTAAACATTGCAGAAAGGAGGCTTCTAATTTATAAGCCAAGATATACAAATCCTCTCTCTCAAATTTCCTTTGTTGTTTTGTCCTCACGGAGCGCTCCCTTGCCTATGAATCACATAAAGATTTGAAGAACCTTTCAGTCAAAGCTCAGTAGTGTGCCAGTGGGCACTGGCCAGGAAAAAAAAAAAAAAAAAAAAAAAGATTGATATTTGCCCTCTCTTCTTATCTGCACTTGATTTATAAGTCAGTGCGAGTATGCAAGAGAAATAAAGGCAAAGACCTTGATGCCTCCCTGTGGAGAATATGCACCATTTGGATTGAAGGCATGAAAGAGGAGAAATTAATGGTAAGCTGTTCATCTGTCACTACTGCCAGCCTGATGGTTTTGCAGAGAAGGAGAGGACTAGATGACATGCCCTCCAGTCAAGGGCACGACTGCCCGCTGTTCTCATATTATAAACACAGTGCTTTGGGTTTCTAAGGGATTTAAATTTAAATTATACTGTACTTTGGATAGGCAAATCTTTACACAAGTTTATTTTCTTGAAGTATTAACATGCAGGATTTCACTGGCTTTATGTGGAAGAAAAATAAAAATTAAGTCCCCCTATTTGATAAAAATGTGTAGCACACTCTTAAAATGTCTCCGTATTTTTAAAGCAGTGTTATAGTGTAATGAGATTTAAATTTATATATGCACTGAAGATTTAGGCACATGCATAAATAGATAAGCTTTAGTTATTCTACTTTCTGGCACATAGGAAAAGATTGAAAAGTTCAAAACAGGAGTTGAATGGTTTTTTTCTATTAAAATGGTATAATACTAACTGCTGCTATCGATGACAATATTAGGAACACATCTGGAGGATAAAAACTGACACAAAACTTTCATGTTTTGTTAAACGACAAGAAAAATGTACTTATTGCTAAATGACTTATTTTCAGTGCTGAGCATTTGTCTACCCTCTTGCTGCTGTTGAAATATTTTTGTATGGTATTTAAGCACAAAGGATCACCAATCTGCTTGAGTCCTCGAGGTGCTTCTGCATCATGATCAGTGCTAAGAGAAACAATTTTTGGTGCCTGGCGTGGTTTGGATAAATGCACATCAGCGTGAGAACTAGTTTGCACTGTGCACAAGTTCAGGGTTCAGGTTTTGTGACGTTACTGCCACCCACCCACCAGCTATTTAGAGCCCTCTTTGCTGAGCCCCAGCACTGGGTTGGGAATTTCTGTTTTTCATTAAAAAAAGGAAAAGTGAGTTAGCTAGTCCACTGGTTTCAAATGCCCTCATGGTTTATAACTCAGAAACAAACAAACAAAAAAAAACAACAAAAAAACCCAAAACAACTCTGTCACTTACTTTTGTTAAAATCTCCTGAGTTTGGAGCTAATTTCATGGTTCCCTGGGGCTTGAGTTCATGATCCCTGAAATCCTGGCTTAGGCAACAGATTTCAATAAAATAAACGTGCTCAAGTAAACTAATGTTCGTTTTTACAATGGCAAACTCAATGACTTGCTTCTGAAATAACTGTAAATCTTCCACAAACCCAACAAAGATAAATCAGTCAGAGGAGGTGAAGGTTGGTCAAGGTATGAGATGGTCCTCCAGGATCTTCAGGAAGGAAGGGGCATCCTTCCCTCCGATGTGATGGGCATCTCCAAAGTGTCATGCCTTGATTTTTCACCTTCTCTACCTTCCTCCCACACTGTGGCAGGAGGGGTTACCCTGCCCCTCGCTCCGGTGTCAGAGTGCTGAGGCTTCGCTTTCCTGGGCTCCTTGTCCTCCTCAGCCCATCCGTGCCATGCCTGAGGGCTTTGCTTTCTTGTGCACTGTGATCAACCCTTTCCATGAGCTGTTGGGAAAACCCTTGGTAGGGTGATTTCTGACATGGAGTGAGGAGGATCAAGGTGTTCACAGTCCTAATCAAAATTAGTTGGCCAGAGATATCATACAGTCACCAGGGCTGAGAACAATTCACCTTCAAAAATTTGCAGTTGCTCTTATCTCCCCACTCCTGAAGCGTCTCCTCTGCAGCGGTTACAGGCTCCGTGCTTGTGACGGCTGCCCTGCGGTCTGCATTTTAACTCCCTGCTTGAAACTGCCTAGAGTTTTGGCAGATTTCAAATGTTGGAGGTGGTATTTTCAGTGCCAGCTGTGCATTAAGCATCTTTTTAGAAGTTTCTGCTAAAATGATTTTTTTTTTCTTTTTTTTTTTTTTTTTAAAAAGATTATGGGAAAGTATGTTCTTTCACTGACTTCAAAATTATAATAATTTTTCTGAGCAGCTTCAGTTCCTCCAGGCTTCAGAGCAGGTAGTTAAGTTACTTCAGTGCTTTTTTTTTTTTTTTTGTTCTTGTCAAAAAATCCTCCTGTGCCCTAGTTTATACGCATGTTAAAAATCTGTTTGCACTTGCGGAGTCCATCTGCACTGAGGCTGATCCGTCTCGTCGCAGTTCCGTGCCGACCGTAGTGCGGATGCGGCGCCCATACAGAGCGACTCTTCTTGCCACGGCTGGGTACCACCACCAGCCTGCTCCCATTGGCAGTGCCGCAGGAGACGAGGAAGGGACACATTCCCCTCTGCTCTCAGGTCACCCCTTGCTGATTCAGGGGCAGCACAAAACCCACCGGACTGGGTACTATATTCTGTGCACTGAATGTTTGTGCAAACACTGACTAATTGTATGTTTTCTGTGTTTATAGGGATGGGTGATGTACAAAAGCTTTCTACTGCCACAGATTATGTTGTAAGTTAGGGCACAGGAGGGGGTACAACAAGTCTAGAGGTGCCAGTTTTGCTCATGAAGGGAAGAAGGCTGTATTGTCCTGCAGGCTTATCACTTTTAAGTCTTATCTTGTTAGCTGTTTGGGAAATTGCATGTAAAGGTATCAAAAGAATACACAGGTGGTGAGGTTAAGCACTGAAAAGTAAGAAGATGCTAATACAGCCATATTTATAGCTATAGTTGTAGCATACTGCATATTGGCTTTTGTTCTGTGGTGTGCACTAAAAGGTTTTCAAATGAACCCTCTTCCTCCTTCAGCAAGTGTGGTCTTCTCATGCTCATGATCTGTTTTTTCCCAATCACAACCCAAACTTTGGGCTTTTCTTCATGGATTTTCCTCTGACGCTTTCATCACGGCTTTTTACAATTAACTAATCTTTGTTACCTGTGTGAATAGTATTAGAGAAGTATCCCATTATTGCAGAAGGAATGGATTATCTCCATTTCACACATTAGCAATCAGGCACCGAGGTTAAAGGTATTTCCAAAACATCAATAATTGGCAGGATGCAGATGTCGAGATACCCCAGGTTTGCTTGTTCACAGACATTACCCCTAACAGCTCCTTGGTGAACAGGCACTGCTGCTGGGACAGTTTCTTTTAATTGACTTGTTGCACATCTGGAGCGGTGCAGCTGTGTGCCGGGTGGCAGGGTGCGGTGCTTTGGTCCCCAAAGCAGCCTATGTGTATGATCACCACCAAAGCCTCATCAACTCAAGGCACAGCACCGTGCTGGTGCAGTGATGCTGCCCTGGGGACCTGAACCAGCACGAAACAGTGTAGCCATGGGATTTGTATTTCAGCACGTAGACATAGTCTTAAATGGTGACACAATTCTTTATCTTTCTGGCTTCTTTCAGCTCATTCACTGTGTATCCACCAGCTACAAACAACAGCAAAATAAAAATCCTGATTTATTTCCATGCACAGTCATTCCTATGCACTTATGAGACTGGGTTTCTCTGGAAAGAAAAAAAACCCAAACCAAAAAAACCCCGCCTGTGAGCAAGTAATTAACAACTACATCATAGCAAAGACAGGCAAGGGCCAAATTAAAGTTGCAGAGGGACCTTTAATTCCAGCATTTCCTAGCTATTGAGTGCTTCGGCATGTGGTATTAGCGATCTTTTAGCCTAGTTTTTAATATAAGCATACATCAACATGAAATGAAAGGCTGTGGTTTTGACATCACGCCAGGCAGTCCGCAGGGCGGCTGATGTTCCCGCTCTGACTGAGCAGCCTTGCTGCGGTGGCGGGCGATGGCCGGGGAGTCTCGGGCGCACTGCGCTGCTTGATGGACGCCTGCTTCCGAAGGCGCCAGGGCAGGGGAAGTGTGGGAAGACCGGGAAACTGCGGAAGGGATTCGTGTACCACGGGGGGAAACTGGTTCAAACCCAAATTAATTGGGAGGTGGTGTGAGGGTCCAGAGCTGAGCAGCACTGCTGGTGTGAGCTGAGCGTACTGCTGGTGGACCAAAATCAGGCCGGTTTAAGGGTGGCTTATCAGCACCCTCAAAAGCCTGTGTTTTCTGATTTTTGCACTATTATTTTAAAGTCTTCATTTTAGCTTTTCTTGTTTTACAACCAGGTTGCTTAATGTTATCTTTTAAAAACATGCCCTTATCAACAGAAATGAAGTATCAATATAAAGAAAAATAAAAACTAAATTTATTTCCTGTTCAACTTCAGCTAGAAATCCTTAAGTTTCTTTAACTAAGATGGCCTAGTTATGAAAATATTTTGGAAATTTTGGGAAACTGTTTCTGTTCCTCTGGAATGAAAACTATGTTTCATTGGAAATCCAATTTTCCTGTGAGGAAGGAAAGAGTTTAGTAAGAAAATTTTAAACCATTTTGAATGCTTTATTGAATATTTCCAGAAAAATCTTCCAAGAAACTAAAGAAGTACTCTTTTAGCTTCCTAAACAGGGGGATATTCTCATGCGTAGCTAACAGCGAAATGATGCTTTGCTTATCCTTGCGGTAGACCCTCTGTCACCATCATCGCTTCGTTGTGTATCAGAATTCGGGGATTTGCTATTATTCTGTATGGCCACAAAACCACCCAAAACTCGTCATCAGATTTAACTATAACTCTAAATGAGGGCAAAATAATACCCAAAAATTCAGTTCTGGATTTGGTAAAATAAGGGGCCACTAGTATTTTTTCTAATTATTTTAGTGTCTCTGGACTACATTGCTTAGTGTTCAGATGTTTATTTTGTTGTGGTTTTTTTTTCTGGGGACTTGATTAAAACTTGGGAAATAAACGCATTTTTTATTTTTATTTTATCTCTGAAATATGATTATAAATGACCTTTGAAAAAAGTTAACAGAAAATATGTCAGGAAGGAGCTCAGAAGGAAAAGATTAAAAGCAGACAGTCTAGAGAGGTGTTTAATTTCAATTTTCTTTGTGGTATAAGAAATCTGTAGATTTTAAAGCCATCATGCCATAGTTACTTTTATCAGTAGGGCTCTTTTGTTTTGTTCTGCCACCTAATTCTTTTGATGACAATGAGTCCACAGTTTTCCAATGACTGATTTCGATTTGCATGTTATTGTCAGCCTTTTATATTTTATCATATCTCCACTTTGGTTTTTATGCAGATCCTCACATCAGAAGGCAAGGGCAGCCTGAGCTAAACAGCTGGCTGGATTTGCATGAAAATGGACTGCCCTTTTTCATTTGTTTGTTCTTTGGAAATTACAGTAGGTGAGTATCTGACTCAAATTTCCCAAACAAATAAAGATAAAACTTCACAGATATTAAACTGTGGAGCATTAAACTGTATCATTTTACATATAAAAAGAAAAGGATTAAATAGAATTAGTCTGTTGAGCTGACTGAGGGGAAACAATGTGAGTGAGGGTCTGAAAACTAAAGATACAAAAGAATTGTGGTATCTTCAAGAGATTTTTTCTCTCCAAATATTTTCCTTTCCCGTGTTTAAAGGATAAACACTAATATAAATATTTCTCTTATGAATTTAAGATATTTTTGCTAGGGAAAAAAAACCGTAATCTAAGTCGTTATATACTTGATAGTATTCATGTACTTTGTGTACATACTTTGTAAACATAGCAGTTTACAGAGCCCCATAGCAGCGGATATTCCTTGCAACTCGGGCTGGCAGTGTAAACCAGCCGAGGTGTAAACGTGACCAGGGGCAGAGGGCATTAAGAAGCCCGTATTGTTTCCAAGAGGCAAAATCTGTAGGGTGAGGTAAGATCTTTTATTAGACTGACTGATATAGATGGAAAAAATGAACAAGCTTTGGGGCACACAAGAGCTTGATAGTTGACAGATATGAGCTTTATAGATTTGAACAGTAAGGTATCAAAATAACACATGGCATGACTTGGAGTTGTCAACAGACTTATAAATTATTTAGAGCATGTGTGCCCTTGTGTGCCTGAAAGCCTGTCCGTCTCTTGCCACTTAGGCTGCTCCAGCTTATAAAAGACATAACGACTCCCTGCAAATCTTACCCCTCTTCTCTCTTTAGACCATCTCAGAAAGAAGAACATGACTATAACTTTTAGTTTAAGCAAAGGTTTGTAAGGAGTGCATTTTATGAGGTCTAGCTGTAGTATGGGATTTAACTATTTTATGTGTAGACTCTCCTGCTTTCAACTTGCGGTAGGAGCTTGGATTAACAGTAATGCTATACACTTTCTGGAGTTAAACATCTGGGGCAAACAGCTATCAACTCTGAATTCCCTGGACAACTGGTAACTGCTAGTCTTGCATGAGATCATAAAAGTTCATTTTTTTTCTGTGATATTGTTGGAATTGGGTGCATAGAGTCACAGCCACACAGTGCTGGGAAAGAAGCAGCATCCCTAGGGAGTAACACAGAATCAGCTAACAGCCAGGAGCCCAGGCAAAATTTGTAGGGTAAAATATATTCTCACCTTCTTGGGTAAGAATTTTTTTTAGATTTTTTTATTCAGACTTCTTGCATAGTCTTGCTTGAGTGCACATGGGAAAGTCTGGAGAATGTTTTAAATCCTTTTTCTTTTAAACGTGGCAAAATCATGCAAAGCTTTTCTTATACCTCTGCATGGAAACTTATTAGCAAAAAAAGTGCTCTAAATAATTCATGAACCTGGTGTCATCTCTAGGCTTTGCTTTGTGGTGGTGTGAAACCTCGCTGCTCAAATCCACAAAGCCTGTACCTGTCAGCCAGCAGGTGTTGACACGGTTGGTGTAAGGCTCTCTAAGGTCAGTGGAAAAGACTATGTATGGATTCTCGCTGTTTTGAATATTGAATCTTTCATTTGGCTGTAGGGGATGCAGATGGGCTAACCATATTAGTAGTGCTTTAATATCACTGGTCAGGATAGACTAGCTGCTGTATGGCAGCATTGCTGTAGGTCAAGAGATAGAAGCAGCAGAAGTCACCTAGTCCCAGGTGAGGGCAGAAGGCCCTAAATCCACCTCCTGCAAAGCTGAAATGATCGTTCTGTGGATGCTGGGACTCAGTAGATGACAGAATTGGAAATAGTTAAAAGGAGACCTAGTCCTGAAAGGCTAAGGATGTTCAGCAGCTCCATCAGACGGGGCAGGAGCCTTTCTGGAAGGCAACAGGCTGCTGCTGGGAACCCAACGATCAGGGCAATAGAGGACACGTTCAGATTTGGTCAGCTGTGTGTGGTGGACTGGGCTTGGCTTGCCTAGCTTCCTTTTGTTGATTTCAGCTATTTAAAAAACTTAACAATATTTGTTTTGTTTTAGGAAAACCACATAGGGAATTGGTCCCATTTTGCTTAGCTCCCAGTGGATCTGACAGTGCTGCTATAAGATTAGATTTGCTATGGACTCGCCAGGAGTATTTCTAACCTATAATTCAAGCCTCAGTCTGAAGGTAAGAAAATTGTGTGGTTTCATTTTGAAAGCGGCAATTGCTTATGGTTTAGGAGCTGAGAAAGGATGCTCTTGGATAAAATGGATGAACCCTTCACATGGCTTTTGGGCAAAGAATATCAGGGGCAAGTGTTTGCTGTCATTTGCACTTCACAAGAGTGCTATGGAGTGTCCTACAGCCCTGTGCATGTTTGTACCCATGCATAGAGCTCCCCACAATACCTGCTAAACTCCTTCAGAAAGCACCATGATAAAGTCCTGCCTGTCAAAGTCACTGAACCTGCAGAAATTTCTTGTACACAAAAGAGAGGCTATGTGGAAACTTATATCAATTCAGTATTTATTAGTGTTAGGTTATGGAAATACAAACACTTTCTGGCTTATTATTTATTTCCTGTTGATTTTGTTTTGTTATATCATATTTCTGGACTTCCTAAAAATGTTGCATTTCCAAATTCTTTACTAAATATCACAAATAGGTATCAAAAGTTGTGTTGACATTTTTGAAAGTTTTCCAAGGTTTTGCTGTTGTTACAGTTGCAGAAACCACAGCCCTCGTGTAGCTGTGAATGACTTGAATAACAGGCATCAAGCCCAACAACTACTCAAATTACTTTGATGTTACAATATGTAAAAATAATGCAGTCAACAAGACATTTTGGCTTTGGAACCTGACCTGGAAATGGATTGCTGGCGGAAATGGAGTATTTGACTTGCTTTTCATTTTCATGAAAAGGAACAAACTGTTTCAGATTTGGCTAACTTTAGCACTTTGATTTTTTTTGTTGGGTTTTAGTCTGGGCTCACACGAGATTTCCTTCGGTGCTTGGATCTGTTTGAATAAGCTCTTCTTACTATTGCTGTTTTAATCAAACTGGGCTGGCATGCCCATGCAAAAATCAGCAACACAGGGAGAAAGAGCTAGTGCATCAAGAGCAGCCAGCTCAAGATATCTAGTGACGGTTTTTCTCAGAAATACTTAATTTTTGCAAACTGCTGGTAGATATATTGTATGGCTCCAGTGTGATAAAGAGGAATGGTGTGTAAGTGTGAAGGGTTAGATCACCATCTGATATCAAACAGTTGCTTGAAATATGTGAGTTTATACTTGCTGAGGGTCAGGTGTAATATGTGGGTCTATATTTTGCAGAAAGTAGTATTCAGATTCTATTTTAAAACCCCATTTTTACATTGATTTTGTAATGTAGCTTCTTGCATAAATCCATGACTATAAATAATGGTGAAGTACCACTGCCATCCTTATGGAGTCCGGTGTAATTTGGGGAATCCGCACTTTTTCCAGTATGAAGCCAGGTAAAACTCCTTGTCCTGCCACCAAACCAGCCATGGTGGTGAGGTCTGTGCATCCACAGCAGTGCCTGCAGCAGCTGCTCTTGTTGTGGGAGATCTATGGGGCTCAGCTCAAGCCCCCATTCTTGTAGGACAGCCTCAATTCAAGTAACCTTTTTTCCTTTTTCTTGATGTTTTCTTGGCACAACTAGTTGACTCCTGTGTCTCTGCTGACCTAAGGGTAGTGTTAGGACTCCTCTGAGCTCGATATCTTCAGATCATCCATCGTTTTCCCAAACAGCCCGAATCCAGTTGTTTGTTGGACTGGCAGTTTCTCCAGCATCACCCATGCAGCAGGTAGATGATGTAGATGGGAGGTCGCGCACCCCTCCCTGGGGGAGAGAAAGGGAAGAGCCAAAGTGTAGATTAATTCAGATTACTCTTGAAAAACAAAAGCTTATCATTAGAGTTTGCTATGGTGTGGTCACTTCCAATTTCCACCCATATTATGGGTGTACAAATGCAGCTCATGTAAGCGAGTTTTTCTCACAGTTTTCCCCAAATAATGGGAAAACAAGGGTCTCCATAACCTTGGGCCTCTAAGGAGTTGGATTAATTGCATTTGTTTGTGAAAGTGTTTTGGTTTTAAATCCTTTCACAATACTGAAAGGACCCTAAGAATGTCTTTGCATGTTTCTTAAATTTCAACCAAAAAAACCTAAATGTGGCTCTTTTATGTCAATATTTTATGTCTCCATAGGTTTTGTGTTAAACTCCTGTACAGAGTTACTGTGTGTTATTGATAACGTGGAACTGGACTTGGTGGATTTTATGTCTTTTTTCATGTTTATATGGAACATTTTGAAGCAGCAATTAAAATAATTAAGGAGGGTGAAGAAATCTTTAGCATGCAACAAAGATTTCTGCAAAATGTTAATTTCTGTCAAATAAGTGAATATATGCACAGATGCCTCCTGACAGAGGCTGTGATTTCTGAGTGCTTTGCATGCCAAATAACTTGTTTACCCCCTCAATGTTTGCCAAGTTTACTGTCAATTTACAAATAATTTCCATTTTGCTGTTTATTCTGCTGCCTTTTGATGGATATGTCTTCCAGACTTTTATCTTGCATGTAGACAAACTAATTAATATTTTCCCTTCAGGCAAATATTTTTTTCTTAGATCTAAATGTGGGTTAGATTCTTCTTCGTTTCCATATGCTTTGTTCTGTCAATCATGTCTCTTCTATGTTACTAAAAATGTACCTTTGTGGATGTCATTTCTCATGTTTTACAGATTTATTTCACCTACATCTATATGGGAATGTGTGTATGTAGAGAGACATATTTGTTATATATGTGTTCATATATGTTTAAGCAGAGAGAGTGAAAATACTCAGCTTACGTTAAGATTTAGTTTTCAAGATGGAATGAAAATACATTTTGCCTTGCCTGTTGCTGCCATTTCCCAGGCTCGACCTCACTGTTTGTGGTTACTGCTGCCCATATGGCACACGCAACACTGAGTACATCTCTTCTGCAGTGTTAGCCCTGATTCCTGCACGTCTTTTTGACCTAGTCCAGCCCTACTAGCCATATATAAAATATTCAGTATATCCCATTTCCATCCTCGTACTATCAGACCACAGCGGACTGACCCTTGTGAGACGAGCAGGCTGATGCAGAAGCGGTCCTGAGCCGTCGTGGTCCTGCAGGGAGGGATGCTCTGGACTGCTCTGCCCAAGCGCTGCTGACCTTAGTGCCAAAACCTCCTCCTCATGCGTCAGCGCATCCCCAGCCCCAGGGACGCCCCTCCCGCAATGCCTTTCATCGACATCTAGGTACGTTTAAAGATCTCTGATAGCTAAATATTGTTGTATTCAAGGTACAAGGTTTCCACATAGTCTCTGCAGCTTCCACAAAGCTTTCAGGTGGTATTGGAAGACACAGTGCGGGATAAAAAAAAAATGTTATCGGAAGCCTGCATGTTAACCACGTTCTGCTGAGAAAAACACAGGTGGTAACCGAGAGCGCAGATATTGCGAACAGATTCTTGCAACTTACCAGTCGTAAAAATATCTCTGCAAAAAATACTCCCAACGACTCTGTTTACAGAATGCTTGGTATTTCCTATATCTGGAAATATTCTCGTAGCTCCATATGTCGCAGCTAGTCTGACAAGCTTTCTTTTGAACTGTTTGCAGGTTGCAGTCTGTCTGGAGGGCTGGGTGCTGATGCCTTCAGGTTTTTAGGCCCTGTGTTATGGGCATGATTATCTTGTTCACTTTGCAGGCATAGAAAAATGGAGCTGGGATTTAGCAGGATTTGAAGAAACTTCCTAATTATGCCAAGTGGAGAGCTGCCTGAGTAAAATCTCAGCCAGAACCCCAGGTTTTTTATTACCGGTTCTGTTTTAAGCGTATCTCTATAATTTTCTGTTTTTCTGCTTTTGTTTATATCATCATAGTCAGCGGGACTGAGAGCTTAAAAACCGAAATATATTATCTTTGCACATCCTCAAAACCTGTCGAGAAAGGAGGAGAAATTAAACAAGGACAAAAACTCGCAGTGAAGTGAAGCTGTTTCCTTTGAGCTGCCTTATTAACCAGTCAAGTACTTGACTGCCACTGTCAGCTAGATTTCTTTAGAGAAAGAGTGGCATTTTGAAAAATACAAATTCACCGCCTGCACAAGTTAATGAGGCCCTTCAGCAATGTTCATTGATAGTGTAAATTCATCATAATACAGTGCTACAAACCATAAATGGGATACGCATACAGGAAATCATCCACTATTAGAAATTTGCCAGACACGAAAAGAAAAAGAAGCCATTGATAAGCAGAAAACTCATCTCAACTGCTCCGTGCTGATGGGTGTGCAGCACATTAGTAATGCCAGATAGTGCCATGATGAGAACTTATTAAGGTGAATTGAGGTAGCGCGTCAAGTATATTTTGCTCCCCTTTGTTCATGTTTTATGGACTCTCTCAGCTGCCTCCCTTACCTTTGCCAGTGTCAGGTTAGATAAAGTTTGCTGTGTAAGGACTACCATCAACTTAAAGGGACAAATGTCTCCAAATACGTCCCTTTTCTGCACACACACAAATGTGCTTATGCACTTAATTGATTTTCAGTTGCGTTTGCAAGCGATAGCTTTACAGACACCAAATTACCTTGAGGGCTGTATGGTACACCAGGAGTGGACAGTAATAAAAATTGGCAACACCCCAGAAAAAATATATCAAGGTGACTTCCAGATCTTTTAAACAATTATCGAGCAGTGCTATTTTGCTATGAAGAATGAAGAACCAATGAAGAAATCTCTCTGCAGCGCAACACAGTCAGTACGCCTACCCTTATTGAATAGTATCAGTTTAAAAATCTCAGGGACCATTAGGCCAATACTTTAGTGTGATTTGTTCGTTGGCCAGTTTCCAGCATCCTGATTCAGGGAATGAATAAAAAAAAAAAAGAATACTCGGCATTATGATCATAAAATGATCAGCTGCTTGAGGAGAAGAGGTGTACAAACTTGTTAAAATCCTGAAGATTTTGACTGGAAAATAAGCAGGAATAACTGAGCAGAAACTGCAGACATTGATGCTTTCTGTTCCCTCTGCCTTTCAAACCTCTTTGATAGCTCCTCTGTGCTGCGCCTTTCCCCTCTCCTGAAGCAAAAATCCTATGGGGAGTTTTTGGGAGGTCCTCCAGTGTCTTTTTTTTGTGCCTCTTGTATCCTCCCCATGTTGCAAACTATTTCAAAGCTGACAGGCCAGAGAGATGCTCCTCGGTGCTCTCTGACCTCCTGTGTTCCTCCTCCCCTCTCCTCTGCTCCAACAACTCCTCTTTTCTTTCCCCCTTGCCCCATCTGACTCTCCCCTGGCCCTAGTTGCCCCACTCTTCTGAACCATTTTTTCTCTCAACTCCTGCCAAAGTCCATACGATAATCTCCAAAGGGATCTTGGAGCTTGGCTTCTGAAAGGGTGATTTTCAAATAAATCTGGAGTGCAAGTTGTTTAACGCACTGTGGACTGTAAGAGATGAAACAGAGTTAGACGCTTTTGTTCCTTTTGCCCGCTACTCAAATTCCCAGCTGATAATTACGAACAATAGATGAAAATGTGTTTGGTATATATCATAAGAAGAAATCTTATGGAAACATTAGGCAGCCTATTATTGTAAGGCTCTTGTAAATACTGTTTTGTAAGAAGAACCTATCTAAGATGATGTAAAACTTAATATTCCTATTAACAAGATGTACTCTACTCCTTCCAATTCATATCAGTGAAAATGCATTTTAAATTACAAAGTACTCATATTTTATCTGAGCCAATGTTCTGATTCATATGCCTCCTCTTTAATCCTATTTTCATTCAAAGTTTCACAATTCACATCTTCTTTTTCTTATTTTATGTAATATTTTCTGTGTTTTCAAAATGTAATCAAAGCTTGTTAGCTTCTACCAAACCATGTTTGGTTGAATGGGAATATTAATAATACCAGCTATTGATGTCTTTATGTTAAAATTTGATTTATTGAGCAAGTGGCACATAATCTGTGGGGAAAATACCTAGAGATAACACCTTGAGATGATTAATTGTGTTTACAGTGCATTCCTGTAATAATTGTTTACAAGAAAATTTATGCATGAGTTGCTGCCCCAGTTCAAAAGAATAACTCATCAGATTGTCAAGCTCTCTGCTCTTGAGTATTCTAGCTAATTGCTATCTTTGCTAGTTGAGCATCATAAATCCTCCTTCCACAGAGCTGAGAGCAGGATTTTTGGATCATGCTTTTTCATGCAATGAAAACCTTTTCATCCCTGGGAACATCAGTTTTCTCATGCAGGAAGAACAAAAATAATGTAAGGAGATGATAGCTACAGGAGATTGTTACAAGTCGCCCAGTGGCATTGGGTATAACTTCTGAAAGGAGCTTGTATGTGTGTTAAAATTTGTGTTGGGTAAGTTTGCCAGTAATGTTATTGATAATGAATAACATATGAGGGTGTAGACTTAGTCTTCTATATTTAAAAAACATTAGATTTCCAGTTCTGCTGCTCTCTACTTTTGTATTGCTTTCTCCTCCACAAGTGCTGCAGGGTGGAAATGGTAGGATGGGTTGGAGAACGGTTCCTTTGCAGCCATCTGTGCCTATTACTGATTTAATAACAATTGCACAATTCTCCCTTTTGGAATTAAATCCACCCTTATAAAGTCACGTGGTAAACACACTTTTCTTTTGCACAGTTTCATGCATTTTGGGTGGGTTTTTTTTTTGTTCTATTTCCAAATTTCGGGTTTAATTATTTCATAACTAACTTTACTGTAGTTACAGAAGTATTATGCAAGCAATATGTTGCCAGGAAGTAGTTGATAATGTTTAATAATTCCTGATTACATTCCTGTTCCAGTCCATGATCATGATTATACAAATGTTTCTGGTGCTATTTTTCAGTACAAATCCTTCTTTTGAGGTTTTTTTTCTTCCTTGTTGACAGTGTATTGGTCAGAATACAAGAGAAACCGACCTATTTGCTAGTTTAATTAAAGATGTCAGTAAAATCCTTAAGGTTTGCCTGGGAAGGAGCAGATTTACTTGCTGCTTTTATGCACACTGTGGGATTTAAACATTTTGAGAATTGCTTTGGTGATTTTTCCCAGGAGATAAAGGAATGGATTAAGTGAAGTAGTTTCTGACTATAATTGGTCTGGTTTAAACACTTAAAAATAACTTTAAGAAATAAGAAAACACAAAACAGGTTTTCAAGTAGGGATTTAACTTTTTTTTTCCAGCTATGTGTTTATTTCAGCTTTGGTGTCTCATTGTGAACTATCAAAGTGTGTTGTACGTAAGGTAGTATATATGTACTTTAGCTACTCTGAACAGCGGTCCAGGCAGAGGACAGATGTCTGAAGGAGAAGAAACAAAAGGACTAAATCTGAAGAAACAGCGAGGGAAGAGGAAAAGGAGATGGGGGGGGGGGAAGGAGGCTTTCAGCCTTTGGATAGGTTATTTGCTCTTTTCAAACAAAGTGGGCTGTGTGTGCTTTAAACTTTCCCAATGTTTCCAGGCAGCCTAGCAAAGCCGGCTCCATCAAAGGGAAGGCTCCCACCACCTGTTGCTTAGGTGTTTCTGGCACACCACCTCTGCGGCTGGCACGCTGCTGCTGCTCCTCTCGGTTGGTAAATTCACTCAGTTATACACACGGGGCATCATGGAAAAGCTGTTCTGTCTATTTTTCTAGTCAAACACATGGGTTCTTCTTTCTGCCTCCTTTTGTCTCAGGTAGGTGAGCAGCCAATAACAAGGAATTGCTGCCAAATGATTCATGTCATAGTCATTTAGAAAGACAGAGGTAGCTTTGGAATAAATCAAAATCTTCAGATGACTAAACCAGGCCTAACACTGTAACCCCCTAATACCATCAGGTCTTACAATACCAGCTGCACTGGGTGCAGGCAACAAAACATGCTGCTGAGCAATTCGATAATGTAAATTTAACAGCTAAACTCGGGCTTGTGGTCTAAATAAATGTGGATTACTGTTACACATATAGTAACTATAGTCCATCAAAAGTTAGTGATATGGGAATTCTTGAGAGAAGAGTAAAAATAAAAGCCAACCAAGACATTACAAGCAGGTTTTGATCAAAAGTAGATGCAGTAACACAACACGTGAAACAGATTCTGTAGGAAATATTAGACGCTAATCTTACAAAAAATTCCAACCATGCCTATCAAGAAACATTAATAACAGTGTTATTGACAGAGTATTCATTTAAAGTCTTTCTGTTGGATACAATTAACATTTAGATGAGAGACAGTTATAGGTACTCAGATGATATATATGAAAGAAACAATGACTCATCTCTCCAACAGTAACAGTACCAAACCTCACAGTGGGGAAATTGCATTTCTTCTAATTGAAAAATAAAAAAATAAAAAATCCATGGACTTTACAGAAGGAATTAGCTTGATCCTATCAGAAGCATTGCTGTGTACTATTGCCTTATTCAAAGAGGAAATTTCTGTCTAGTTTTCCAAGTGCTGGGATGGATGCATTGAGGGCAAGAGTAGGTAGTGCATCAGGAAAGGGCTGAGATGGACAGTTCAGCTCTGGGATCAGGAGAAGGCTGTTGTGCTCTTCTACCAGGTTTTTCTTCTACCCATGTTGAAGATCTTTTTGTAATTGGATTAATCTTTATATCACCCACATGAACGTCAGCAAATGATGGAACCTGTGTGCATCAAGGGTGAGGGCAGTGATGGTGTCCCCGTGTCCTACTCTTATATCTGAACTTTGAATCTTAAACTGGAAGTCCTCTCTTGCTAACACTATGTCTCCCTAAACAACACACTATTTAGACCTGGATGGATGGTGAGTAGGATGCTGGAAGGATACATTCAGATTATGATTTCCTGAGATTCATGATGTCTCCAACCAGGTAACAGATAAACCTCAGGTCTTGGTTTCATCTCTCCTGCTTTTAGTTCTTTAAAAGTTAGTCTAGGCTTGCTCTGACTTTGAAAGAGAGAAGTGAAGTTGACCTGAAGGCCGTTCATCCCAGCTAGCTTCAGGTCTCTTATTTTTAGAAGGCTGAAGCTCTATCCGAATGCAATATAACAAAAGTATCAATGGCAGTCACTAGCCTAAGTCTCTTTGAATGTGACCACGGTGAGCTGGCAGTGAGCTGGCTCAGGAGTCTTTGTATTAGCGAGCCGCTACTTTCTTCTCTGCATCTGTACCTGCCTGGAGTTCTCTCCACCTGGCTGGGTCTTGTGCAGCTTTAGAAGATGCCTGATCGGACAGCAACTAAACAAAAACATGAGCACAGTCGACTGAGGTTCAGAAAATCAGGAATCGTGACAAAACTTTCCACCTTAAATGCTCTCCTCACTGGCAGTCACAGTTTTAGTAACTAAGAACATCATGATTTGTTTTAGAGAAAGTGGTATGATAATAGTTAATTGAAAAACTGCCTTATATGCCAAAGAAAAATTTTAGATGAAATGATGCTACAATAAGAAGACCTGTAAGTCTTAAAATGGAGTTATCTCCAACCATGCTGCTTTAAATCTGATCTATAATAGCCTGGTAGTAGTTTATTTATATTAATTCTGTACTGTATATTTTACATTTTGTAGAAATGCCTAGAGCATGCATGTTAAGCAGTTAAGAAAATTAATCTGCTTGAGCAGTGATAACATTTGTAGAATGAAATCCTCACAATTAGAAAGACATTTGAAGAAACCATGTTAAAAGGTGCTGAAATGTTCTTGAAGAAATGCCACGTGTTGCTGCGGGCAGTAATGAAACATTTCCATATAAAGTACTACATAAACACATATAAAATGTAGACATATGTTAGCAGATTATGGAGTGTGAGAGTGATACAGTAGTGATGATTATTTGCAAGTGTTAATGTTACCAAAGCTTAAGGTTATCTCCTGGTCTTGGACCCTATATGTAAATAATTATATCTGCAAATACGCATCTCTGAAGATATCAAATGTAATATACATTCAGTACTTCTGAAATACTGTAGGGTTTATTGATCTGCAGTATATGATAGTAAATTTCAGTAGATTTATGCTTAGATACCAGTGAACATATGGCTTAAGACATGCAAGTTTGAAGTAAAGTTATTCGTATTATGTACACTTCCACATCGTTAAGTATTTGCAACTCAGAGAGCAATCAATATGCAAAAGGTGAAGTCAAATATACATTATCTACATGGAGGTAATTTTCTATGGATAGCACATAACAGTTCTGTCAGCAAACCCAGAGAAATTTTATCTCTGCATTTATCTATCAAATTTTTCCTGTGAATGTGTCCATCTACTGTGTGAATAGATCTGTTTTTCTAAGTATCTGTTTGTCTAAGTGAGAATAACCTACATGTTTCCATAGCCTACTGCACCCAAAGTAGTATCTCGAAAAAATGAACATATAGCCATCTGAAAAACAGCAGTGATGACTTAAGCTTTGGGAATACGGTCTTAGTGGGACTTTGTTTGGGGGATTATTCCAAACCTCATTTTTTCATTGATGACTTCTGCATTTGTCCTTGCATTAAAAATGGTGTACATTCCTCATGCTCCAAGATCTGAAAGCACAACTATGAAATCAACTAAGCTGATTGAATATTTCTACTGAGAATTCTTAGTGGTGTTTTCCTAATGAGCATTTTTTCACATTCTTTTTTTTTTTTTTTTTTCCAAAATATTTGCCTGAATTAGAAAACAATCTCTGTACTCGAAAGTGGTAAATCACTTGAGATTCATTTCTGAATAGTGCTGAGAAATCCCTCTTTGCATATCTTTAAAGGTGTTGCTCCAAGAAAAACAGGAATTTGTAACTTTAAAACTTTCATCAGCCCTGTAACTTTGAAATAAATAGTTCTTGAAAGAACTCAATGCTTATGAGGCCAGATCTTCTACTTGGTGTGCACTGAAGCTATAGAAATTCAAGTAAAACAGACTTGATGATCTTAATCTATTTAATAGAGGGTGTTTGTCTGCATCACAGAATTACATCACCATTTTCCATTCTACAAAGACGAGAAATATAAAAATCAGAGAAGAACGTCGTCATATTGCAGAAAGCCTTATATTCTTTCTGACTGCTTTTATCCATGTATATATATTTTACTAAGGACTATGGTTGCACAGTACATTCCTGAGAAACCTGTTGTGTGTTCTGTTGATATCGGTCAAAAAGCCCCAAGTCATTTCTTTTGGTTCTAGATCAGGTGTGTTCCTGCAGCAATAGGAAAAATCTGTGGGCTGATGCAGGGTAGATAAATTATAAATTATAAAAAGCATGATAGTATTAATTTTCATTTCATAGCTTGGTGGTGTTTAGTTATCAATCCAATGATTGTCCATTGATTTTTTTTACTACTAGTATACTGTACTTGTGTATTGTTCTGAAGACATACAGACCTGAAAAGCAAACCAGTATTTCTGCTGCAGTGCTATCAAAAACCACATCCCACAAGCTGTTTGCAGAGTCCAGCCTGCATCCACAACTTGGGAGAAAGGAATCAATGTTGGCACCATTGTTTGATCTAAATTTCAAAGGGAAAATTGAAACCATACTTGGGACGCAAAGAGGTTCTCTAAACAGAAAAATTTACGCCCCCTCATCCTTCTCCAAAGACTATTCCTGCGTTAAGCCCAGCTAGTGCATTTGATGACTCAGTGAGCCAGTTACCTCGTGTTGATGCTGCAGGAGGTGCTGGGAGAGGCTCCTGCTCCCAGGCACCAGCAGGTCTCCAGCGCCTGCTGCCCTCTCGCCCCCCAAAGCAGCAAGGTTTCCCCCAGAGGCAAAGGGGGAAGAGGTATTTATTTTCATTTGCTACCTGATTTGCCCATTAACGATGATAGCATGTCAACAGTATGTTACGCATTAAAATTTTCCTAAATAGAGTGAATAGAAACTCTTCTGCTACGTGCTGCACACGGTGCATCAACAAACATTGAAAAGGGCTGCATTAAGATTTGCAAACAACAAATCACGCTAGTGTATTTTCCAAGTACGACTATTTTCAGAAACCCATCTATCTCCTTTCCAGAAAGGAGTTAACTTTCACAATGAGTCTCCCCTTTCTTCATTAGCTCTTGATTAGAATTGGGCTAATCGGGTCAGGTAGAATAAAAACTGATCAGAACCTTCAGCTAAAGATCAGAGGAAGCCATTTTTTCCTTTTGAAAATTACATTTCCTTTCTTTTCTCTTTTTTTTTTTTTTTTTAATTTCTGTTCCTCCTGTCTACAGGAACAGATGTGTACGAATTCCCCAAAGAAAATTTGTTCTTATGGCATTCTGGTTCAATTTCTTTGTCCATACCAATCCTAAAAGGTGGTAAACAAATATTGCTTATAAGAAGATTTCATGATCTGTTTATTTCAGATCCTTTTCATGTTTTAAAAAATGTGAAGAAGTCTAAGTGATAAAACTGCAGCTAGACTGACATTTTAAATCTGAGAATTCAGTAAATATTGCACTGCTAGTAAGAAAAAAATTCAGATTGAAGAATGTTAAAAATCATCCTCGTAACAGCCTAATTGGGTAGATAATGGTGGTAGTTATCGTAAGAGGTGTTTTAATGAATGTTCCTAATAACAAATGTGAACCATATCTTATCACCATGGCTCCTTGTCATGACCACATAGTGATCTGGACACTATAGTGGTTTTAAACACTGATTTTGAGCTTACAGATTTGGATTCTTTTGGGTGAATGATGGCAGACTGGATCCCTGCTCCGTGGTTTATGGTACAATTGTTTGAACTTCAAAGGTAGTAGCTACAGATACCACTTTGCAGCTGGAGTATGAGTACCCTGTCAGATGCTTCAGAGTCTGTGGGATATATTTTTGATAGGATATGCATGCATTTAAAGGGTTTGCTGCATTTTTGGTAGGAAATGACCCACTAGGAGTAAGAAAGGGCTTGGAAATTTCTGAGTGAACGCTACTTGCTCTTTGACAGAATATATCCTTTTGCCAAAGCAGTTTATTAATAGTACCTCATCACAATCAGCAATATTGAAATAGCTAAAATTGGCAAAGTTTTGTCAGCTCAAACAGCACGCGTGAGAAAACATGCACTTGTTCTGTGACAGTTATGGAAAGGTCTGCAATGAATATCAATGTTGAAGGGGTACGGGATGCTCTTTGTCATGTTGAAGGGGTTTGGGGCTCCATCCTAATCCATCCCAGCCGGCAGTTCCTGTCCCTCCCATCTCCCTCATTATTTTGTCCTCTTGGATTCCTGGCTCTTCTCCCTGGGATCCTGCCTTCAGTTAGGATCTGTCACTTGTGCTGCAGCAAGAGCAAACCTGCTCTTACCCCACCTTGTTCAAACTACTATTCCTTACTGTCTCCTTGTCTCCTGTATCCTTCTTCTTTCCAGCCCACTTTGCTTCTTAGCTCTTAATTTCTTTGTTCATATTTTCCTCCTCTTGTCCAATTTTCTTTTTTTTTTTTTTTTTTAATTAGTCAGAGCAGCAACTGTCAGTGGTTTAGTGCAGTCACTTACATTTTACTCCTTGACCAGTCCTGCTGGTTATTAATTATGGTAGCAAAACGTGATCTGTACCTGAGAGACTCGTTAGCTGAGTAAACACCATATTTTGTTTGTATATGTTTTAAAAACATTTCATGAATGCTTTCATCTCCAAGATCAGTGATATGTGGACAGCCATGCTGTCCTAGGCTAGGGGTGATGACTGGGAAAGGGAGGAGCTGTGGGCAGGGGCACGGATGCTCAGGGGCTGTCCTGCATGTCCTGTGCTTGCACATGGCACCTCCAAAGGAGTTTTCTGGAGGCCTTTCCAGTTCAGGCATGGCTCTGCAGGAGCTGCCCGCATGCTGCCAGGCTGCACAACACAACTGCACAGCACAACGTGCTCAGCAGAGCTGGCGGGAACGTCTGTGAGGACCATCTGCATCAACAAGGCAGCCAGGGCAGGCAATTTTAGCCATATGCGAAAGTGCAGGGTAGTTAAAAAAAAAGCCCTTTGTTATTAATTAATAATAATAATAATAATAAAAATGTAATTGCATTTAAAAATCAGATTTTTTTTCTCATTTGCACAGGACCTGATGATATCCAAAGCTGCAATTAAGACAGCTTTTAACAAGTTTTCCTTATTGAATATTATAGGTTGTTTTGAGAAGTGCAACAAGTGTACTTAAATATCCTCTTACATTCACCAAGTATTTGCACAGCCTATAGAAAAACAAAATGTGCTGGCAGACCAAGTTGCAAGTTAAAGAAGAAAATCTCAGTGAAGGTTAACTTAAATCAACCTTCAGATGTGAGTCTGAGCCTCTAAGATCTGATTTTAAAGGCCTCAATCACTGGCCTCATAGCATCCTTTAAACAGTCAATTTTAAGAACTATCAATATCTGTACAACAAAAGAATTTTTGAAAACCTGAATGAGATTTTTGAAGATCTTACTTAGAAAAAAGTCAGTTTTGGAAGATTCAGAGAGTTTAACCCTTTAGAGTAGGCAGTGGGCTGCATTTGTAAGAGGGACTCTTAAACACAAAGAGCGTAGCAAAGTCAGAGAAACCTTTTACATCCTCTTTTAAACAGAAAAGGATTTTCATCATTGTTCTTTGTGGGGACTCACAGAATCTGAATATTCAAGTTATAAAAGATACAATTTAGCCCTCAGTGAGTAGTGGATCGTGTGGTTTTCAAAAGAGATTTGTATGTCCTCATTGGTATTTTATTGTAAAATCTTATCAGATTAAAGTAGCAAAAGGATAAAATTTAAAGGAGCTCATTATTATGAGATCTCATCTGTCTGACTTCATAATGAACTTGGGTGGTTCTGGAGGGATTTTCCTGATTTGGGTTGGAAGGATTGCTGGCTCACGGTCCTGTTAGTAGGATTCTGGTAAGAGACACATGCCATCCTTGTCACCCAGAGCTGTACCAAGATAACCACTTTGTAGTTTAGAGGTTTATGCTTTTCAAGTTATGTAGTTCCTCTGGTTTGTGAGATTGCTTACAGATTGCATCATCTGTGAATGCTTTAACTTTGTCTACAACAAACTTGCTTTCAAAAAACTGGAAAAAATGTATGGAAGTACTCTAAATGAGAGTAAAATAATGTCTCCTTTAAATGCTGGTGGGATGGTAGGACAGAGTTGGAAAAGTTGCACATTCACATTGAACTCAAAGGCTCCAGGGATTCTCCCAGAGGCTTCTACCATTTCTATTTTTGCTCCCGCAGCTGTCTAAACCATACAGCGATGCTGGTAATGATGACAAGAACCATGAATGCTCTGTAGTGCAAACAACACTCAGAAAAATTGTTTTAGTAGCAGAATTTCCAGGAAGCGCAAAGAAATTGCAGATCTGAATTCAGCTACCCCCAAAACTGCTGAGCTCTTGGTGGAGGAGGACTCAGGAAAGGTCAGTCTTGCAGTCCGAGAACATGACCAATAAGCAGGAGGAAACGACCTGATCTTCTGCTGCATCAGAGCAGCTTCCAGACCTTACTCACCTTGTACAGCTCTGGTGACCCAAAATGATGGCATAAAAATGGCGCAATTTTGGTTGTTGTGGTGTTTCTTGATTTTAGTATAGTAAATTTGGATCTAGCTCACCCTATTTAAAAAGTGTTGAGCCACCAGAGTATACTGTGGTTGCCTGCAGGCTAGAAAATAAGACTGCTGGGGTTGCTTCCAGCTTTGATGTTCAGATTTCAGCATTCACAGAACAGTATTTTCTGGTTTCTCAAAGGACAGGTTACATTTTTGGTCTTGTAGCAGTGATATGAATTCTTATTTCTTGAAGTTTGAAGCATTTCTAGCTCTATAGTCGATGTGTAGAAAACATTGACAAGGTTTGCAGTTACGCTGCTTCTGGTGTCAAGGAATAACGACATGATGGTGCGACCTGTCTGACCTGAGTCTGTCTTCTCTTCATCTGGACACTGTTTCATAAGTTTGCAAATATGAGTAGAAACACTGTATTTGTGCTATAATTGATCCTCTGCTTAGTGTTGGCCAGGTTTAACTGAGCAGCATAAAACTAAGCTACTCAGAGCAAAATCTGATGCACACATAAAAAACTTGTCTGCTTCCTGATGCGCTGTTGAGATGTCTTACCCCTTTATTTTTGTGGTTTGGTTTGGTGGGGTTGTTTATGGTCTTCACAATACTACTGCATCTTAGGATGGGCTTGACACTATCCCAAGCAATCCTTCTCTTGACCTATAGGGTAACAAAAATAAGAATCTAATAGAGAAGCCACAAAAGTAAATTTGGGTCGTTTCATTGACTTTACGGGACTTTGGAACAGGTCTGATACAATCCTGCAGCAGAATTCTGCAAGGAGTCTCGTCAGACCTTTGGAAAGGTCATTATACTCCATCAAATAATCTGCAGCAGATCCTCTGTGACAGGGACATTGGTACGCTAAAATGAACTGAAATCACCAAACAGTTTCATAAAGAGCAGCCTTCAGAAAAATAATAGCTTTTTATTCCTTTTGCAATAGGCCTTGAACCGAAGCAGCGGCCTTGGTCTAGAGTTTTGGCTGGTGCAATTTCATTGACTTCAGTAAAAGGGCAAGCTGGTGTGAGACCTCGGTGTACTTCAGTCTCTGTGTCAGCTCCTTCTCTAAGTCCTCAGCCTCCAAGAGAGCAAGCAATATGATTTTTAAACCCACTGATGCCATTTTATAAGCACTATTTATCTTTTTTTCTCTTCCCACTTTATTAATTATACAGTGTTAGATCTCTTGAAACATAAATACCCCAACTGCCAAAATTAGAGCACGGTAGTGAGAACGCTGTAAGAGTGGTTTTTTGGAGAAGAAATAATAGATTTTCATAAATGCTTATTGACCTTCTAGAAACTCCATTCTGGTACTTTTCAGCGTGCTTTGATGTGCAGCAAACACTTTGCTATTTGATCACCTCCTGGTAGGGTTTCCATCCTCAGCACTCGGTGGAGCATGAGACCTGATACACAGAGCTGCGTACTCCAGTACATCACTTTAAACCAAGCCTTTACCATCTGTTTCAACCTCTAATTACAAATGCAAAATAACACAATTCACAATTGCATCATAAAAAAGTAAAATATAAGTGATTTAAATGCATGTGTGTGTTCCTTATGCAAGGCAACATTCATCTGTTATGTTTTACTGTCTTTTAGAAACAACTCCGGGGTGAAATCCCTCTTTGTGGAGGGAAGGAAAATTATTTCATTGTAAGCAGACATTTTTTTAAAGTATGTTTCCAGGTTATTACTGCGTTGTATATATTTCTCTCTTTATGAATTCTCCTTCCTCTGCCAAAATAGCAGTGGTGGGATGGATGGTTTGTCCAGAGTAGTCTGCTGACCTCGAACGCACAGGCTGGGGACTCTTCCAGCCAACCAAGCTCTCTCCTGGCTTCCCACAGCATCAGTCATGTGCTTCTGCTACTTCCTGTCTCTTATAGATCTGTGTTTATTTGTATAATTATGTTTATATAGGCTTTTTTAACCTATAGATGGAAATATCTGTTAGTTCCCGCCAGTTCATCTCCTTTCCAGGGCAAAGGCATTAGTTGTTTTAAAGGCAACCTTTAGTTATCCCCCATCGTGGAGCTGTTCTGGGGTTGGCCATCCTGGGAGATGGCACTGCAAAGCCACAGTGATACATACTCAGCTAAAACTCAGCTTTCTAAAAAATTACATTAATTGTGGGTTCTGTGGTTTAAGATATTTGTAAAATCCCATTATTGCTGTAACACATGTGCTTAACTTTTAATTTCCATCAGAATTCACTGTTCCTGTTTACCAGCCATACCTCTTGGTCTTGAATAAGAATCTTGTGATTTCTCAAAAGCTTTTTTGGCACTGAGATACCCCAAACCAAAGCTTGCACGTGCTCTGGACCTCCTGCTTTTCTCCATCCATGCCTCTGACTTGAACAGAGGTGACACTTCAATATGGTAGAATAGTAGACTAAAAAATGAGCTTCCAGTGGAGAAACAAGTGATTCACAGGAAGCGGCTATTGGGGAGCATCAGAGTGGCTCTCTGAGCTCCGGTCTTCTGGCGAGCAATGAGTATTTGAAATGTAACACATACTGTGAACTTCTGAACCCTGCAACATTTGGAGCCTTTCTGGATAGTAAAATCCAAGCCATGTGATATATCAAGCCTTACCGCGTGGTCTGTATAGCATACATACTTGCAGCCTACGCACAGCCCTCCATCCTGGGCTTTGTGCTCCCCTTCCCCTCCTCTCCTCATCAGCATACTTAAAATAAAGGTCCAATATATCAAGGGATTGAACTTCATGGATTTAAAATGAAAGCTGAAGAATTTGTTTTCACTCTAATGTGAAAGGAACAATTAGCAAGGGCGCACACCCCTTCCCATCAATAGGAGACTTTTCAATTACTTTGAAAGGCTTTGGATCAGGATCTAAAAGAGCAAAGGCTTACTCCTAACAAAGACGCTTGAATAGGGATGGAAAGCTGTTAGTCAGACTCTTCTGCCACACTAGATGCTAAAACAAAATGATCAGCACACTTAGTGCAATCACTTAAACCGTGCTACGGGTAAAGTGATTATTTTTATAACTAAGGAATCCTGGAGGATAACTAGTGGTTATTATAATTCTCACTGCTTATTTCTAATGCGTGTTAAAAGGTTACAAATGCAACTTGATTACCCAGTCTCATGGCAAACACCTGGGAAAATCCTTGTTTCAGCTGCAGGAATGAGGAGAGAAAGATGTCTGCTGCCAGGGAGTAAGAGGAGAGGGATTCAGGGAGTTATGCTGAGCACAGCCTGGGTGAGTGTGGGGTCACTGGGAAGTACTGGTCCTCACCTGGGGCTTGGGAAGGGCAGGAAGGCTGGGGGTGCTCGATGCTATCTGATGACATGTAATCTAGCAGGGATGTTCCTGCTATCCCTGTTCTTTGTCTTGGAATTTTGTTTGGCAACTCAATGGGATTAAAAATCCTTATTATAGCATTGGCTTATAAAAATACTTATTATGGTATTGGACTGCAACTGTGATTTAAATTCTGGTGAGGCTATGAGATACCAAGAAGGGTAAAAAGAATTACATTTTGGGAATGTTTTACAGACTTTCATGTTGCCTACTCTAACAATTGCCAACATTTCGTATCCTGGCTACTCACAACCATTTTGGAGTTGCCTACTTCTGTTTTCCTTCTCTTCCAGTCAGCTGGAATTTTTTCTTAGGAAGCCATTCTGTACTGTTATAGCTCTGTGGATTTTTTAAGAAGATTTGTAACTGAATTTTATTTTTTTCCTATATGTAATTCAGTTTTGAAGTTGTCAGGGAACATTTCTGTTAAGAAAAATAACAAATCCACCCATACTATGAATCAATTTTATTTGAAGAAAATACAGTTCAGGTGCACCAAGATTAAGTTATTTGGCAATAAGAGGTTTTGGGTCCATTCCCTCTGAAATGACATGGTCCTGATGAAGCAATTGTTAAAAGGAATTGATTTTAAAATAACATGACCTGTGCTTAAAAGGAATTGGCCTCAGATAGTCTAGTAAGTTGCATTTTCCCAGGGTTGCTTATTGTTTTATTTAAAAGCTTTTTCAGAACAGACCCATTAACTGGTCATATTCACTAATTGTGAGCTTGTCTTTTCTTTGGCTTATAAAGGCTTTGGATTGAGGTCAAAAAGAAAAGGGATGTAATAGGCAATTTTAAATTGTGATTTTTACTCTCATTTTAATATTGGTTTTGTTTGGCTTGTTTGGATTATGCAGATTAAGCTGTAGTACCAGAGCCTAAAACCCTCTAAAACCCTGATGGTGTCTGCACACCACTTGGGGATGCTGAGATACCAGTATCCAGTCCAGAAGTTTCTCTTGTGGGCTGAGGACAAGATCTTGAAGTTTGTTCTTCATCATTTCATTCCTTCGCTGTTACTCTGGTTTGCCTGTGATAGTGTGATCTCCTACGTGCTGGTGATGATGCCTTATTTTGTGCCATAGGCAGATGTCATCAGAGTTTTCTTACTTTTCACACCACATTAATGCAAATACCGAACAAGGGTTGGTTTTAGTGAGCCCTCTTCCAGATGGGAATTTTTTTTAACTTTTTTTTTCTTGGACCTAAACAGAACTTTTTTAAAAAATAGTTATTTTTCTAAAGAAACATGCCTGGAACCTGTGACGAGCTTTATTGCTATTGCTCTTTCAGGGCTATAGATTTTCTTGTGAGAAAAAACCAACAAAATAATTGACAGTGTCTTTCCCTTACAAACATTAGTCTTGAATCTCCAAAAGTGCGTATTACAAATTCAGCTGTAATTTGAACTCTCCTTGGTTCTGTATCTCTACACATGTTTATAGTAGCGTAGTTAGGCATTACAAGTGTCATTTTAATACATAGTGAAGATTAAAGAGTGGTAGTTTACCTAGCAAGTTTCTATTCAAATATGCTGCGCAACTCTGGCTTGGGTAAATCAGGTAGGATAATGTCTTGATATGGAAACAACAGATGATTGTACCATAAATTGAGGCAGAATTTTAAATGAAGCTTTAGTGTAGTTTCTTGGTTTTTCTGAAGCAAGGCAGGCAAAACCAGAGACAAGGGCATAGAAGAAATTACCTTTAAAAAAGTTTATAAAATATTTTTAGTAGTTAGGTAGTCTGGTCTTAATGAATAAAGCTAAGACACTTTTTTCATATCACTTCTAAATGATCACCTATGTTCTCTAACGCAGAAGTAGACTCGTGACTGACCCTCACCCTGCGGACAAGCCATTTTTATTGTGAACTTTTAAAATTTTCTGTTTCTATGAAGGAGACTTAATGGTTAGGGTATTTTCTTGGAATTTACAATAAGTGTATTGACATGTTCTCACTGGTATGGCTTTGCAGGACAAAAATATATTCATTTAAAACAAAGAGCGTTCATTGTGGTGAAAGCTTTAAGATGATAAACGTGGTATCAGTACTTCATCACTAAATAGGGGACTATATATACTATCTCTGCTCTCGGCAATTCACAACTGTGTTGTGTCATATTCACTGGTTTTGTCATTTTAGGGACACCTGCAGCTGTGATGTGAGGCATGGTGGTCCCCCTGCTTCTGGGGATGGGTCCTGCCTCGGGGCACAGCCCGTTGCTCGGGCTGATGAGAGCAATGCAGTAATGGTTGCTCACTTTATGAAAGGTTAAACAGTTACTTTCCAGTTGCCAATCTGATAAAACAAATTTTATATTAGCTTTAGACTCCAGACACCTTTTTTATTATTTTGGAGAAGTGTAGTGAAAATATCTTTTTTTCCAGAAATCTATATTTTTTTGGACCAATCATTATGTTAAATATTTTCTAGCATTGTACCTTTTTTTATTCTTTTCTAAAAGAACCATTTATGTTAGTTGGAGAATACTGCTGTCTACCACAATGTGAAAATAGGTTTCATTCAATTAATGAACTGGAAACAGGAAGACATTACATAGTAAATGAGGTTTACGTATGATAATGTTGGATTTGTCATGTAAAAGATTGCTTCCTTTCAGCTCCCTGAAAGGACTAAATTTTGCTTTTGTACAGATCGTACAATGCTAATAAAAAGAGAGGGCTCTACGGAAAGTATAACAATAAACTAAATCTATAATTCTAATGAACAGAAAAAAAGACGATGATATTTTAATACACAGGTAGATCATAGTTAGGTGGTAGCATCAAAAGCTAAAGGCTCAATCACAGCTTTGCAACAGACTCCGTACGTAGAAAGGCGTCTCTCTCCTATGCCTTGAATGATGTACATCCCCATGAGTGTTGGCTGGGACTAGTGTGGAGGAGGAGCTGAGGCTTCACCCACCCCTTGCCATTTTGCCCCTATTTCTGTGAGAATAAATGGTATCCAGTGACCAGAAACCAATGAGCCCCTACCCAATGCTACTGAAAGCTGCTTTCCCTCACAGGTTGCACCAGGTTATGCAAGATTGCTGCCTGGTCCAAGGCAAGAAGAGGTGAAGCAGTGTGGGTTTATTATTATGACTCTCTTTCTTCAGTAATATATTAGTCGTATCCTTTTTAGTCAAGCCAATGAAACCAAGGTAACGAACAATAAATGTTCTCCAGTTAGTCCAATGTCACCACCTGTAATGATCCAACTGTTAGTCTTGTAAAATTTGCTCTTTTTTTTTTTTTTTCTCCTTAAAGTTCGTATCATTACAAATGGTATTACAGAATCTTGGTACTTTTTAATATGGAAGCAGAAGAAATACTGAAAACGGGATCTGAGGAGGAAAAACTCAGAAAGTAAAAGAGAGATAAAATCCAAAAAGAAAATCTTAAAAGATGTCACAAGTTTCAGATAAGTCTCATTGTTCTGTATGCTCCAACTTACCTTTCTAAGTGTGTGTTGACAATATATCTAAGTTTCTTTTAATGTGTGTTTTAACCAGCATGGTAGCTAGATTAGTTTAGTTTAACATTCATCTCTTGCTCCACAGGGACTATGGTATTTTTTTCTCTTTATCATTCGTAGTGCTCCTTCGGTAGTTCCCATCTTTGAATTTACTGCTGCTCCCACCAACCAGGAGCAAGCAAAGCTCCCATAGCTCCCAGCATGAGGGCTGTGCTGATCCTGCCCTCCTTTCTCTAGAGGGAAAGTAGCTTGGGCAAGTCATCTCCTGTATGTTTTTGTGTCATGGAAATTGTCTTTGAACTCAAACCAAATGTACTAAACTTCTTTGCCAAAAAAAAAAAAAAAGTCTCCTTCTGACTTTTCTTCTGGAGGACGTCGAAGGCAGCTAATCGGCATGCTTGAAACAGTAGCCTTTCCCCAACTGGAAGACTATAAATTATCTCTCTCACTAATTTTCTCTTTATTAAACAGAAGAGCATCATCAACCCGTGAGTCATACTGCTTCTGCCCTGACCATTCGTGCTGTTTTCAGTTGGACTTTGTTTAATTCTTTTCAGTTTCTTTGCACCTTTTTTAAAAATATGAACCCAAGAGAGGACACAGCACGCTAGCTGAGGGTAGGATAATTAGCACAGTAGTCCCGCGTAAGATGCTCTTGTTAACAAACCCCTGAAATTCCCTTTTCTGGAGAAGTTTCATTCCTTTGTTTGATACCGAGCTCGTAGGCCACTATAACTTTGAAACTCTTCTCTGTAATACAGCTCCCTTACTGGCAATTTCCCATTTGCATTTGATTTCTCCTCTGTAAGTGTAATGCTTTACACTTGGCTTTATTGAATTTCATCTTAATTTCAGACCATCACTCCAAACTGTTAATATCTTCTTGGATTTTGATCCAGACCTCCCAAGGGTTCCCACCATCCCAGCTCCTCAACATTGCAAATTTTATAAATGTAATCTCTTTTCCCTTTAACTGAGTCATTATGAAAATATTGAACACAGCTGGAGCAAGGACAGATCCCTGAGGAATCTCACCTGAAATTTCCTCCTGGTTTGACAGTGAACCATTGATAACTACTCTTTGAGAGCAGTCTTTCAGCCAATTGTTCCCTCCACCTTATGGTAATTTTATCTAGTCCTAGACCATATTTTCTTAGTTTTATTATAAGAACGTCATGTGAAACAGTATCCAAAAGCTTACTAATAACAAGATGTATTACATTGACTGCATCTCCCTTATCCACAAGGCCAGTTATCCTGTCAAAGAGGGAAATTAAATTGGAGAGCTCTATGCATGAGACTTCTTTTTTAAATCAAGAGATTTGAGTTATGACCCTTGCAATACTTGATAAATTTTTTGGAAATAACAAACATGCTGGTTTTCTCTAGGCTACCACTGTAAGACAGTTTGCTTGTTTGTGGTTGGTGTTTTGGGTTGTTTTTTGTTGGTTTTTTTTTTTTTTAATTATCTGGTGATGTGAGATTAAGAATAATGGTTTGAAAGCCAAAAGCCATTATCTGACTGTTACCAAAGACAAAAATTAGGGTGGGAGCAACAAGCCTTCCTCCATAATAGTGTTTTCTCCATTTCAAGCTGATCAGTAGGAAGTGGATTTAGAAGTGCTTTAAATTATTTCACATCATTTACTGGTAATCTAACCAGCGTGTACTGCATGTACCCTAAGTGCTGATTTTTTTAAAAGCATAAGAGGAAGAGCAAAAGAACTTTTTATTCTAAGTCATTCTGCAATTTACACATTTTTGTATCAACCCACTTACTAGTGCCATACATAAGTGTTTCCTCTGAACAGATTTAATTTTTAATTTTCCTGAATCAGTGTTAACCAGGAAAAAGGTAATTGTTGTCAAGAGTATTCAAACTGTCAGAATATCATTCAATCTAAAAGCTGTTAGAATCTGTGCAAAAGTAATTACTGAAACTCTATTCAACTGTAATAATAACCTGCCACTGATGACAGCAATTACTGGGGAAAGTGTAATAGAAATCAAAGGCGCATTTTTCTCTGACAAGTACATTTCTAACTAAGGTTTACATTGGTTGAATAGTGTTGACAATGATGATGTGCTGTATCACTCTTAATCATGGTTGGCATGATGTTACAGTTCGAACTGCTCACTGTTAGAGGAGGACTAATTGCGTGTTTCATTTGACACTGTCCATGCTTTCTGTACATAGGAATATATATTATAGATGAGCAGAGTTTAAGTGTTGTGCCTCATTGCCTGACTCGCATCCTTGTTAAGTGTAGGTTATAAGTACTTCTGCATTTAACATAAAAGCTCCAATTAGAGTTGGGATGAACCAGTTAGGTCAACTTCTACTCTGTACCAAACACAGAGGGATGGGAAAGAGCATGGTGGCAAAAGTCAGCCCACCTTCTGCTTCCCGGCAAATGAAGGTCATGTAGAGTCCTGCTCCTGGATTTACCTCTCTAGGAGGTATAGCAGTCTGATCAAACAGACTTGAGCAGATGGTCCTTTGGTGCTTCAAGTTAGTAAGAAGTCACTGACGCAAGGATTCTGCCATTATTGATGTTATTATTATTGTCAGATCTAAGAGTCAGTGCTTCCTTCAACTCAAATGAAAACTAAGACCTGTGTTGGCACACGCAAAGTGCCAGTAGGAATAACTGCCCTGGCTTTGGTGGACTTGTGTTAGGGGAAGATTTAGTTGTATGCAGTATTTGGAGAAGGAGGAAGAAAGGACATCCTTCTTGACAGCATTTACTCCTCTGCTGATTAATTTTGCCCACTTCTTCATCAATAGATGAGAAATTTTCTCCAGAATTTTCTCCTGCTGTGAGACGTCCTTAGGAACAGCTCAGTTTCAGAATAATCCACCCACAAATCTGTGTTTCAGCATCCCTCATGTGTGCCTCCCACAACAACCCCTGCTCCTGTGAACAAGCTCAGGAGAACGGTTCTTTGGAAGCAGTACTGGGGCAGGCGTCCAGAGTGCCATGTGTGTTAGTCCTGCCCAGTCGTTCCCAAAATAATTCCCCAAACACATTAAAGAATCACAGAGGGTGCTAATTTTAGCAGGTTTTTTTGCTACCTCTGGGTCCATCAGAGTAACTTTATGAACTGAACACATGCAGGAGATGATATGCAGGTCTGGAGAAAAGATAATGACAGCAGTTTCAGAACACATCGGTGGTCAGGTTTTCATGCAAGAAATTAGGTCCATTGATTTTTATAGAGTGGAAGAAATGAAGATAACTGGGTGACATTGTGCAGTTAATCACATTTCTCTTGTGAGGGCTGTTTTGTCCTTCATATATTTCCACAGACCATAAGCCCACATTCACTACAAAGGCTGAAACTCATTATTATCTCATGGCAGAGCCAGCTATCTCCACCAACAAGGCTCAGTATGAAAATGCAGTGTGGAATTCAGGTGGAGAGTAGGGAGACACGGAAGAAAACAGTGTCATCAAGTATCCATTAAAATTAATCCAAACTGCATGCAGGACTCTTTTTACACTTCCAGGGGGCTTTCTGAAATGGCTTTTGAGTGGTGCCACATCACAACAAAATCATTGACCATCCCTGTGATCCCATTTCCCTAAGATATTTCTGAGCTTTTACAAACCACTTGCACACACTTTGATGTGTGAGTAGTCCAAGTAGACTCCTAGAATCATAGAATACCAAATCGGGAGAGGCCCCAAGGATCATCTGGTCCAACCCTTCTTGGCAAAAACACAGCCTAGACAAGGTGGCCAAGCACCCTGTCCAGCTGAATCTTAAAAGTGTCCAATGACGAGGAATCCCCACTCCTCTGGAGAAATTATTCCAATGGCAGATTGTCGACATTGTGAAAAATTTTCCTCTTGTGTCCGATAAGAATCTCCCCAGGAGCAACATGTACTCATTACCCCTCGTCTTTTCCATGTGACTCCTTGTAAAAAGGGAGTCTCCATCTTCTTTGTATCCACCCTTTAAATACTGGTACATGGTGATATGGTCTCCCCTAAGCCTTCTTTTCCCAAGGCTGAACAAACCCAATTCTCTCAGCCTTTCCTTGTATGGGAGGCTTCCCAGTCCTTCTGTCATCTTGGTGGCCCTTCTCTGGACCCTCTCCAGCCTGTCCACATCTTTTTTCCTCTAGTGGGGACCAAAACTGAACACAGTATTCCAGGTGTGGAGTAGAGTGGGATAATGACTTCTTTATCTCTGCTGGTGATGGCCTTGACACAACCCAGCACCCTGTTGGCTTTCTTTGTCAAAGCAGCATGCTGTTCACTCATATTGAGCGTGTTGTCCACTAGGACCCCCAGGTCCCTTTCCACAGAGCTGCTCCTCAGCCAGGATGATCAGGTGAACTTAAACACATGCCTATCTGTTCATCCAGTCGGGGCCTTGCTTGGCTCCAGATAGGAGACTGCCAGGAGGAGTTCATTGTATTGTTCTACTTATTGCACTAATTGCCTGTTTATGTTTTCTGACAGCCAACACTACCCAATAATTTTTATAAACAGAGGCTCTTTCACAAAATCTACTAAATAGAAGTCACAGCTCTTGAAAACCAAAATGATTTTGAAGGAAACTTGATATTTCCCCTCTGATTTTCCTACTGATGTTTAATAGTTGCATCAGATTGGGTCCCTGGTGTTCTGTTAACATGTGGCTCTCTTTTATTATAACATAACAATAATGCAATTCAACTGAAAACATGTGTTAAAACACTCTTAGATTTTGTGCACACCTTATTAATTATACTAACTGCAAAATGATGGGGTCTTTGACAATCGTTTCTATAAACTCTTTGGGTTTCTAAAATGATGGACTACCTGAATGAAGGTAGTGTTTTCTGGTTTATTGAACGGCTGCAGGCAGGCATTTGCGTAACTAGGCAATACGTATATTTATGTACACCATGCTGATGAGCAGTTGCACTTCATTCCTTAGTTGAAATAAAACACATGAGAGTGACTAAAAACAAAAACATGCCAGGACCTCCTCCCTGATCGGAGTTTCATACCTAAGAGATGAATAGTGCGAGCTACGTCTGAACTACCTGAGGAAACAGCCTGTGCAAATACTGTGCTCAGCATTGCCCTTTGTTAATTACAGATGCCGTGTTTCTTCTTAGAGGGCTGCAACCACAGCAAGGTGGCACAGGCACTCTGCCGTGCGCCGGGTTTCCATACAGCGCTCTCCATAGGATGAAAACACCTGGGGCAGAACTCTGCCTCCATGACAGTCACTCCACCGGTGACAGTGCTGGCGTGACCATCAGTGATCCTTTTTACAAGGTAATAGGAGACAACATAGAGTTTGAAATACTTTTTCCTTTACAGAGTTCATGCAAACTCTGTTGGGTGTGTGTTCTTGTGCAGTTTGCACTTCCGTGTCCAGGCAGAGAGATGAGTCAGGTATCTGTGACTTGCAGGTGCAAATGTATGAACTATACATATAATGAATTATACAAAAGGGTTGCTACCTCTCTGACTATACCCATGAAAATTTGCTTGGGAACGCCCTGGCTTGAGGAATTTTGAGGCATTATTACTACTGATGGTTTTCCCTTTACCTATTTGTCTTTCCAATGCTACACTTGCTGACAGCACATAAGAAATCCTCATCATCAAGTGCTTAGAAATGATTAGCCAGGTCTCCCCCAGATTAGGATTTTGGCTTAAAAAGAAAAATCCAGTTACTTGCATTCTCTTTTTCTATGTCCTTAAAGGTCCATATTTTAAAGCTTTTCTCTGAAAACCTGATAACTGCCTTTTTTCTTTTTTTTTTTTATGCAAGAGCGCTGAGATTAATGGAGATCATATAGATAACATAAATCCATTGTCTCAAGAGAGCTGAGACTTTAAGAAAAATACTAGTGATCACAACTTTCTGATAAAATTATCAAATCTGACAATCCAGTGTGCTTGCTAGACAACTGTAAAGTGTAAATTATACAGCTATTTTGAAAACAGCAGATGTAAAAGACCACATTTTAACCCCAAATCTCTTCCACTCTTTCTTCCAGCCCTTTCCGCTCTCTCTCCCCCTTTATTCCAGCTCTACCATTTTTGATGCATTTCACCATTGCCTTTTCTATCTGCTTTAGCAGCAAACAAAGGAACTAGTAATTGCCAAAAAAGGGTGGGAACAGAATTTGAGAGAAACCAGAGGAAGGTGGGCAGTAAAAGCATGACAGCGGTTGTTCCTCCAGGCCAATGGTGCTGCTGGGGTGGCATGCAGACACGAGCTCTTGGCTGGGGGGTCTTCTCCAGTCGTGCCACCCAGGCACCAGTTCACCATGTCTGGATCACAGCCGTACCCTGCCTGGAGCTCGTACCCCTCCTGGACTTGTACAGTGGGGAAAAGCAGAAAAACAGAGGAGCTACTTTGGGGATCCACCTCTTTCAGTGTGATTAGTGTACGGCTATGGGCTTAAATGTCTCTGCTAGTCCCACCGCTTAGGACTCTGACCTTTTTCAATATTTTACACTCCTTTCTGAGGTTTTTGTTGTTTGGGTTTGTGGGGTTTTTTTTTTAATATTTATTTCATCTGATGGTTAATGTGAGATTTCACTCTTACGACGAAGTGTTGCTACTTGCTGAATTCATTAACATCAGTTGAAACTGTACAACTGCCTCTTGTTCCAAGTGTGTCAAATGGACCCATATTTACTACTTGTTACTGAAATTTCTTACTTAGGCTGGCGCCAAAAGCTGGTGTCAACTGGTATTTTTCCACTGATATCTAATAATGCTACGCTAGTTTACACGAGCTGAAAATCTGCTCAAAATAAGAGAGCAGTGGTGGGGATTTGTTATTGGAAGCCATCTTTAGAGGCTTCTCTCACTATAGGAGGAGACTGAAAAGGAATAAAGAAACTACAAAATGAAACAACGAAGTGGAGGGAAAGTACCTATTATATGACTAGGCTTCTGGAGACCTGGGGCAAATGATATCCAATGGAAATGAGATAAGGTGCCCTTTGGCTCTAGATCAGGCTAATAGCAACAGCTCATTTTCTCTGAGACAGTCTTAGAGCTTTAGTTGCTCTTTCTGCAGGGACACTCCACCACTGATGGTTTTGCTTTTGTACTGAGTTTACATTTAGTCAAATTGAACACCTAATAAGCAGTAGTACCTGACTTAAAGATGCATCGTTACCGTCTTATCCTGGTGTGACCACCTCAAATGGACAATCATAGAGAAGGTGGTATCCAGGCCAGTGATGAGACTTCAATGTGTGGCAGTAAGGACAACATCTGCCTTGCATATTTCTACTTGCCTACATAATCATGCATAGCTTTCTATTGTTCCAGGAGTCACTCAAGCATATAATAGAGTTTCAATGAGTTCAAACCTCCTGTTTTAGATGGTGTTTCAGTGAGCTGTTTTTCTGCCTCAGCATGGATTAGATTTTTTTTTTTTTTTTAACAGTCTTGTCAGATCTAGGGAAGCACATGGGGAGAGTGTGAAGGCAATCATGGATTGTAAATGCTGACTATGCAGCTGTATCACAAATTCCAAAATGTAGGAAACAGCAATATTACCTGAAAGATACTCGTGACACCTGCTCATTTACCTTCTGTTTGTTACCCTCTGGCCCCAAATGCCTCTTCTGCTGTGCACAGATTCTGCATCCGCAGGTGGGGTTTCAACCAGTGTGAACAAACTCGCGTGGCAGAGCCTGGACTTCATGCAGGGAACGGCAACCCCAGATAGGGTTTGTACCCAGGAGTTTTACCTGGTAATTTGGTTTGCAGATTCATGATGATAGTTCAAGCAATATATTCGGTTCTGCTGGGATTACATGACGAGTCATGGGCAGTGATGCTGGAGCTCAAGGATCCCGTCTCCTGAGCCCTGTGCCACACCCCCTGGATCTTGTGTAGTTTCTGTCATAATCACTTAATGAGGAACAGCTATTGAAAATAATACATTAAGTGTCTCTGGGCCTACGTTGTAGTAAATACTTTTACTTTAAATACGCAAATGGTTGATGCGTGAAATCAGAATGGGAACATGGCATGTGCCAGTGGAGGTGATACCCACTCAGGTTAGTTGATGCCATCCTCCCTGCCAGTGATTGCCTCCTCTCTTACCCTGTTGATCAAGTAGTGTGTGCTCAAGCTCCTAATTCCTCTCAGCCAGGGTGGTTTAAACTGTTTGAATTACCAGTCCCAGTTATCCCAGCTGATTTCTTTTTTTTTTTTTTTTTTGCCTGAAGAGAATTGAAGTGCTCATTTTAACTGCTTTGCCAACAGTCAGTTCAAAACCTCCAGCAAGCAGGTTTTAATGAGCAGCTGGGGGAGTAACTTCTTCCTGGCACAGGCTGCTCCTAAAGAGGCTATCTGTGCATATCCTTAAGACATTTTAAGAGACTGAACATTTTTATACCTTTAAATCATATTAAAAGTGACTTCAGGTGTTGCACTGCTTTAAGTCATTTGATTCCTTAAGACTGCCTGGTGCCTACATCTGCCATTAGCGCATCCCTTTAATGATCAAGGCTGGACTGTTCAAACGAGCTTAAACAAGTTAGCACTCAAATCCCTTGGGTAGCCAGCAGGACAGATTTGAACACATCAGTCCTGTTTCTTAATTAGATCCCAAAATCTCAAAGTAAAAATCAAGTGATGTTTTAAACAATTCTTGTATAATTGCCATCTTAGTTAATTTTTCGTAAGGATTTTCAACCTTGATTTAGAAGATTACATCATTTGCGCACTTAAAATTAAGCATGTAAATAACCTCATCTCCCCACAGCAATAATTTAAGCAACCGCTAAGTCGTATGAATGCCTTTGGAAGTTAGGTGAACGCTTAAATGTTTTGCTCAATAGATGTCTAACATTAAACAGGTATTTATGTGCTTTGCTCAACCAGGGCCTTAAAGATATAATTTAAGTAGATGGGTGTCTTCTCCTAATGACTGTAATAAAGGATCAGTGAGGGAAGGTGGTGGGGAAGTGTGTCGGATGCAGTGGTGGTTCTGGAGAGTGCGGGAATGGATTAGAAAATTTTTCATCTCTCTTACTTTCATTTTTCAAGCACATAAAAACGGAATCTTATCCTTTTCTTCAGGTGAGTAAATGAAAGGATTGCTTTAAAAACAGCTGCATGTAAATTTTCAATTTCTTTCTGTGCTTTTGGTCACTTGAAGAAAAAAACACTCTGTCTGGCAGGCAGATGTGCTTTGAGAGACTTTGCTTTCTCAAAGGAAAAATGTTTAAAAATGAAAAGAAACTCGCTAAGGGCCTTACAACGCACAGTGTTTTATTAGCCGTTGTTCTATTATATGACCCATCATTCTGCCTTAATACATGCACAGGAGCAAGTACCCATGTTTTAAAAATCGCAAACCTGTGCTGTTTGTCTTGTGTTTTCGCCAGTGGACAGCAAGCCATTATTGTCACACTCTCTGGTTATATTTAATGCAAGGAGGATACAAGTCCTTTAAAAAAAATGTCACTTCAGTGGTACTCTATGCATTTTTATTCCTGAATATTAAGTTCCAATTTTTATAGCCTTAGCTCAATCTGTGGCTTCATAAAACATCATAAATTGGAGCTTAGCTTTACAGGCAAGCAAGATGATTTGATAAGCATGGGATTGCCCCTACTACATCAAATAACGTTTCCTCTCTCAGTATCCAGAAGCGCTGAGTTATGGCCCTGGTACAGTAGCCAGCCAAGAGATATAACAAGCCCTATGCAATTAACTTCTTGCATCTTGCCTTTTTTTTTTCAAGGGGAAAAAATGAGAAAAGTTCTTTTAACCAGGTATTTTCTTCCAATTTTACCTTGTAGCAGAGTCAGCTAAGTGCAACCTCTTGTCAGCACAATCATTATCTATAATTTACATGCAAGAAGCAACAGAAACTTTTAGGATGAAATGAATGTAAAACCAGAAACCTCTGCCTGTTCCATCATCCAGCCTTGCAAGTACAGTAGCCATGTCAGTGACTGTATTAAGAGCTATTAAAATGGCTTTGATGTATTGCTGGGTTTTGGTATGATTTTCTAGGTTTTATTATTCCTCTGACTATCATTCGCTATTTTTAAATGGAATCTACTATTATGGGATACGAGCAGTCTGTCCTTCAGAGGAGACTCTGCACCAATAGCCCTTCTGCTCATCTTCAGTGGCGTGTACAGGGGGATGCTAACGATCCCCTGGTAGTTCAGTGTCCTAGCCACCATTTATACTATTTATCATCAAAGAAGATTCTGATATTCAAGGTTGTGAGCAGGCACGGGCGCTGCATACATAATGGCTCCGCTGTTTGGTGCTGCAGCCCAAGAGCTGTGCAGGTTTACCTCCGTGTGTATCTCCATCGGTGCTTACGCACCACCGCTGGTCCCTTTGGCTCTGCCCCTGTTAGCAAGTGGTGTGGCCCAGAGGCAGCAGAGCTGCGCTCCCAAAATGCTGTTCCTTGCTCTAGTCTTATTCTTTAGATAAAACACCTTTCTCCACCCATGGTCAAGTTCTCGCTCAGCCACAGCTGCTTCATTTCATAGGTCTGCTGTGGGGGATTTTGGCAAGGTTTTTCCACAAAGACCTGCACAGTGTTTTCAGGCTAATTCAGTACCTGGGTGAGAGGTAGTGGTGAGAAAAACAATGAGATTATTGAAAAAAAGAATAGCGTTAAATGAACACAAAATGTATTGTTCCCTTTTTAACAAAGCTGCCTAAAATCTATTGACTTTTCTACTCACAGATTTCTAATAATAAAAAATTTAAAGCCTTACTGTCATTCCCCCAAATCAGGTTTATTTCCAGCGTGACTGAATTCACAAACTCACCAGTTAGAACTATGGGACTCGGATCCTCCAAATTAACAAATTCCTCTTCAGGTCTAACAAAACACGCCGTTCATCTGGGCCCACATCTTGGGAGTCGGTGTTGCTTAGAGAGAAAAACAAACCAAAACCGATTTGCCTTGTTCGGTGTTTGGCTGCTCTTCTTTTCCCCTCTGGCTCAGCCATCTTAATGAACCCCTTCCCATGCATACTTATTTTTATAACTCTATTTACAAATATTCTTATGTTACATTTTTTTGGACCAAAATTAATGACAATAGATTGTTTTGTCTTTGCCTGTTACTCTAGTTAACCGCCCATTAAACTTCTTAGGTCAAATCTGGAATGACGAGGCTCTAACAGCAATATCAAGGTACCTCAACTGGCCTTTGAGCCACTTTGTTGCACCTACCTTTGCATTAATGTTTACTATTAATTTGTTGTTGTGTTGGTTTTTTTCTTCTTTTCACCACTGATAAGATGCCACAAAAAGACTTTTGGCCAAGCTGCTGGTTTTCCTTGCAGAGCAGTTATCCAGTGTATTGTTGGCAGTGCCTTTAGGGGGAAATACATAAGTTGGAAATAAGGCTTCCAAAAAAACAAACAGCACTTCTGATTAGTATCTCATATTGTTATCCTTCCCGCTTCATTTGTTTTCCAGATGGGCGAAATAAAGGTCAACAACCCTAGGGCAATGATCTGATTTGAAAGAAATGTGATTTCTGAAAGGGAAATTTGCAAAAATAGCCATAACCAAGAAATGAGAAACATTTTAAGAAATTGGCAGTTCAGACTAATCTTCCATGTAGTTTATCTTCATGAATTGGTGATATTTTATTGTCCATGCAAATACACTGATAATCCAGTCCTATTCTTGTGGTATTTTTAAATCATTTTTCTCTATTCAAATTTTTATATTGTTATCATCGTGAACAAGGAGATAAAGGGAACCATCATGTACTTGGTCAAAAAAGAGGCACGTTGTAGGCTACTATAGCCATAGTTTCCCTGGAGGGAGAAGTTGGAGCTGCCACGTCCCTAGGTTGACTAGGGACCCCTCTTCATGGCTTCCATTCCCTCCATTCCCCTGCTTGATCCAGGACATCACAGGATGCTCTACACCATGGGCTCCTCCTGCATCCTTCCTGGCTGCTTGTAGAGCAGCTTCTCCAGGAGGCCATCAAGTACCACACATCCATTGCATCCCGAAGGTGGTGAGGAGGGCTCAGGGCAGTGCTGTGACCGGGAGCATCCCTCCACCGTGGCTCACCCACCCGATCGCGCCTGGGAGCCGCTGCCTGGCTCCCCTGCCTGCCTCCTCCTAAAATCTGGGTCATGTCTCCCTCTAGGGGCTCGCAAGGAGGATGAAACCCACCTTCCCCTGGCAAAAGAGGCTTTAAACGCGCTCCAAGTCTCCTTTTGGCAGCAAGCCTGTGTCAGAGGAAAAAAAGGTGTTTAAGCTTGCGGAGGCTGTAATGTAATACAGAGCGTGTACCCGTGCAGAAGACAGGTTAAAAGTTTTATGTTAATGAAGTTTTCAGGCAGAAATTAAATTCCTGCCTCCTACCTGGGCTGTGAGGCTGAACTATAGGCTGACACTTTTTTACTGTATGGATGAAGGTCCAAGCGGTCTCTCATCTTTGCTGTGTGCCATTCCCATGGCACTGCTCCTGCATCCCCTGGGCAGGGCAGGGGGGTGTGCTGGCTGCACCCCAGGCCCATGGTGGGTACCCGTTGCCCTCCTCTGCAGCATCCTTAGGCATTTTGGAGGTGGATGCTGCTGTCTGACGGGGAGAGATGTTCTTCTGGAGGGTGCTGCTGGGTGCTTTGCTGACCACAGATGCAGTTGTAGGATAGGGACAGGGGAGAGGATAGGGACAAGGACACGGTCCCTCAGAGCAGGGAATGAAGAAAAAAATTGGGTGGAACACTAAGCTTTTGTTTCAATGTTTTGTTGAAATGGAAAACCAGAAGCATCTAGTTGGAATGATACAGTGTTTAAACAGAATTCATCAAGCTGAATTTTGAATTTGCAGTTTAATTTGACACTTGCGTGGAGTTTCTGGATAGTTTGTATTCTCTGTTTTTGCAGTAACAAGAGCAGTGGGAATTTTCCCCTATTTAGTGGCCAGGCAGCCGTGATAATCGTTCTGTGCCACAATTGACCTGATATTGATCTGAAACTCTGGGAAGAAAAGACGTCTAATAAATAAATATAAATCAGTAAATTCAATCAAAATATAAAGGACAGTCTTCCTACAGGCACAAGTGATAACTGCAGAAATTGAAAGGCAGCCCATGCAATCTGAATGACTCTCCTGGTTTTGTGTGAGGAGTCAGTACGGCTCTCAAAGACCTCGCTTTAATTAGTGGACACAGAGATTCATTTCACTGACTTTAATCATCTAAAATTTAGACTACGGCTTCCTCAACAGTCAGCTGAGAGATGGGATGAGTCATCCTCTGGAGGAGTGTGTTCATTAGCTGTGGTACGTGATCATCTGGGCAGTAGGTGCCTTATTTTTAGATGGCCAAAGTGAGGTGCAGTTCACCTTATCCCCCTTGACAATTGCTTCGTGGGCCTTTGCAGACACTCCCCAAGGAGCAGCAAAGATTCCTGTTTACCACAGGAATTATTTACATTGAGATTATTTCCCATTGCCTGAAAGTAATTCACCTTTTTTAAATTATTGTTGTTCGGTCAGCAAAACTAAGTATATCTGTAAAGATGTAGTGGCAGTGTTCTGATAAATAATCTAACAAATTTTTTAAAAAGCCAAAAACAATTTGGGTATGATTATTTTTTCACCGGCTGCAGTGTAAATCAGGAATAGCTCCTGAACACCCAGCTTGCATACCAAAGACTTTGCATGCAGCTCATATGACGCTTACGAGCCTTTGGGTCTTGCAGGATAACTTCACTGATGCTACGAAACCAGGATATGTCAGATAGATGCAACACCTACATAATAATTACTACTTGTTTGTTTATATTAACCCTAATTGAAGAATACAGTTACGCTCAAAATGAAGCTGAAAGATTTTGCTGATTTGGGGGCCTGAGGATATTATGTATATGTCTGTGCTGCAAAATGAAAGACTTTGCTCCAATACGAGCTCTCGCAGCCTAATGGGGAAGACAGACACCTGACTGTAAGAGCCTTGTGTTCATGCTAGCATAAGGAAAAAACACTCCATGATTACCAAGAAGTCAATCCTTATTTGGTGCTTTTGCTGAATATGCGTTATTGCTATAAAAGCAATCTCCCCTCGCTATGAGCCCTGTGAGATGCTCTGGCTTTGCCCTGAAGCCCTGTGTTTTGGTAATTGCCCCTGGGAGAGCAGAGACCTGCGGACGGTGGGGAAGGGGCTGTGATGTGAGTGCTGGAGGAATCGTCCTTGTCCCACTCCAGGTGCCACCTTCAGCAGATCCATGCCAGGGAAACACAGTGGAGATGCAGGAGATGTTTTAACCGGCCTCTTGTCTCTCCTCTGCCAGTCCCAGGGAGAAGAGCTGAGGGTGAGTTTAGCTCTTGAATTTTCCTTTCTTTCATTTTGACTCTTCTGTGTGTGGATGTTTCAGCTGAAGTCCCCTCTCTGGGTGATGGGACTGGCCCCGGCTGCGAGGTGTCAACGTGGGGGGCTCCTGCGGCTCCTGACTGCTCCCTGACTGTTGAAAGAGAATTATTAGAATTAATTTTATTCTCCTTATATATCAGCTAAAGAACATATTAGAAGGAGATGAAAATATCTACTGGCACAGAAGGGTGGGCGGGTGGTCCATACAGGGGGAAAGCTCGTCGGGTTCACAACGGCGCACTGCAGGGACAGCGTGGGAAGCCAAATGTGCCTTGAAACCAACGCTGCCAAGCGGGGAGCAGCGAGAGGCGAGGCTCTGCCGGCACGTTAAGAAAAGCCTGTGTGTGTCTCTGGCCCTGAGCAGGAAGGAGCCAGGCATTCACATGGGCAGATTCAGGGGTGTGTAAATAAGAGGTGATAAATATAAGCCAGAGAGAATGATGCTGCCATTGCGTTAGGGATGGAAAGTGATTTTTAAATTTTTTTTCTTTTTATTTTTAGTTATAGAAATTCAGGGCCAGATCTAATAAAGGGCTGAGTATGTGTACTGGGGTCAGTACCTAAACTGGGCTGTCCCGCTTGTTGGTGACGTTTGCATCCAGGCTAGGCAAGGACAGCGCTGGGGCCCAGCAGGGTGAGGGCATCCTTGTGGTCCCTCTGACCGATCGGGGCCACAATAAGCCTCCTATCACAGTGGGAACAGACTCCCTGTGACTTCAGGAAGGTGGCCCAAGTCCAAGTGTCTCTGTCGGTGTTTTGTGGCTGCTGTGGGTGCTTTCTCAGATTTTCTGCTGATTATGCTAGAGCAATATTGCAAGGAATTTATGCATAATGGACATAAATCTCGCTATATGAGCCACCTGAGAGGCAAGAAAAATGGTCTCTGTCAAGGATCTACATACAGAAATACATTAAACAACAGCTCTCTGTAGAGCAGGAGCTTCAGTTTCAAATGTAGGTTTGGGGGAATAATGAAGAATAAAATTAGCGCTTCGGTAACGTATTAAGCCTTTTGGGGGGGTTCCACTGGCAGATTTTTATAGCCTTAAAGGATAAATGGTGATGATAATAAATTTTTCTAACTTTTGAACTGATCTTCCAAAAGAAGATGCGGAAAGCTTTTCCTGTGCCGTTGCAGAGCTTGAAGGGCTGCTCAGCTGGGACTTCAGACCACCATTGTAACTTCCAATTAGCGAAACATACATTAAAAGTGGCAGCCTACCAGGATGGGAGGGCTTCTGATGGCCGTGACGAATGGCTGCGCGCCCCGCGCTATCGCTCGCCTTTCTGCACAGGGTCTTGACAGGCTGTTTGTGAATCGTCCACACAAACTTCGTCAAGCCCCGGTTATCCATCAGAGGGGAGATGCCTTTTAGCGTGGGATTGTGTCTGTTAATGACACTGCCTCTTCTCTTCGACCAGAACAGGCACAATATTTTTTTCAGTGACTGAGAGCTGCCAAATGGTGTTGATAAAGGGAGTTTAAAAACAAAATCGTAAAATGAAAGCACGCTCATTCCTTTCAATGTGTTAGTTATTACAAAGGGAAGCGTGATGTTATTAAAGTGTGCACAAGCCTCATCCCGTCACATTTCTGTGGCTCTGGCTTTGTTATACATATTCTCATAAATTATTTTGTTGCTATAGCAATACTTTTCTGTGAGCCTAATCCTTTCTCATTTACAGTGAAGCCCTTTACTTTGCTCTCTCAGTGCAATGGGGCCTTTACTTTGGCAAATTACCTTTCGAATTACATCCTTAGGTTACATTTGCTGCTGCTCTTCAGTGCTAATCTGGATTAGGGAATTCTTAATTGGAGTTAAAATGGATTTGGAAATTCTTAGTAAAATAAGTGCCAGCAGATCCCATCTGTAAAACTATAATATATATTTTGTGTGTGTATGTATATGTGTCTGTGTCTGTATCTTTGCAATCTCCTGTATGGAGAGGAAAGTGGTGGGGAATACATAAACATATGATAAGAAACTGTATGCTCCGCACTTATGGATTTCTGAATTGCGTTCTCACTATAACCCTTCTCAGCATTTAAAAAAAAAATCTCTTAGTCAAAAGATTTTCCCAGCCATGTGACAGGAGGAGCAGCCGGGAGGATCGCGGGACAGCAAAAGGCAGAGGCAGTGAGCTCTAATAGGTCCCAGCATTGGTGGCTTTGTTCTACTCTATAATTTTTCTTCTTTTTCTTTCCTCTTTTTTGCATCAGTTTGGGGTTTTTTTGGGGGCGTGGGGGGGTGGTGGGGTGGTGTGTATATGTGTGTGGTTTTTACAGTGCTCACAGACCAAGTATCTGCTGTCCCTCATGCTGGGTCTTTGCAATCCTTTGCTGTGTGGTTCATGGAGCAGCAACAGGGGTGACAAGATTTAAATGCCAAAATAGATACCTATGATTGTCCACGTGTATGAAAGTCAGGTTTAAGGCAAAAGGATTAACTTGTTTGCTTTGTATTAAGTTCTTAAATAATTCTTAAATAATGTTCTCTTTTGTTAATTTTTAAATGGGCAAATTTAGCAATGAGGCCAGGCTCTGGATGATCTTTTCTTAATACCCTAAAAGAGTAATTATAATACTAGCTATATTGCCACAAGCATGCAAAATTAGTAATCGTGAAAGGTTAACAAATATAACTCAAGTTATTGAGCAGCAGAAAGCTGCTATTGAAGGATAACAATGGGCTGGATTCTGATACTATTACTTCAAATAAAAGCATTTAAAGTCCAGCGCTGAATTCAGTACAATGGTCTGAAATTCAACTAGAGGGTCTTGGGTTAGTGGCAAGGGGTGCCTATCAACCACAACCGCCTCGTTAGGCTCACACAGACTGGCACAAGTTTGAATTCAGCCAATTTATTCATGGTTGCTCCCATAGGCAAATCTATTCATGTACATCAGCTCTTTCAACTATTCCCGTTTGGGTAAAAGCTTCCAGCTCCTCCAGCCTTCCTAGCTGACAGATGCTGGTGTCTTGGCTTCTGCTGCACTGCTTCAACACCCTCATGTACTTCTTCCTTTATGAACAAGGTTCCTCCTACAGTGAAGTGAAACCCTGATGTCTCCCTGTTTGAATGCTCACAGTGACAGTGGGGTAGGATGGAAGAGGTGGGTGCAGTACGGATGAGTGAAAGCCATAGGCATAAGGAAGAACAATGAATTTCTCAGTTTAAGAAAGGGAAAATACAGAGGTAGTCTATGAGTTACAGGGTTTTTTTTCCCTTGAAGTCTGTTGTTTCTAACTTCATCTGACTTTAAAGAAAGATACCAGGATTTACGTATAGAGAAACAGACTCCCATAGTGGCTGCTGAGACCACCTCTGGAGCCACCATGGCTTTCTTTGGAGATCTTAAATTTCCTTGGCTTCAAAAGTCTATTTGTTATTTAAGCTTATAGAACGTTCCCACTGTGTGTACAGAACACAGTTTTAACATACTGTCTTAAGTATAATTGGAGGCAGCTATCATTGATCTCTCTTGTAATAATTTCCCCTAATGGCTGCGTGACTGGTGTACGCTTTGACAAATCTCTGGATACTTGCCTTTTTCCTTTTCTCTCCGCCCCTCCTCCCCAAATGATGTCTGCTTTTAGTTCCTAAAATCTTACAATCCTGAAATCATTTTATAGAAGGTTTAAATATTGTTTTAGTTTGGGGGAAAAAAAAAAAAAAGTCAAAGCAGGTATATTGATATTTCAGAGAAAGTATTTTATTTGCATTCATTTCTCTCCTTTTATCATGATGGGTTGTCTGGTTTTCTCTTCTCAATGTTATATATACACTGCGTGAGGGAGATGCAGAGACCGAATTGCTTCTGAAAGTTGGAGAACAGAAGGGAGGAGGAGTCTGTACCATGTGTGTCAGATCCTGGATCTGAATTATTGTAATGACCCAAAACCCTTTCTGAGGCGGTGCAAACATGTTAAGCTAAAAAAGAAGTGTGCTGAGTTCATACCTACAGTCCTTCTGTTAAATTTCCGCTCAATGTTTGCTCAGGCTCCCATGATACCTGACCTCATATCCATCTCCATCGAGTACCTTAATAATACTTTAGTAAACTTGGTGCTGTGAATTGTCTTTCTAGAATAAGATTTCCAAGTGTACATTTTCGGTCGATGTTTTAGCAGTCTTTTTTTTTTTTTATGCTGAGTGTTATATGTATTGAATACTAATTTTTCATGACCGATTAATTTTTATCGTGACCATATAACCAAACTAAGATAAACATCACTTTTTGTTTATTTCCCAGTGCAACAAATCAATTTTATGTTTTGAGTAGGAGGAAAACTAACTGAAGCTAGGAGAAATATAGATAACTATGTATCTTAGGCCACAAAAATAAAGATATCTCACAGCTTTTTAATCATGGATTCTCAAGGTCTACGCTTAATATCTGGGATTTAACATAATTAATTTCATAGAGGAATTTGTCATCAAATTCATTAATTTTTGTCAGAATGCAAGTGATAAATAATCTTTCATCTATGCCATTGTTGAAAGAACAGCTCTACGTTGGGTTTTGGAACATTGGGAATCTTCCTGCGTCCAAACTTGTTAGCTGAAGGCGTTGGTACCCAGTGTCCATCTCTGCTGCCACTTTATGCAGCTCCAGCTGCAGGTAATCTCGCACCTCACTGGACACTGGGACATCTTCTGACAAACCAAGGGAAAACTACCCGATGTAGCTGAAGTCATCACAGAATGGCATATCCTGATCTGATCTTCTGTTACCTCTGAGCAACAAATACATATGTATGTTGCATTATTTACTCTCGATCAGAAAATATAGGCCAGCTTTGAAATGCAAATAAGCTTCCTCATCCACCAGACAAAGCATGCAGTAGACTGAATCTACCAAAACGTACCATTTTGTTGTTCAGGCAGTTTCATTATCACAGGTAAGCCAAGCTCACTGAGATACAGCACTTTTCTTTGGGACTTCCAATGGAAAACAATCTCTGCTTTTCATTTGTTCTCCTTCTTCTGAAGTTTCAGGTTTCCTCCAGGTACCCTTTGCTGGTCTCCGTTTATCATGAAATCGATATATGTTTCCACAGGGCAATCCCAGTCATGTGCTGCATCTGCTCCCTGAGGTCTTATACGACAACGTGCTCTCAAACACTAACAATTTTCAGGTGGTGTGTCAATGTGTTCTGCACATGGTCTAAATTGGGGCTTTTCACACAGCCATCACATTTGCTTAGGAAGAAAGTTCCTTTCCAGAGCAGAAACACAACATCGTCCTTTCTAGGGCCATCTGGTAAGAATAAACGCTGTAGCGGAGTAAATCTATTGTCCCTATACATCCAGGCAGAAGTTCCCACCTTATTGCCCCTGAAAACGTGTCTCCTGTAATGGCCATCAAACAGATTTCCAACACATGCAGACAAGCCAGTAAGCATTATTTTGATTCCATGGTAACTTGAGCAAAGAGTAAGGGGATCCGACAAAGAGGGAAGATGATCTTGCTAACAACATGAGTATTGGAAAAGAGGGAAAATATATTCAGTAGAGCAGATGAAGATAGATTATGAAAATACTAGACTTGAATCTGTATGCACAGCTTTTCTAGCCTCGTGGCTCAGTGGTATAAGAAAAAAAATAGGTCCTCCCACAAATCTCTTTTAACTCCCCAAGTAAGATTATTTCTCAGTATTATCACATGAAGAATAGTTGTGTCATACTCCTATCCCCAAATGCTTAACACTGCAGTCCCAAATTTTTGGCTACACCCTTTTAGATAGACTATAGGCAGCCTTCTCAAAAAAATCAATTTTTATAGCCCTGCTTCCTTATCGTCCTTCATCCTGGGTGGTATTCTTGGCTGAAATTCCTGAGGAATGTCAAAATTTAATTGTATTTACACTTGACAGTCCTAATCGACATCCTGCCAGAGTCCAGCTATTACACTGGATTCCCCACAGGTGCGTGCTGCTGGTGGCAGCAGAGAGGAGTCCATCCAGCTGGGTCTGCAGGGCAGGGTACCTGCAAAACGCCATGAAGAAATGCATCCTTTCCTCACCAGTGACATGCAGCCGAAGTGAGGTGCGGAGAAGCAAACTGGGTAATGTTGCACCGCTGTACCATACTGCCGTTTAGTACTGGAAATGAAAAATACTTGGTAGTTAGAGTGAGAGAAGGAATTAAAGAATGCAGATTTATTAATTCCAGTTGTTCAAACCAAATTCCAGCTCAAATAACATGTTTTTTCCTACAAGCTAAGATTTTTATGCTAAAACTCCTCTTTTGGAAGTGTCTGGATTTTTTTTCTATTACTTAGTTGTTCATGCTGAGCTATTGATTTTTTTCTTGGCTCTAATCAGATGTTATTGCTTTCTCTTAATTTAGTTTTATAGCTGTTTAATGGATGCTGTTCCTAAATGGAAGAAAAAAATCCAGAGGATTTAAGGAGCTAGAAAACACCTTGGAATCTGATTTGTGGTGTATTTCAAGTAGGAGGGGGCAACTACTGCTAGCTCTCTATCTGTGATAAGCCTACACAGCACCACAGATGAGATCATTTAGTCAGTTAAAAATCATTCTGAAGCAAAAACAACTTCCAGATGTTTCTCTAATTTTGCAGGACACTGAACTGTGAGCAGTCATATAACTTTATCCCTTTTGCTTCCTGAGTTTTCCGAGAGAGAAACAGATAAAAGAATGTGAAAAAAAACCCTCAATCTATACCACTGCTGAGTGATAATTGTGTAAGGGAAAACTCTGGGCTAAATATGTTTATTGTGGGTATGGCCAAAGAGAAAAGGCGGCGAGGAGAGAGGAAGGCCTGGGAGTACAGTCATTGCACTAAGAGCGAGATGAACCACGTGTCTTGCAGGAGCTCGGTGTTGGTAAAGTCAGGTGTTGGAAACCTCCCTGCAGAGAGAGATTTGTTCAGTAGTTATCACTTTCCCTATACCTGGCCCTGACTGAGACTGTGCGGTTGAGATCTGTCAGCAAAAAGGGGTTTGCTTTCAAAATTAATTTTTACTTGCTCCTGATTTGCAATACTTTCTAACCCTAAGTGAGAATCTAGTATATTGTCTCCCAAAATGCTGATTCCAGGACTGTGAATTAAATCCTCCATAAAATTTTAATAAAGATCTTGAAGCTTCAACTTTAGAAAGCATGTACTTATTAAAACTCCTCTTACTAGATGTTTAATACAATATTGACATCCAGTAATTAATTTATCCATGATAGCCTTCAATTCTTTTCTGCCAATTAGTGCTGCAGTATTCACTTTTGCCTGTCACAGAAATAAACAGAGAAGATACCATTAGATTTTATTCTATTACTTTTTTACGTGGTTTTCACATTCGTTTTTCATCTGTTTAATGCTGGAAAGTGTATTGAGCTGTGCAAATTTGCCAGTCACCCCAACATACATCCTGCAATACCCCTTTTTGAGGGGAGAAAAAAATTAACTCCAGTCTACTCAGGTGGTGCTGACCCTAAATTAACGCCTGCTCAGTTTGAGTGACTTGCTGTTGTCACTACTTTAATTTCTCACATGACTGTTGAATGCAAAACCAAGTGGACCTTTAACATCTCTAATTTGTATTTACCAATTAAGAACCAAATAAGACCTGTTTGTGTGGTTGCAACAGTGTTTGGAAAAGACCCAATACAGCCTTTTTCTATATTTTTTTCTGTAAATGGTGTCATTTTATATTAATATAGTCTCTGTTTTTGTTGAAGCAGCTCCTGTGTTTTTTTGTTGGTTCTTTGGATTAGACTGGCTGTTATGAATTTGACAACAGTTATCAAATCTCCCCTGCAGCGGACTGACTGTCAAGGATATGATGGTCAAATGTTTCACATATTGCAATCAAACCATTTGTGTTTGGTTTGTAGAATTCCAAAAGAAAGCTGTCAGCTAAGAAATGAAGTCGAAGTAGCCTGAAGCTTTTGGAGCATGTTGATCCAATTATGATGATCCACTCATATCCTTCAGCTTTTTTTCAAAATCAATTTTCATTTTAGCTCAGGGGACAGGTTTTTTTGGTAATGCAGAGAAACATCTGTAAGGGTATTTCAGATGTGTTGTTTCAGGAAATTTCTTTTTTGTGCAAGAGAGTATTGAACTCTACATGTATTTTGCAAGTGTCTTTTGTCTCTGGTACACACACATATACATTTATATTATGTGTTGTCTGCCTTTGCATATATGTATATATATGTAAGCAATATATACTAATCTGAATATGAATTTTAAATTACTTTACGTGTGTTCAATCTGGTTGCTTGAACCTGAGGGGGAAAAGCTGCCATAAAACCTCAAGAGATGAAACGGCTGGCACGTAGGGATGGATGTAAAGAAACCTAAGCCGTGAGTGTTGTGGACCAAATTCTCAGCTGGCATTTAACAGCAAAGCTGTTTGTCACCAGCAGGGCTCTGTCCTGGAGAGACACTGCCGCGTGTGACATGTTGACACAAGAAGTCAGTGGTCAGCTATCTCCTCGCATTCCTTTAGCTGAAAAATAACATTAGAAACTACTTCATATTTGTTATTCTGCTGCCAGGGTGTTGTTGCTGGGGTGTCTTGATTTCTTTGTGCCTAGTGCAGGCTGAGAGTGACACCACAATGTGACTGATGTGATGGTGAGTACCAAAGCCATGCTCACCCACGTTACCTGCCTGCCATTGGATCAAACTATGAGTATACAACTGTGATGGTGTGCTCCCCCCAGACCCCAACCTGACCTTTATCTCCTGTAACCCTGCTCAAGCGATAACCACCTGTGGTGGTCATAATGGATGCATGTCATTGTGATGGCTGCGCCGGGCTCAGCGTGTTTTCTGGGAGACAGATAACAACACAATAGTCAAGCGCTAACTTGAACAATGCTGGTACTGTGGTCGATATGCGAATATGACTATAGGTCAATCATCTTACCCCCATAAATAATGAACAGCCCAAGAGCACTGGAGCTCTCCTGCGTAGCAGCAGGCTGCATGCCAGGGTCTTCCCTTGAGTAGGGCTGCTTCTCAAAGTTACTCCTCGAGATTCAGAGATTCCTTGCTGCAACAGATCCTCGGTAAGTGACTAATAGCATGCAAAACTTTGAATTCTTAGCTAAGTGATATAAAGGATTGATTGTGCGTATATAATCCTTTAGACATAAACTGTTGAACAAGTCTGGGACTAGGATTGGATCCAGCCGCACCTAGACTCCTCTCTGGGAAGGAGTTTAGAAAGCAAGGGGTGCCTTTCTGAACCTCATGACTCAATGGGAGGGTATCCCTGACAGTTCTACCTGACTCTGTCCTCTATGCAGTAAATAACCAAGTGTGCCTTGTCGTTGAATCTTGTTAGAAGTGTTGCATTTACTATCGAACTTCGTTAAAACCCAGTTTTATATGAATAGATGTATCGCTGCTTCTCTTCACAAGCAAAGTGTGTCGCTCTGTCCGTGACAACAGCATTTATGAGTCAACACAACAGAGATGATCCAAGATTGCTGTGCTATTCTCATCATGTTGTTTTCACACTAGATACATTGCAAGTATTTAATGAACGTGATTAAATGAGATATTCCAAACCTTTGGCCATGGTAATAAGAACTAGGTCTGGGCACTGTCCTTGGGATAAGGGATGTTGTCTTTGGGATGATAGACTCTCCAGTGTCCAACAGAGAAACACAAAATCCCTGCTGCTCAGAGGCGAGTGAGATGCAAAGCAGGAACTCCATGCCTTTGATCAGCTTTCCTGTTAGATCCAGTTCTACTGATGGTTCCCTACAGCCATATCTAACCATCATCACCCACAAGCTTATTCTCTTCTTGGGTAGGAGCTCTATAAATTCTTCAAACTGGCAATTATTTCACAAACAATCTATACACCCAGCAAGCTGTGAATCCAATGACCTTTCAGAGATCCATAAATGCTGTTCAGAAACCACTTGTATAAAATCTTGATCATTTTACCCAATAGTAAGAGATATATAAGTCCTCCAAATCTCCAGGAAGTGAAATTTGACCTTTTCTTAGTGATTCATCTTCAAGCTTCATTTAATGATGATTCTGCTATGAGAATACACTACTGTAAGATAAGGAGAGGGAGCCTGTCTATAATAGCAAGAAATATTTCCAAGTTTAGCATTCATGTTCCTAGAGAGAAACCCTATCTTAGTTTTAGTAGAGACTGAAGAGGAACAACGTTTTTTTAATGGGAACAAGTGCCCAGCTACTACGAACACGCTGTGGTCAGCAAAAGCCATAAAAAAGCCTCTGATACAACTGCTCCAGGGGAAAATAGCAGACACTGCCGTTCATCTGCAGCGCCTATTTCCTTGAGCCATCTCACTGCGGTGGCAGAAAGTTTTCTATACTGCTTATCATCGATGCCATGGGGCATCCTTCTCATTCACTCAGCACAGTGAACTCAGGCCCCATGGTATAGGCTCTTTTGGCTCATGATTTAGTCAAGACCATAGAAAGCTATTCAGTATTGTTAGGTTTATAAAGGATTTTAAGATCTTAAATTAGATGTTTATAGAGAAGTTAATCTTCTTGATTTTTATGCCAATATACCTCGAGCTGAAGGGCAAATTTAACCACTCTTTCAGCAGTATATTTGGTTAAATCAAGATATTAATATAAATTGGATTGCTTGTATTTTCTGTGGTATAATGTAAGCCAAGGCAGAGCTGATGGTACTTAAATATCTTTGCACCTTGCAATACAGGATTTTAAGAATTATTTTTAACAAACGCTGGCTTTCAGCAGAAAGCAGATTTATTTTTACTCAGTTCTGAAGTCCTGGCATTCCTCAAGGAAATGAAGAGTTTATTTGACAAACCCAAATACCCAGGAACAGACTCCAAATGCTGACTTTAACAGAACGATGCTGATTTCCACTGGTTGAAACTTTCAGCCCTTTCTCTTCTACTTCAAACACAAAATTTGCAGTAAGGCAGCACCGAATTCCCTTATGATTTTACTAGGAACTGGATCAGTCCCATAAAAGCAGTTATCTGGAAAGGAACAGACCAACAGATACTGAATACTTTTCCAAGTATTTTTATTAACTGATGATGGAGAACTACGCTAAGATCAGAGATCACTTTTCAAACCTTTTGGCCTAAGCGTACTTTATCTTGGACTTAGAGTACATCCATCAAACTTTGAAATTAAAAAAATGAACCAGTTAGTTTTTTGAGTCCTTTCACTGTACAGTAGCACTGCTGTTCAAAAGAATTATTCAAAAATAAGTTAAGGTTTTATTTAACTAAACATTTATTTTTCTTCAAAGGAAGGAAGTCCCAGAGGTGAGCTAGGCATCCAGCTGGCGGGTTTTCAACAATATATTAATTTTTGTACACCCTTTTCCAGGCTGTGCAGTCAGCAAGAGTCAGTAGCCGTTGAAGACAGGGTCTCTTGCAAAGGGCAGGAATAAGGGCACGTTTCTCATAGATAAACACAGTGGGCCATATTCTGCTCTAGAAAGGATTTATCCTGATTTTCTTTTCCCTCAAGCCAAAGGTTTGATTTCATTTTGAGGTAGAGCAAAATATTTGTTTCCAGTCACAGCAAAACATTTTGTAAGCTCCTGAATATTTAATTATAAAATCTTT
>NW_009647735.1:796157-858373 GCF_000708025.1 Charadrius vociferus | reverse complement strand
TCCCTAATTTAGTTAAATTTTCAAAATATTTCATTTTTACCATATGATAGGAATGGAAGATAGAGTTTGATACTCCTCCAGGAGACACTAAACTTCTGTGTTTGCAAACATGATAACAGCACTGCACAGATGTTTCAGACAAGCATGGACCTGCATAAACACAGAAAAAAAACCCTGCTCAGTCTCTCTAGATACTAAATTGTACAAGGAGTAAAGCATGCAAAATTAATACAGCTTCAGTATGGAATGAAATACAGCGATGTAATTAGCATTGTAGAAGAAAATACCAAGGAAAATATTAATTGCCTGCACATCATAAACCTGACCTGTGTAAATTTTTTATGGAGCTGTTCCAAAAAAGAAAAATTTTTGGAACTCTTGGATTCCTGACATTGAACTGGGTGAGATGGAAAAATTCAGAGCTTGACTGGATCTGTTCCTCAGCAGCCTGCTCTGGCTGGACCAGCTGCGAGCAGAAGACTGGCCTGGGTGGCTTCTGGAGGTCCTATCAAGACACAAAATAGTTTACTGTACAGCTGAACAGAGAAGGCCAAGTATTAGCAGTGTTGTGCAGAATAAAAAATTGGAGACTTAAACATAGCCTGGAGGCTTACATACAGGAAGATTCGCAAGTGAATATAAAGTCAGTGTTGCATAAATACGAGGTAAAGGATCAAAAGGCAGAGAGTGTGGTGGTGTTTTCCACAATGGTTAGGTACTCATGTGTCCCATCAGGCTTGGGAAGAAAGATGAATAATTCCATTTAAATTGCATTGAACCAGAATGGGTGGCTCAAGACCTACAGGAGAACCTGCAAGACGAGCAGAAGGACGATGCAAAAGGGTTCAGGCAAACCCACCCTGATCCGTGCTGGCTGATGCTCAGCCCCAAGACACGTGCTTTGTACCGCAGCACAGAGTATCTGAGCAAACGCTTTGGGGCTATTGCAATGTTGTTATCTTCTTAGAGGGAGGAGGAAGATCCCTAGTGCCGCCTGTATCCTTGACCCTCTGTGCTTTCTGCTTTGAGCATAAGCCACTAATCAAATTCATGCATAAATATTGTACAACTTTTAGAGTTGTGTTTAGCTGCTTAAATTTCAAACCTGAGTAAATGGAACGATTTTATTTATTTATTTTTTACTCTGTGCTGCTGCTCAGGGGCAAATACATAAAGATGATGCATTTCAAAACTGAAGCTTTTGACTCAAAGTTTAGCAGAGTCATTAGTCATGTCACACATGCCAAGTCTGGTGGAATTTGGCATAGCTGTTTAAACTTTAACAAGGGCTAAATTAAATGAACCTTTACCTAAGATATACTGCTGAGGACAGAATGCCTACGGTTACGATACAGATGCTAATTTATCAAGAACTGTTGAGTACTCAGCTTCGTATTAAAATACCAGCGTCAGCCAGGATCAATCCCTACAAATCTGCCAAGAAAGATACAATTTGGATCAAACAATAACATTTTTACTCAGGCTGCGTAGACACGGTTTGGCTCTGATGTGTTTTCCTGGGTGAATTACAAAAGCAGGATTTGGAGATTCTTCTGTCTCGGGAATTAAATGCTCAGAACTATTGGCTGTCAACTTGAAAAATGTTAGATCTGCATCTCTCCACAATTGTCTTAAGTTTCTTGGAATTGAGCCCAGCTATTAGCAGGGGGTAAATAAGACAAAAATTGACAACAATGTGCATTATAGGGCAAAGCATTGAAGAATGAGTTTTAGATGTGAATGGTTAATGGATTTCTTAGAACTGCGGTATTTGATTTGAAGCTTACCATGTTTTGGACGCAGGTTCACCTCAGTTGCTCTCTAAAAATTTTTTTTTTTTTTAAAAAAGCATTTATTTCTTTTGAAGTACTGCAAAAATGTGAGGTAGTGTTTATGAAAAATATGTTTTAAATGGACAACTTTATAAGTTTGAGGTCAACTGGATTCAGTTTGGCTGTTGGTGTAGATCACCACAGTAAAATGGAAATTGCTCATTGAAATAAGGGTTAACTATCTGCTATTTCCAAGTGCATTCATGTTATTTCCAAACTCCTGCTTTTGTTTTCATAATATACTGTGCCCATATGGGTACAGGGTTGTACTGGCAGACTGGAAGTGATTCCGCCTTTTCAGAGAAATGGTTTTTTTATTTATTATTTCTGCTGATTTACATGTTTGGACAGTAAGAATCCTTTTCTTCCGTGTGATGAGCTGGCCTTTATATGCTATGTCATTTTCACAAGGATAGAAAAGTCACAAGAAATAAATTATAATTTTACCACAGAGCCAATGAGTGAATAGCACAGTTAAAACAGGGTCAACTCTCAAAACATCCCATTTCAACAGGTTCATTCGGTTGTATGCGATGAGCACGAATACAGACACCTTGATGCAAGCCCCAAGCAGCAGGAACAAACCTAAATGCATATTAAAGCTCAGTTCAGCAAAGAACTTCAGCCTCAGGTTATTTAAATGTGCACATAGTCCTATTAGAGTCAATAGGTATATTTACATGAATGCACAGTTTTGCATGTACTAAAGCACTTTGCCAAGCTGAGGGCTGGCAAGCAAAGCAAAGCCTTTATTCCCTTCTCTTTATTTTACAGCTGAAGCAGATGAGTGATTTTTCTGCCTCTCTCTGGGCTTCCATTCTTAGGAAAATATTTTCAGTGGTACTTTTCTTTAGGCTCTGGTTGCGTTTCTGGAACTGCAGCGAGTTCCCCCACCCTTCCCCCAGCAGTCCTGCCGGAGCCTCTCTCCAAAGCTGATGGAGGCTTTGGGTAGAGCCTGGCTGCGTTTCCACCAACTCCAATTCTTTCCCGGTGTCAACACTGTTTTGCTTTGGAGCTTGAGATAGGTTTCTCGCCAGAGCTCAAACAAATCTGCAGACAATAGTGATGAATTTGGGTACACAAATTCTAAAACCAATATGCACATAATGCCTTTAAAAATTGACTTTACTCAGTTGGGAAACATCACCCCCTGCCCTGTCCTGCCTTTAGTAAACTGTTATGTCCCAGGAATCATATTTTGTACCTGGAAGTTTTCTGGGTTTTTTCTGTATATACAAACAACTCTTGATTTTCTTAGGAAGGAAAGGAGGATTTATCTTTTACAACATGGTGTTTCCATGATTATGGGTCTGCATTAGGGTATTTGAAAGGAAACCGCTTCCATATATATTTGGTTGATGAAGACCATTTAGGGGTCCTGATATGCCATAGAGAAACTTTCAAACAATTTGTCAAGGCATTACTTTAGTAAGAAACATAAGCCCAAGCCTGAACATAAGCATCTGGGTTGTTCCATTTGATGAGACCACACAGCCAAACAGAGGTGGGTGAACTGGAGTGACTCGGTGTCTTGTGTTTTTGCCAAAATGTCACCCACTTGGGACTAAGACTCTGTAGCAGTATAAACTAATATCTTAGATTCAGTATTTGCACTATCGTTAAGGAAAATGTTAAATGGAAACTATTCAGAGCACACCAGCAAGTCCCAGCAAAGTACAGGAATAGACAGGTTACAAGCAACTTCGCCAGGGTTCCTGTAAATGAGGAGTTTACAAGTTCCCATTGATCATTCCTCTTTGCAACATGTGTATAAAAGAGCAATTTAAAGTTTCAGGGGTGTCATGTCTGGATGATGAGTCCATCCATTTTCTTTGGCTGCAGGTTTCCCTTCAGTGGCTGGAACGTAAATTATGAGAAGCTGAAGGAGAAAGCTGTAAATTATTGGGCTCTGTCAACTTCAATATCCTCAGCTTGATGGATTCTTGATTTGACAACAATCTGCTTGTCAGTCACTCTTGCAAAATATTAACACACTCGATTATCAAATGCGTTAGCCAAGTGTTAAATCTAACAGATAGAGCAGTCAAAAGTCCAGAGATGCAAAGGCTCAGTTGGACTTGGCTTCCGTTCCTGCTGCAAAGCATCTGCTGAAGCTCAGGAGCTGCTCATTGTGCTTGTTTACAGTATTTTCTAGGAAATTCTGGATCTTTGTATGAGAAAACTGGAAGGAAGAGTGCAAACATTGTTGCCCGATTTCCCCAAGTGCAGTCCAAGTTTCTGCTCATGGTCAATGGGAACAGGGTGTGTCAAGAGCTCCCAAAAATCAGTCTCTTTGAAGATGCAGAAAATAGATTGTGTGCCTAAATGAAGTCCCCAAGTTTGAGAGCAAAAGCCAGGTTACCTTCACTGAAGAGTATTTTATAACCAGTTAAGGTGTCTCCTAATAGCCAGTGCAAAATGCTCATCTTCATCTGAAAGACCCTTTGGGAAAACCATCCCACTTCACTGTAGTTTCATCTGTCCTTCTTTATTTTTTACCATCTGGTCCGTGAGCAGTCATGGCAGCGATGTCTCTTACTGCCCACTTTTACAGCACCTGGCCCCGTGATTTGGACCTAAACCAGCCTGGGAGATGGCAGATAGAGCACACGGAGTCAAGCACCGGGTTTTCCGAAAGATTATGAGCAGACCAGAAAACTTTGCTCCCTTTGGAAAAGCAGGAGCCAACAGTGCATCCAGGAGAGCTGTGGGAGCCTGGGTTAGCAGGAGGGGAAGGAGATGGGACTACAGGGAAGGGGCCACCAGTCACTAGTTGCATCCCTCGAAGATAGGGAATAGGCACCTGGGGTTGGAAACCCACAATGCAGTAAAGGTGGGTTGCCCACTCCCCTTTCCAGACAAAAATATGAATTTTAAGAATATTTTACTGGCAATAATGGAGGGAATGCCCTCTAGCATTACAGTGCAAAATGAAGAAGGTGTGTGGTAACAGCCTTCAGCATCTCTGCTCATGGAGCTGCAGTAGCAAGGTGGCTTGGAAATGCCTACTAACAGGAGTGCCCGTCCTTAATAAGCACTGTTAGTTTAATTGCCCCCATTACAGATGTTATCAGCAGCAGGAAGAAGAAAGTAATCGCCTGTCAAGCGGAGCAGGAACGCCCGGGACAGTCGGCAATGCGGACTGCTGCGCTCTGCTGCATGCATAATGAAACTGCCAACAGCACAAGTAAGGAATTATGCATTTAAGCTATAAGGCCTCTCTTCAAAAATTCCTGCAGCTTTTTTTTTTTCTTTTTGGTATGACTATACATAAGTCCTCCTAAAATAACGTGCCTGCAGAGCACGTTAAATAATCACTGACGGTTGGTTTGTAAAGCTCTGAGACACCTCCCACCAATTAACATTGGCATGCTTTTTATAGATGAGGTATTGATCAATTATTACATTTAACTGCTTATGTGGAATTTAAAAAGAAAGTCGTATCTTTAAGCGTACTAGTCTGCCTCAGAAAATGATGATGAGCATTAGCCTGTCTCCTCATGCTGTAAATTATGATGGGCCACTGTAGATAGGGGTGTTGTGCTAAATATTAAAAACAGTCACCTGGAAACAAATAGAAGTATGAGTAATAACCAAATGCAAATTTATCCTCCATTTATAACGTGCTAGTAAATGCTGACATTCAGAGAGAAGGAATGTGGTGCAGGAGGAGGATGTTGGTTTTTGCAATTACAGTCCCAATCCATTCCCAAAAGATTAAAGTTTTACACAGTGGTTGTTCTCAGGAAATTTGCTGAATCCTAATATTTAAGATGAAAGCATAATAAAGGGCGATTTTTATAGAAAGAATTGTCTGATAGGTTTGATTTGCCCGTTCTCACTGAAGCAAAACTTTCCACTGACTTCAATTATCAGTAAATTGGGTTGACCTCAATAAGGGTTTTTGTGGAACCGGACCCGCAGCATGAATAGGCTGTTCTGTGCAGAAAAGTGACTGCATGAAAACGGCATCTTCTTACTCATCAGTTCTGGTTCCTGAGGGCACACCAAGCTGCTGCATCTGACTTTAATGACAAAAATGAGGTTTTGCTGCTCTTTCCTCCTGCAAGACCTTCGGAGCTGGTGGAACTGGGCTGAGAATTTGCACAACAGCAGCAGGGTTTGGGTGAGAACCACCTTGCAGAGTGGTCATGTCCCCCTGGTCCTACATATCCAGAGGGGTGTGAGCATCAGGGTTGTCCCCAAACCTCTCTCTCCATGTGACAACGAATCAGCCATTGTTTTCCCAGTGGAATACTCCAGTCTGGGAGCTTTAAATGGTCTCTGTTTGACATCCACCTGATTTATTGCATTTGTAAAGGTGACCTTAAATACTTTAATGGTAATAATTCTTTCAAGGGTTTGAATCAGTAAATGCGCTATGTTCATATTTTGGCATTATATACTGTAGGCAATTTAATCCATATAAGCAGTTTCAGTGATATTAACACTGTAGGCAAACTGATACTAAAGTTTAAATGTCAGAGAGAGTTTTCATATTAGATCTAGTGCAAACAAAGCATTTTTTCTTCAAGTACTGAGGCATAAAATACCAGGAGATAGTAAAGACAGAGAGTGCCAATGAATCTGAAATAAACAGGAGGTGAAATTTATAGTATTTTCAAATATGTGCCCATCCAAGGACTGCTGCAGCTGCACAGATCTATAAAATTACAGATAAGAGAAAAACCTTGTAGCGCTCCAGAATAAATGCACCTCCAACAGAGTATCTATCTGGATTTCTGTAACTCCTTGGAGATTTACTATTTCACCTTGGATTTATTACCCCACTGTGCATATCGTGGATGGCATTTTGTATTTCCTCCATCACCCCGCTCATTATGCAATGGCAGGTCCCCGTTATAATCACAGTGCAGGGATGTGCTGCCAAACCATCACCCACCTCTTGCAGATGGGTGAGAGCACAGAAACACTGAGATGATCCCACCAATATTTATCCAGTGATGCTGTGGGACCTGTGGGATCAGACAGGTTTCCACCTTGTGACTCTGAAGCTCTGGGTGCCTTCTTGCACTCAATGGGCAGCCAAGGCTCTGCCTTATTGGGGAAAAAAGCATGGACTGGATAAAAAGAGGTATCTTTCATGGTTTCCAGCTTGTGGTGAGGTGCCAGGTGCTCTCCATGCTGGAGTAAGTGATGCCCATGGCTCTGCAGAGCCTCTGGCTCTGGTTAGGTGCACTCCATGGGGAAGCCTGAGCCGACCGAGCGTTTGGCAGCACTTGCTCATAAAACCTGTGACAAATGGTCAAAAAGTTTATTGCCTGTGTTCTGCTGCTTATGACTCCATAAACCACCAAGGATAATGTGCGTGGAAACATGGGCTGTTTGTTAGGATGTTTTCTTCTGAAATAACCTGACCTGCTCTGAAATCTCCTGCTGGCATCCCTGGGCAAAAAAGGGATGGCTGTAGGGAGCATCCCCCTAAAAATATGTAAAGCAGCCCTTGTGTATGTTCTATTGGACAGATAACATACATATAAAAATATATGTGTATATAATATATATCTCTCTCTCCTCAGTCCCATGGAAACACTCACCTTGACTTCAACTCCTGTTTTTCACACAGGTAAATAATAGAGGTTGAAGTCAAGATAACTGTTTGTTCTGTACTTAGGATATCTTCCTGCTAATGTCCTCCTTGAACTGTGGACATCTCCCTTTCTCCATTTTCTTGGCACGACAGCCATCCCTGATTGCCATCCCTGCTGTGTCTGCCTCCTCTGCCCAGCCAGCCCTGAGCTGTTCACCCTCATTGCTTCAGCCTTGGAAGGGCACTAAATCTTAAGCTTTCCCCCTCCTTTTCCAGAAGGAGAACTGTGCGCATAAGCACAAGGTAAATGGTTATGGACAGGAGAAAGAAACCTGTTCCTACAGGAGTGCTAACATCAGTATAGTCACCATTTGTTTCATGCCACTAATGTAAAGGAGCTGGGCTCCTCTGAACCAGACTTCCACTCAAGGTGGAGAACATGAGCATGGAAACAACCTCTACTTCTTTACAAAGCTTAATGATATTTCAGTACAATCAGTCACAGTTTCCCAAACTGTATTAATATGAGTCCTTGAACTTGGATGGGCGCGGGTGGTGAGGTCGTGGCTGGATAATGAAGTTTGGATGTGTGATGTCAATGTTGCTTCATAATCAGTCTGCATTGTGTGTCATGTGTTTTTTTCTCCTTTCTTCGAGACTTTGCCAATCACCATTACGACACTCAACATAATTGTTAATCAGATTTTTCAGAAGTGGGATGAAGCTAGGAAGCTGTCTCCCTTGGAAAGCACACAAAATGGTGTGGAGTAAATGTCAGCTTTATGGGAGAGCAACTGGAGGGCTCGGAAGTTACAATTTTTGAACCATTTCTCCAAGCTACCCCAGCAAATGATCCTGAAATCACAGGAGGAAGAAGCAAAAGTGCTGTCATGTGGGAGATGAGAGCAGGAGGGGAACAACCACTGAGAATCCAAATGAGCTAAAGGTGGTCCTTTCTCTCTAAGGATTTTGTCCTTTCTGTCTGAAGGTTTGGTACAGCTGGGGTGACCATGGCTCCTGGGTGCGTTCATCATTATCACTTAGATACATGGGACCATGGCAGTGGACTTGGTAGTACTCCTTTACCCCAAGGTATTTTGAAGGTGCCTCAGGCAAATTTAGACTTCTGTACTTAAGAGGGCAGATCCTCTCCCAGCTGGGGCAATGAAAAAGGTCCACAGCCTCCATTCTTCCATGGCTCCTGGAGCTTCCGAGCTAAGACCTGCTAGACCCTGCTGAGATGTCCCAGACCAGAAATGAAAAGAGCTCAAGACTCACAAAACCCCATGGGTGGGAGGGAAGAGAGATCCAGGCGCAGTTTCTTCCACTTTTCAAAAAGCTGAAACATTAGTAAGATCTTCCTAGCACTGTAACTGCACCAAGGTGAACTTTTTTTTGTTCCAGGCTGGAGGGTTCATCTGGCACAGCGCTTCCTTCAGGAGCCCCCAAGAGCAGATGCGACTGTCACCTTTTCTGGCCACAGCGCTTGGTTAAGCAAGTAACCCATGCACAACTTGCAAACTGCAAACCCTCTAAAATCAATGAGAAAATGAATGTGCTCAAAATCTAGTTACAAATTTCAGTCTTCTGATGAAACAGAGCCAAGATCTTTAATTAATATTCAAATCTCTAATCAATATTTCAAGAAAATCAGAGTGTAAAGATCAACCTGCACATTCGTGTTTCTGTCTTCATCCTGATTGCACTTCATTGCATCAGGGTCACACTGAAGAGCTCAGGCTTGTCTAATTTTAAGCTCCAATGACAGTCAGGGGAACCCAATTTTAGTTGCCTCTCTGCAAGATTTTTTTCAGTCAAAAGCAATTCTTTGGCTTTTTTTGGCCTCCTTAAATTGACAATCTGTAAACAAGGTGTTACTGTGGCTTGTTTCTCCATAAAAGATGCTATCACCACACTTAAAAACATATAGAATGACTTGTGATAGCTGCTACTACATTACTAGATGATAAACCAATAAATTAAAGTAACAGTGCATAAAATAATGAATTCTGATAGACTTAAGGCAATATAAAATAATTGGAGACTTTATTGCTATTTCCATTTTTAATGGGGTACTGTGGCAGTACATTCTTGCAACGGGGCTGGAAAGGTAAATTAATCTTTATGCATCATCATCAAGCAGTGTAAACATGGCCAAACTTAATTACGATATAATAGATTGTTAAGTGTCTGCCCCACAGAGGTGTGATTGCTCTCAGGCAAGTGATTACAGCGGAGATGACTATCAGACAAGGTCTTCTTTAAAAGGCTGGAAGTAGCTTTTGTGTGCCTCTGACAATAAATCCCACCCGAAAGCTGAAAGCGGTGCCAGGGAGGCAGCTTTCCATGGTCCCAGCTGCAGCAGAGCTGTATTCGAGGAACAAACACAAATTTACAGTGGAGCTTTAATGAAATGTGGCCTGAGATTGCAGTACTTTGCCAGTAAAAACTCTTGTTTTGTTGCAAAAACTTGATGGGAGTTATTGAAACTGCAGCCTGGGAGCAGGATGGAGGTGCTGGGCCCCCCAGCTTGTCTCCCTGCACCCATTAGCATCCCGTCCTGCTGGGCTGGGGTACCGCAGGGAGGAAAACTCATGGAAGGGCTGAAGTACTCGAATATAAAAAAGTCAAAAATCTTACTTAACGTATCGTCTTTTAGAAAATGCATTTCTCTCTTTATTGTGCTGTAATGCAACATGTATTTTCCACTTCTTTCTCCGATACGTTTTCTGTCATTACCAGCTCTGTTCCTGGTGCAGATGTGTGATTTTATGAACCCATTGTACCGTTACCTCTCTTTCCATGGTAGCAGTTTAATTTATACTTACATATATAAGTATTTATTTATACTTACTAGACACACTCTGCAGTGATCTTGCTTCTTTAATGGACTAAGGTCACTAAAGGAACACAAGGTAATAATTTATGTTTTAAATGGAGCTGAAAAATGTAGTTCAGAAATCCCATATTACAGGGGTTTTGTGAGAAATATTGGGGAACTAATTCTAAGAGGACATGTTTTATTGAATAATTTCAGTTAGTCTAGATTTGATGTCTGCACAGTGTGGGCAACAGAAAATTCAGGCCAGAGAATATCTTTCAGTCTCAGGGAAATTCTACTTATGTCTGCTTTAGAATTTGTAGTATGTGTTTTCTCTTTCAACGACATGATGATGGCAGTGATATGAACTGGTCAGATAAAGAGTGGCAGATCTTTTCGCGCTGTCAGATACTGAATGGTGTCTTAATTACTGGAGATCAAGCAGCAGCATGATCTTGAATTCCTTGATTACTCTAAGCCACTTTTTGGAGTTCAACATACTTGTGTTTATTTCCTGACAATTGCGTTAAGAGTTTTCTGCTGCTAAATTGCCTCAGGAATTAGGATATGCTTTTGAGAGCAGTGGAAAGACTCCCGTGCTAGCATACCTCTCCAGAGCAGAAAACATCTCTCATTATGGAAATTATCATAGATGGTGTGTGAAAAGGGTGAAAAAATCCTTTTAGAGCTATGGCAATGGTCCACTCCAGGTCACTAAAGAGGCCGCTTGGACCTATCTCAATAATCAGAATAAAACAGTGGAGAAGACACAAAATGTTAAGATCCCAACTTTATTTGGTCGTTAGTGTACTTGCAGAGGGGTTCTCTATACTTTAATCTCTATTTTCATTCTCTTTTTAATTCCCTCTTTGCTCATTTATTACACCACTTTTCTCATTGTTTACACCTCCTAAAAGTAAACTGGTTTAATCCGCATACATCTCAAAGTCAAACTGCATCCCTGCATCTTGCTTTTGTCAGACTGCATCCCTGCATCTTGCTTTTGTCAGACTGCATCCCTGCATCTTGCTTTTGTCAAACTGCATCCCTGCATCTTGCTTTTGCATTTCCACTCTTTGATAATGGCTTTTACTAGCAGCCCAGTTTAAATTCTTAATTTTGTCTAATTCCTCTAAATGCACAATGATTCTTCAACTGGAAAGGAAAGAGAGTAGCTCTGAATGATCCATATGTTGAAGTACTGTATTTTCATCATTTAAATGATAAACTTCCCATCAAATATCCACAAATGTACATTCATGACTCCCATCCAATGATCTATTGGCCAGAGGCACATACATAGTTTTAATTTATTTTGGAGTAAAGGTGCTTTCCTGCCGAGTTTGAATAAGCTTGCTATGTACCAAACAGATGTTCAATAAAAGAGAGACTTTACTGAATATGACATATAAACACAGGGAAAGAGGATGAAGGAAAGAAAATTACAGGATGCATGGATTCCTGGTTCATCAAACAACAGGCCACAGTTTTAATCGGAGCCCTTTTATGGATGGAGCAGTAATGAAACAGAAGGACCGGGGGTGTCTCAGGAGAAGGTAACATCTATGCGTTGCTTGTGGTGGAATTAACTTTGGTGAACCCACTGTGACAGCACACAGTTTCCCCATCCTCTGCAGGAGCACAGCGGGTTCTGAGGTTGCTAAAATGTTCCTCCCATCATGCAAAAAGAACCTAAAAAAATTCAATTGCGTGATCTGGGAGAATTAAAGGGTCTGGAGGTGGGCACGTGAGGGTTTCTTCCCACCATGTAAACTACCCAGTTTTGCTCTTGCTAGGTAAAAGTGTTTCTTAAAACACCCAAGTCTTGCATCTATTCAGTCTTTTCCTATTTGGAGAGAGGTGCTGTTTAAGGAGGCATTGAGGAGAGCAAAGCTGGCCTGATTCATGGGAGATCAAAGAGGGAATGCTGCCTTTGAGATAAAGATGTCTTTGCTTTGAAAGGTTTCTCCTTTGTGCAGGAGTGTTGCAGTGGGATGTCCACCCACTGGGGAATATCTCCCTGGGTGGGACACCTCCTCCTAAGAGAGACACAAGAGGAGAAAAGTACCTACTCTGGCTGCTGCTGGTAAGCTTAACCTTGGGGGCAAAGGCGAATTTTTCGATGTTTCCATCAAAGTGAGACTTTGTGCCTGACCTTCTCCAAACCCTCCCCAGCTTCACAGCCGGATGCGAGCAGGGCAGCATGACTGTGTTTATGATGTGCCTCCACCTTCTTGACAGATAATTAGACAAAAACCTGCATTATTTGAAATTGAAAAATTTTAAAACCCCACTGAAAACTTTCTTATTTGCAGGCACTCACAAATGTGAATCCCAATGCTGGTTTGCTAGGGAAGGTTTATTGTCATTTTCAACCTAGCGATTTGCCATGCTTGTCCCGGGGCAGGGCGTTTTGCCTCACTCTACCTTCAAGTATTGATGTGTCACAGTGGTGAAAACTTGAAGTATTTAATTACTTTTCAGGGCATTTTGGTAAAATTTGATGATACAGAAGGCAGACTGGGTCCTGCAGATGCCCTCTATCCGCGTTACTTGATACTTTGAAAATCAATCCTAGTAGTGGGGATAATGTCCTGGCATGCAGTGTGAGACAACCTGCATGAACATCGTTAAGCCGCTGAGGCGTTCCAGAGAAGGATAACAGAATCAATTTATGCTGAAGACTAATAAGACTGCACGTTCTGTCTTCATTTGTGTTTGCATGCAAATTTACTTCAGTTTACTGTTGGTAAAGACTGGCATAATAGTCTGGAAACCACCATACCCACGGGCATTGCTGAGAGCCTGGAAGGGCTCCTGCTCTGGAAGCATCCTGACTTGCAGATACTGGTCGACAAGGTGTTAGAAGAGCACGGGGTTTTTCACTGTATAATGGAGCAGAGAGAAAAGGTAAGCAGCAGTTACTGGTGAAGAGATTTTTACCATTGAATTGTATATTCAAAATAGGATCAGCGTTCTCCAAGTTCAAAGCTTTTTTCATTCTGGTGACATCTGGCTGCATCAAGCTCAGGTGATTTTCCCTGGGGCTGTGCTCTGCAGTGGGAGCTGGGTGTCACAGGGTGGGTTCCAAATATTTACCAACAGGACCAAGGGCTTGGTAGGGAACTTGGATCTATCGGACTGCAGCTTGTCTGGCTTGAATCAGCAGGTGTGGAGACTTTGGCATCTTGATTTCTATCTAACTATTCATTTATTTACTTTAAATCACCACATCCATCTGCAGGACTTCAAAACTCTTGGAGTTACCCTAACCCTATGTATACGGTATCCCTGAGCCAAAAGGAAGACCTTGACGAGGTTGGGTTTTTTTGACATAGTTTTTTGATATTCTCGTTAGCATGCTTGAGCTAGAGAATATATTTGCTGGTATCTTAAGTGCACAGGTGAAGGTAACCGCTCATTGAGTGGGAGCGGCATGTAAATGGCAGGGGCTATTTTGGTGGGATCTGTAAGTGGCAAAGGGAGTCACGTGTAGGAGCAGAAGATTTGAACAGAAATTGTAATGATGAAGCCAATCAAGCTCATTAAAGCTGTTATGTTAATTCCATCTGACTGAGTATATTTAAAACAGCCACGGCAGAGGGACCCCTAGTCTGTATGTGAATGAAGTCTTCTGAGAAACCTTTTAGTTCTGAAAGGGAAAAGAAAAAGTAACTTAGCACTTTCCAAGCTCGTCCCTGACACCAGCAGCTTTGCTGCTTCTTCTTCCCAATGGTCAGGCTCCTGTCCTGACTCAGAGTGAAAACATTATTTTTGATGGTTATTGAAGGTAAATCTCTGTATCTTATTGTGTGGGAACATGCAGGCACTTGCAATGATAAACTTTCTTTCAGCAAATTCTCAGCTTTGCTTAACTCTCTTGCACTCACTTTTTTTAGAAGGAACTTCTCTTCTACAACCTGAAAAATGGGTGTTTTCACTTAGATGTGCAAAATGATAATCAAAAAATGAGTGCCTGCACCTCTGAGCTTTCCAGCTGCAGGTGCAAAAATCCAGATGCATAGTTTGCAAGGTGCTTAGAAAGAAAAGACTTCCTTTCTGAGCAAGTCCTAAACACATATGTTTCTTCTCCGTATAACTCAGAGCCAGGAAGAAAAAGAACAGTCTTGGGCAGACTGCTGCTGCCGCACACCCCCCAGCGGGTCCCAGCCAGCACTGTGGAGGGTTGTGAGCCAGGCGCTGCAGTGCAATAATGCCTGCTGATGTAATGTGGCTGGGTAAAATAGTGGGAAATGGGTGCTACAGATAAAACAAAGCGCTATAAAAATGCATAGGAAATGAAACCGGAAGGGTGAACTTTGTTCATCCTTTGTTGAGCATGTTGGGATGAAAAATGGGAACACTGATAAAAAACCCAAAACTTTTACAAGTCTTTAAGGGATGATGAGAGGTTAAGAGACCAAGGTTAGGGTTGATGTGAGAATCAGAGGTTCAAGGAAGGCATTAATCAGTCAAAATCTCAATAAAGAAACACCATCTCTAAAAAAAGTCATTCCATTGTGAGCAGTAGGTGAGAACATTCAAATACCAGTGAGAAAATAAATATGGGACTGAGAAAAGTGAGTAGGGTATATGGGGAAAGAAGATGGCCAAAATTAAAGGCAAAAGAAAATAAGAAGAAAATAAAAGGTCTAAATGATAAGCTGCATCAGACCTAACTGAATCTTTTTTCTTTTTTTTTTTTTTTAAAGAAGCCCCTGAGATGCTAACCTGGAAATTTATAAAGCTCTTCTTGGGAACAGCATGCTAGTTACCTTCTAGATGAGATGAGAAAGTAGCTCAGCTGTGGAGCTGTGATGAGTTTCTCCAAAATGCACAGCAAGATCTGTTCATTTACAATGGGGAAGCAATATTGTCCCTTTAATAATAGATTATTTTATCTCCCAGTCCTCTGCATGAGCCGCCACCCATTCAGAACCAAGCCATGAATAAATAGGAGTTTGCAACATCGAGTATGGTATCATGTAAATAAAAGCCCATATAGACTTGTTGCATCATCACTATGTGCAAGTAGCTACAACCAGGAGCACCACATCTCCTACTCCAGCTGATGAATTCAAGCGTGATGCTGCAGTTTCAAAACACTGGAGCCTGGGTAACATTTTTAACAAGATGGATTGACAGTTTTAATAATTCCCAGATCCCAAACACATATGAAACGAGCCCTTGATGAGAAAGGTCTGATTACAAATAACCTGCAGAGAGATGAAAGTTTGCTTTTAATATCTGTTTTTTTAAGACTGCTTTAGACTTTCAAGAAGCTTCAAAAGAAGGCAAAGACGAGAAAACAGTTTGATTTAATACTGTTAGATGTGTGAAATAAAATGCTGGACAATAAGAGATGTAAAACAAGCAACAAGTGTAAATGACTTAAATCAAATTAAAGAGCTAATTGAAAATAATGGAATTAAAACCTTTTTTGGTTGTTTTTATTCATCTGTTTTTCATCACTGTTTGCAACAGCATTTTTTTTAATCTTTTCTACTTTGAAGAACAAACTTTCTCCACCATAAAAGACGATGATTTTAATCAGTATCTGAAATGTCATTCTAGGGGGTGTAGATTCTAAATGCCAGTTGGGAAGAGAAGAACCATCATCGTAAGCCAGCAGGACAGCCAGGGAGCTATGCAGCCTTTGCCTATGGAGCTTTCTGATACAACATCATGATACTGAGTTACTTTGTCTCCTGTTACAGTGATCCTCACTAATGCGTCTTTGCTTTCATTCTCTGTACTCTCTAAGGGAAATAGGTTTTTCTTCATTGTAGCATACATGTTCTTACACCTTCAACTGTGCAAACCTCTGCCTCCGGTGAGTAACCACAAGGTCAGGGCAAACTGAAATCTGAAATCTGTTCAGTTTGAGAACAGTTTTTGCTCAGATCACCCAATAAGGAGTAACATTATTATTTTTTTTAAAAAAAGGGGAGACTTTGGTGTATGTTTAAACAAATGGGGTTCATATTAAACTATTTATGTGTTTTTCTGTTCATAATAGCAAAGGAGTGATTCCTCTGCAGTGGGCTTGGTGTGAAGGCAAACCTGCCTGTGCAATAGGGATGTGTTCTTCTGTGCTCCTGGTGCAATGCCACAGTTGCGTGGGAGAGCAAGTGTCCCAGCAGGAACGTAACTGTCCTTGTGGCTTTTCATTGTCCCATTTCTCTTACCCTCTTTGGTGCCATTGCCCTGCCAGGCTGACATCTCCCTGCTCTCCTCTCTCCCCTCCCAATGCTTTTTCGAATGGAAACTCACAGAAATAACTTCCCCACAGGCATCAGAGCCGGGGGCAGGACAGTGGGTTCAGCTGCCCCGTGGCTTTAGGGGTTATTTGTGCTTTACTCCATCCTGCACAGGAGCAAACTGTGCTGCCTTGCTCACAGGCAGCTTCATTTTAAATCTTCGAGAAGAACAGGGGAAAAGCCAACTGAGAAAACATGAGGACAATTTCCCCGCTTGTGGGAATGGTATCTTTTAAATGAAATTATTTCCCCTGTGTACTGCTACGCTGCCTCTTCATTAGAGGGAGAGGAGAAGCGCGTGCACTTGCCCGATGCCAAGCACTCACGGTATGCAGAGACTGCATAAAGAAATCATTTCAGGGACTAAAAACCAAACCGTCATCGCTCCTTAAGTTTGGTGAAATATCCAATCAGTCTCAGTGGGGTTTTGCAGGAAAAGGAATTAACTGAAAGAAAAAAAAAGGGGGGGGTTGGGGGGGAAGGAAGAGAGAAAACCCACCAACCCCAGTGCATTCCCATAATGAAGGGTCTAAAAATGCCCCACTCATTGATGCAAAATTACAGTTATTGTTTATCCTCCTTCTACTTCACACAGCTTTATACAATACGCACAACGAAAAATACAAGCAAACAACCGACACATTAGTTAAGAGACCTTCCATTTTACTTTGGCAGTTCACGATAATGGAATTTAATTGTGGAAAAAGCTGAATAATTTTAGCTGAATGTCATTTGGTTCATTCAAACTGGGAATCAGGGACATTTTTAACAAAGGTTTTCAAACTTCTTTTGAAATCAGGAAGCTGCTGTGCACAGATAAGGGGAGAGGTTTGAGGATTCTCTATCAGAAATTTCAAGGTTTTTTCCATCTGCTTTTTCACATTAACTGGTAATTATCCAGAAAGGCACATAATAGTGCAGAAATGACAGAAGCTGACAAAGGTTTTCCTAAGATATGTAAATTGTCAGTGATAGGCAAGGTGCAACAGAAAGGCTTTCTACAGCACAATTATTTATGCCAGTTTCATTTGCTTTTAGGTAGCACTGATGGCATACCGCACCGCCGCGCTTATCACAGGCGCTGCACATTCCCTCCACCACCAGCACGCAGGAAAGATGGCAAAAACCGAACTTGAAGGTTGGTGGTCTCCTCCGACTCTGCTATTTTATATTAAATGCGTGTGCGTGTGTGCCTGTGTGTATAGATATTTCTGAGGACTCTCTTGTTTATTAGAACATTCCCCTCCGTTTCTGATGCCGCAGAAATAAATAAATAAGTGGGACACTTCCCACTGAAACAGCTTCCACATATCAGTTACGGTTGGTCTATGAGTCCACCTTCCTTGCAGTAACATTATTTGAGGGAGAATGTGTTAAAAGAAGCACTCAGCTGTTTGCATCTGACGTTCGTTAGCCCTTTTCACTGATTGAATAATTTCAGCAAATAGGTGAGCCCGTTAAAGATGCTCAGACAAACTCCCTCCTCCAGCGGAAGAGCCCAGCTATCGCTGCACGCTGCTCCTCTTGCTGGGCTGGAACAGGAGGGTGGTGGGCACAGCCACGACATCTGCTTTTAAAAATTCAGTGCCGGGACAGCTGGATTCAGATAGTCTCAGCTTATACTCCTTAAGGGAGCTTATACTCCTTAAGGGAGAAAAGGCCCTCTCTCCCCTAATTGCCCAGTCAGACTCAGGAATTATTACACATAGGTGCAAAAATGCCACCCCTCCATGACATGTCCCTGCAGGTCACCAGGGTGGGCTCCCGGTCTTGAACAAGGGTTTTAGATGGGTTTTTAAGGTCTCTGCTGTACAACTGGGGGGACAGAGGGTGGAGGTTTGGTAAATATCCGCTTTCAAAAGGAAAGGTTGGGCTTCTGAGTCCTTCTGGGAGGTTAATTTTTACTTAAGTAAAGTGTCAGGGGCTGTGCACGGCAGAAATTCCTGCCTGACCCTCACTGCATTCAGCTCATACCGGAATTATAGGCTTTAATTAATCTTTTCTGGGAATAAGACTTCATATGTAACTACATATGTAACGAGAGGTTATAAGATCTTTAATGGATGAAAGGACTTTACCTATGAGTCCCTGATGTAGTGGTACCAGAGGTATTATGGTGGTATAATTACTTTACATTAGCACGTGAGTGATGTTAAGTTACTCTGATGGGGGGGTGTTTCCATGTGTGTGGGGTGTGTGGAATTAATTTCCTTTATGGTAATATTAACTTAAGTTAATGGGGGCTCAGAGAAAGTAAACAAGGATGCAACACAATAGATTTATATAAGAAAAAAAAACAGATTACATTTGAAAGTCAATGGGCTTCGCTATTAGCTATAAGACCTTGTCTCCTGTCTCAAGCTTTGTTTTCCCAAATCAGGAGGCTGGAGGTCAAACCCGTGTAACAGGCTTCAGGATGGAGGGGAAGGACTTGACCCACCAGAGCTGGTGAGGCTGCAGGCTGCTGCCCGAGCGGGGTCTATCCCTGTAGGAATCAGCCTGGATGGCTACTTGTTTTCTTTTTTTTTTTTTTTTTATTTTTTAAGACAGATTTTCTTTCAGGTGCTTTCACGCCATAAAGCATAAATAAAAACTTTCAAGAGCTGCTTTACATGGTCAGTGCTTAACTTCACCAGGAGTTGCAGCATTGAGGCTGTGGGTGTAACATCATCCCAGCTGCTGAGGACATCGTGGCTGATTCATGGGGGCTGCAGCCCAAAGACGGCTCCTGTGCTCGTACCCCCGCTTGTCCCCCCTCCTGTTAACACACAGTGCTCCTTCCTCTCCTGCCTACAGCTGCCTTTCTCTGCACAGGCCCTGGTAGTGCCGGATGGCCAAAACCACCAGCTCCAGCTGCTGACACTGGGCTGTGTATTCGCTGCGCTCTGGCGAAGCCCCCTTTGCCTCTGCGCTTCTCCCCTTCACTGCAAGTTTGGGGTAAGCAGGCACACCACCATGAATCAAACACATCTATTTTTTTAAGCAGAAGCTGATGTTTGATTAATTGCAAGGGGAGAGAATCCCCAGGGGAGACTCTGACTCATCCCCAGGGGAGACCCTGGGACAAGGCGAAGTGGGGGGGCCAGAGCCCAAGCCCAGTTAGAAATGGATTTTGGGAAAATGTCGGTTATAAATCAGGTGTCTGGACCACCAGCGTACTTCTGATATTTTTAGAGTATTTAGGATATTTAAAAATTGCCTAGCTAGGAGTTAGCTATTTCATTAAACATTCTGGATTCTCCTTAGTTCTACTTTTTAGTTTTTTAAAAATGAAGTTCAATATAGACCAAAAGCTGATGTCTGTCAGGCCTGTGACAAGGGTCTTAGGTGGTCTGTGCACGATGGAGCTGAGGACATTGTGCTATTCTCATGTGCAGATGTTAGGTTAGAGCTGGAAAAAGGACTTGAAAAGGCACAAAGGCACATAAGGACAGAAACCTCTTTTACTGGGTAACAGCTAGAGCTGGGCGAAGCCCTGAGGGTGAGCAAGAAACAATCACGGGAATGGTGGTGTGATGCTGTCTTCACTATTTTTACGTGTTTCTGCATTTGCTTGTAGTGACATTCTGGCCACCGTGCCGCTGGCAGGCATGCTCCTGAGCAGAGTGACGATGCTGCCAACCCCCAGCCCTGGGTCCTGCCCTGAAAGCAAGTCCTGAGTGAAGTTTCTCAGTCTCAAACTACCACAAAAACCTTGAAAATAAACCAGAGGGCCATCTGCCTGATCTGCTGCCAGCCTGGAACCTGGTGCCCCCATCAGCCCACGCCACACATCTGCTTAGAGAGCAGTCAGGGGAAAGCGTCAACACAACTCATGGGAACAGTTGTACTTACCCAGCAGAGCTCAACGTTTGACCATTAAATAATTGCATTGAAATGCTTACCAACCATCTACAGCTATTCAGCAAACAATCGAGAATAAAGAATCCATCAAAGAAAATTGTACACTGAAAAAGAAGTGAAATTCACTGGAAGGATTATTCACTTCAACTTAATCACTCAGCCCTGCTAGTAAATATTTGGAATACAGGCTGCCCTGCTAGTAAATATTTGGAATACAGGCTTCAAGGACACTGTACAGGTGTGGGCACCTGTATGCAGTGGAAGGAGAGAAGGGCAAGAAAAGACACTGAGGCTGAAAAAAGCTCTGCACCAGAACCTACCCATTCCCATGGCTCTTGCTGTGCCCTAATGTCCCTGATGATGCTCTGCAGCTGCTTGGGGAGTCTGGCACAGCAAGGCATGGCATTAAGCCCCCAAATATGTCTTCTGGTGCTTGACTTTAAGGTTGACCATGCTACGATAAGGGGGAGAGTATATGTCAGAGTCGGAGCTCAGAGCAGCAGCTCCCTGTAGCCATGTTACGTACCCCGGGCTGAGATCTGTAATGGTACAGGAGCGTTTCACTCACCTGCATCAATTTTCTCTGTAATGAGATGCGAGTGGCAGGTCGGTTTGGCTGTTATGGGATTTTGCTCTTGCAAAGCTTCAGTGTTGTATATCTCATGAGCTTCATATCAAAAGAGTAGTACTTTAAAACAAACTAAAAGCTTTGATTAAGTAATATGGAAGAAAAGCATCCTCCTCTTTAAAAAAACAATGTCCCTGTGCCCAAGCACTGTCTCCTATAAAATATCTCGCTCGGTTTTCCTTGTTCTGTTTTAGTGAGGGACTCAATTTCAGAAGTGCTTCTGATTTACCCAGTGTGGCAGTGGAAGGTTCAGAGTCAGAAGGGATTTCTGGAGGTGATGTGTTTTGCCTAAGTCCCTTGCTGCAAAATTTTGGAAGTGCTTTGAGCAAGCAGCGCTCCTCCTGAGACATCTCTCCCAGGGATGTTGAAAATCACAAAGTAAATGGTCATTGGGGATGGTAAGAACTCTGTATCTTTCTAGGTCATAAAAGGATGAAACAAAGAGCAATGTAGAAAAAAAAAAAAGCTTTAAAATCTCATGTTTTCATTGACCAAAACCTTCCAGCTTCTGCAATGCCAGAGCCCCGCATTTTAAGGGGAAAGGAGAGGAAATTAGAGCAGGCAAATGTGGGGGTTGAAATGCACAGAAATGGCCTGAATGCATCATCCAGATTATCTGGAATTTTTGTGCAGCCTCTTGTTACACTTTGAAAGAAAAAGAGAGAGAAAAAAATTAAAATATTTCAGAGTCATTGAACTGTGCTCACATTAACTTACACTAAAATTATTTTTAATTAAATGAACTTCCGCTGTTTGTAGCTGGAAGGTACTTATGTGAGATAAAAACTCCTTTCTAATAACACTGAGACTCACCACCGCTTAATTAGCATCACAACTCAAGGCAGATGGAGCAGGAAGGCGAGAAGGGAGGTGGGCTTGTGCTGCTGGGTGGGATTTTGGGGAAAGATGCTCCCTCCTACAGCAGTCCTCATCCCAGAGCCCACCCAGCACCGTGAGGCATGTCGGGAGTGGAAATCACACCTAGTATTTGACACAGTTTGTGGCAAAAGCAATTATAATTAACATTATATTAAATATTAAGTCAAGATCATAAAATGTTGATTGGTACTGATTAGCTGTATAATCCATAATTAGAAATCACTGCACCCTTCACCAGGTACTGTAGTGCTTCGCTTATGATTTCACTGCTAAATTAAGTGAGTGATTCAGCTTTTGCCCTGAGTTCTACTTTTGCATTTAATTTAGGTCAGAACCACGTTCAGGTGAAGAAAGGCACAAAGACCTGCTCCCGCTGAGGCTGTTCCCAAACTCTCCATCCCAAAGGCAGCTCCCCATCACTTCTGTGCCCACAGGAAAGCGATGGCCAAATTCCCCTTGACCAGCCCCCGCACAGCTCCGGTTGTGTGTGCAAGACTTAGGAAGATGAAAGCTCCTTGTGTATTTACTCACCATTAAAACAGTGAATGCAAAAGATAGAGCCGAGGCGATACGTGCCTTCCTGGATGTTCTCAAGCCGTGGCAGATAAAGCAACATCAGGCAGCACCAAGATAATGGTTTATTGCTAGCATAAACTAGGAGTACACTGATACCTTAGGAAGGAGGGAGGGAGAGAAGACTCTTTAGTCTGATTTGATTTTAGAAGACTGAACCCATCTGTGCATTGCTCATTACTGGGAAGGAAACACCAATCCTTTCGTGGCTCTGGGCTGGCGAGCTGCTGCAGGAGAGCAAGTTATTCCAGGTGTTTCGGAAGGCTTGCTGCAGCAGCCCTGCCTCCCGAAAAAGGCCTTCCCCAGGCTTTATGGGTCCTTTTATCATGGATATCAATTTATAATGGACAATATCATCCTTGCACCCTAGGACACAGTCTAGTTTTGTTAAAGTGAAAAACAAAAATCCACTAACCATAGGATTTTATGTCTTTGCTACCGTTTTTCAGTGACTGCCTTGGCTGGAGACCCAGCCATGATTTTCCATAGCATTGATGGATAAAAATAATAAAATTCAGTGGATAAAATCCCAAATCTATGGCAGCCTGCACATCAAGAGGAAACCAGCTGTACCTGCTTGAACTCCAGCAGCCTCCTTGCGGCGCTGCAGGCGAGCTGGTCCAGAGGGACCGTCACGGGCTGAGCTCGGCACCCACTGGCAAACCCAGGGCTAGAAAGAGAAAATACACTCTCATAATTTTTGTTTTCCAAGGGCACTCTTTGGAGTCCTATAGAAGAAATCTTTTTATTCCTTCTGCTACTAGAACACGCACTGTTATCTTTTGCATTGATTAATATTGCCTGCGAGCGGAGACAAGATGCTGGGCTGAGCCCGACACTCTCAATCAATTAAATCAATGCAGCCGTGACGCTCCACCAATTTTCCCTAACCAAGGGTTTGGCCTAAAAGGCAGTGTACACAGCGTTATGGAGGACACATGGAATCACAGATAACATGGCTGCCAGTCAGGCTGAGAAAAATGGGAAAGCTGTGCTCCAGATCGGCATTTCCCTGCGGTGGGCACTGCGGGATGCAGCCCTGGACCAGGTCAGGGAGGCACTGCACCCCATGATGCTCACACACTTGTTTTCACAACCTTTTATTTACTATTATAGTAATGGTTATATTTTTATTTAAATGATGGCTTTAAGGTTGCACAGCTCATCTCCTCATTTTAAGAGCTACTTTTGGCTAGGCCAGGGAAACCACTCTGCTCTCTCCTTCACAGGGACTGCCCCCGCTGAGATCCTCGAGCAGCTGTGTGTCCTAGGGAGAGCTTTACCTGTCCCACTACAAAGCATCCAAAACCCAAGGTTATTCACATCCCTCCCCTGGGCGTCTAGCAACCTGAAAAAACAGAAGAGAGAAGCAGAAAGCCCTCCCAAACCTTGTAAATTCTTTGCTGAAATGTTTATAGCGTAGGGGTTACCTGTGTCAGCAGTTAAATAGGCAGATATTTAAGAAGATTCTCATGCCATGACTATCAAAACCAAGGTATTTCTACTCATTCAGCACTCTCATTAGAAAAAAAAAAAGCAAGCAGAATTTTCTCTGTACATATCAACCTTACATGGGCAGCACCGAGCGCAGGAGGCTGCTGCGCTGCTGGGCACAGGGCGCTGCATCCCTCTATAAAACTGCATTTGCATCAGCCCTCATCTCCTCGCTGTGACGTACAACAAATCCGACCATCCAGCAGACAGCCTCTTGGCTCGTGTAATACTACAAATGTCTATTTTTTGCCTGCAGAACCAATGAATTAACTCAGAGAAGGGGCACCAGAAATAAAGCCTGGAGCTGCTGCCCGCCCCAGAGCTGAAACGCCGCTTGACTAACAGTGATGGCATTGCTGCCAGCACTCTCATTAGTCCTCTCCAAAAAAACCTCCTCTCCAAAATGGCTGCGAAGAGTAGGTCTCTGCAGTCCCTTCTTAAATGCTGAAGTTATTTTCATTTAAAAATATCTACTCAAAGGCAGGTTTAATCTCAAAATGGCATTTTCCAGTTTAAAAAAGAAAAAAAAAAAAACCTTCAAAAATGTCTCAAGTTATTTCTCCTTCAATTTTTTCCCAATTAAATTAATTTAAAATGAGAGAAAAATGTTTCATGCCCTAAGATCCTGAAACCTCCGGTGTCAGCTGAAAACGGCACTTCTGCTCTCAGCTTCAGCCCTGGCTGCAGGCACCTCTGCTTTGAAGCCTTTGAAGTGTTTATGGCACAGGCAGAGGCTCTCTGCAGAGAAAGCTCGTCATTTTATATATATTTAATTGTAAAGTGTGTGCGTGCCTGTGTTTGTGTTAGTATAACATGGATTTTCACAGTGCATCTGGAACGATATGGAGAAGTTCTTGACTTGCAGAACAAAATTGGAAGAAAACCCCCTGACTGCCTTGCAGAGAGCATCCGTAAGGTGCCTTTTGCCCCAGCCTGGGTCACGTCAGCATTGTCCGGAAGATCCAATTGAAACTATCTGCTGGCCTTCAGAGAGACTGAAACAGTTTCTTTAGTTGTGCCTACAGGACACACTTGCTCTCCCCTCTCCCCGCATCAGGATTCACTCTTTTAAAGCTTAGAGGAAATAACGCTGCCAAGAAAGCACAAAAACACCGGGAGCAAAGTGGCTGCAGATGCCCACCCCCAGTTGGGAGCTGCAAAGCAGCTGACATAGCTGCCCTGCATTTATTTTGGGGATATGATGCAAGAGCAATGCAATAAATTTGATTAATGGTTGGGTTTTGGAGCTATTTGACTTACGAAGTAACAACCTTGATTCTGGAAGCGAGGTGTGTGGTCTGAGAGGCAGCATCTCTGCGTAAGAAAAGATCTGATGTGAAGGCTCCACCTCAGCAAGCAATAGGATTAATTTGATCCCCGATTTGTCTAAACTGTTAAATTCCCCCACTTTTTTGGCAGGGCCAGATTCAAAATTGATGCCTCTATTTCAGAATGAGCTGCATTTATTCGCCATGCAGTGCAATGATTCCAGCCTGTAACTGATGAGGTTTAATCAGCAATAAAAGCTTCAGACCTTAAAGCAGCCCGTTCAGCCTATGTTATTTGAGCAGCATTTCTGAATGGTTTGATGAACAACTTCTCCCATGGACTGTTTTTTAAATAGAAGAAAAGTACAAAAGATTTCTAACATCTGAAATGGAAAAATTGTGTTCTGTGACTCTACAAAAATATTTCTGAGGACCGGTAATACATTTTGTGAGGGTAATGTCCCAATTCTAGAAGTGGGTCTTTCTTCTTAGCATTTGTGACTTTTTTAAATGTAAGCCACACAGGGAAATATTGGAAAATGAAGAGGAAAAATATAATTAACCCTGTGTTTTTCACACAGTTGCCCTTTGTGCTACTTTATTTTTATTTTTTCTGACTTTTATGATGCCACCATTAATATAGTCAGCCAAGGTCAGGAAAGACTTCTTTCCTTCTTTGCAGACCCTAAAGCTTATAAAGTGTCAATCTACTCTTCCATAACCAAATGTTTAGTACCTACTGGTTGGGTTAATTAGAGTGCATTCTTTACAGCTCTGCTAATAATCACTACGACACCATCATAGCAGTGGCTGTAGACTATTTTTTTGTTTGTTATTTCTTTTTAACAGCAAGCATTTATGTAGTCACACTGCTTAAACCACTGGTTCTCTTGGGTTCAGCCAAGGGTTCATGTGATGGAATGATGCCTTGAAAGATCAAGTTCCAGAAGAGCATCCCCTGCGCTCATGACAATTCCCAAACTAGATGCAGCACAGCACCTTGGATATAGCTCAAAAATAGGTGACTATTTTTTTATTTTTTTTTTTTTCCAAGAGGAGAGGATATTCACAGGGAAAACAAAGATGAGAAGAAAGAGCGAAGATCACTGAATGTGCAGCATTGATTTACAAACAGGCTTTGCCAAGCAAGGTGAAAAGGAGCGTTCCTTGATCCATTCCATGTATGGTTATTAGTATTGATAACAGGGCTTTGACTCCCAAGAGAAAGACTAGGGAATGAATTAGGAAACAAATACATTTCTGTAAATAAAGTTTTTCCAATTCAGATGTTTTTTAGCAAGTAGGAAAAAAAAATCTCTTTCTCAAATGTCAAGTACATTAAGGACTAAAAATAGATCACCGGAATAAATAAATTAACCCAGAAGACAGGACTGATGCTCTGCAGGCATCAGGGATTAAATAAATTCACTAAATTCAAAGCGGTATTCCAGATAAGAGCTCTTTGTGCTGCAGCATGTACAGCTTATTGATTATAGGATTGAGGTGCTGTGCACTCTTGTAAAATGTACTCTGGCTGATATGACTTAATCCTGCGGTAATGTACAGCCCAGTGCACAAAGCATGGAGCTAGCTTATATTTTCTTACTTATTTTGATTTTGTTTGTGTCTTAATTTGCTGCACTGCATCTGTGCCCTCTCCCACCAGCATTTCCCCGGGCAGTATTTGCTCAGGATGAGTGACAAGAGGCACTTCAGAAGGTGCTGACTCAGCAGGATGAAGGCTGGGCTGCCCAATGGGAGCCCCAGGAGAGGGGGCCATGGGAATCTTCCTTGGATATTTTCCCTTCCATAGGGATGTAAAGCCTGAGCACCTCACTTTTCTGCTGCATTGCACAGGCTGGCTGCAAGGATGAGTGGTCCTTGAGTGTTGGTGATGCTCAGTTGATGTAGGAAACCTTGGGGCAGCTCAGATGGAGATACTTGTTCTGAAAGACCTCCACGTTTTGTTACGCGAGTCCACCAAGGCAGTAGAAATATGTCTAACCAAGGTGAAAGCACTACCTCTCCAGGTAAGATGGATTTTTCTTGGCAAAAAGAAAAAGTAGAAAGTTTTGTAAGTCCTGCTGCATCCTCCAAGCAATCCCAGAGGGGCTGTTATACACCTAGCTGGAATGAATTTTAGTTAAGTTCCAGTTAACTTGTTTTCCACAGCAGAGGGTGCTTTCACCCTCCTGGTCAGATATTGAACTGCCAGGGTCATTTCACATGAACAAAGAAGCACATTTCTTTCCTCCTTTGGAAGCCTGAGTCTGATGCTCAGTCCAGTTCTCCCCTGCAGGTTGCTCTGAAGAGCCAGCAAACTTCTCCAAACATGGAATTTTACCAATAACTCACCAAGAAAGAGAAAAATCTCCATGCCTCTGATGGTGTGAGAAAGCAGCTGGGCACGGCAGTGATGCTTTCACGGCATGGTGGTCTCCTGGTCCATCTCTCTTCCGCATCGCTGCCCATCACCCAGCACCTTCCTTGCCTTGGTGGCTCCTTGGGTACTAGTTTTCTGACTCATCAGCAAAAAAGTTGGTCTGACCAAGGGAAAAAACATTGATTTTTGCCTCCCTGGTATGAAGGAACCGCTGAATGAAGAAGCTGTAGGGGCTCGATTTTTGGGTAACTTCCCCAAATCCCCATATCTCCCACAGGTTTGGCAAATCTCCCAACATCTTACTTCACCAAAATCCAGCCTTTTAATCTCAAGACACATAGCCTCTGCTACATAACACTGCCCCCTGAGCATGATCCACAGGGCCTGTATTTTAACACCCAAGATTCATTAATATTTCCTGCAGAGTGTTCAGTAAGTAGCAAATAAAGCAGGAAGTGTCCCAGATGTTGGAAAGAAAAAATGGAATTATTCATTGCTTACTAACGTCAAATGCTAATGTGAGAAAAGCATCCTTGAAGAAATCCTTGACTAAAATTCATCAGAGTGATGTGAAATCACTGTTTTAATTATGCATTTTTGAATGTATTTATTAGTCCCAGTTCTGATCTGACTTACAGATGTTTAACAGTGATAAGGGTCTACTGCAGTCTTTGGAATTACTCATGATTTATAATGACAAAACTCGGATCAGAATTAGGTCCTTGTCACTACTCTGTAATATCCTTTCATCAAACTTCTTCACATTCAACAGATGAAAGAGACTGTGGTTTCTGCAATTTCAAACCACTGAGTCCATTAGCCTGTTTTTTTAAAAAATTTCTCCTCCAGAAACGATGATTATCACACAAAATTTTGTCTGCTTGAGTTATATTTGCCACAAGAAACTTGAGAGCAAAGGAATTAATCTCTTTAGTCCACCAAAAGGATGTGTTTGGTTAACACGTGGTGGCTACAAATGTTGTGTTTTAACAGAGGAGGTAATTAATTTAGTTATGCTAGTCTATAATCTTATTCTCTGTATCCCTATCATTGTGACTACTACAGTATGCTCAATAGCAGAGTGTTTTTTTTAAAATACCTCCATTCAAGAATGATTCAAAGTCATGTGTTTTTCAAAAGAATGATGGAGTTTTAAACTATTGCTTGTTCTAGAGCTGATCCAGAATGAGCAAGTCTCCAGGGATGGTTTACTCTCTAAGGCATGAATGCATGATTAAGCTAAATGTATTCCATAAATGCCTTGATGACATTAAACTAAATTTTTTAAAGAACAGATGGAGAAAGTTAATAAATATTTCATTCTATAATATAAAACTCACTTCTATATTCACAACTTCAGGGATCCTCAGCTTCATAGATATCAATAAGTCTGATGGATTTCTTGCTGCATTCTCATTCTTCTGCCCTGGTGTCTCTTATGGGATCATCATTTCTGCATGCTTGGATTGTTTTATGGGATCAGGGAAAGGCAAGTGACTGTAAATCTTGACCTCTTCTGCTCCTGGATTATATACTTTTATTCTTTGTGACCATAAGTGTTCATCTCTACACTGAATAGATAATTAAATGACAAAAATTATTCAAAGGGAATTTATAGTGAGAAATTATCACTTGAAGAACTGATGGGGCACAGGCACAACCCAAGGAGATACCGTGAAAAAAAAACAGTTTAGAATGGCCAAATAAAACCCTGAAATATCTGTGTATTTGTAAATGTCATGAAACACCTATTCCCTGGGAAAAAAAAAAAACCACATTACTTTTACCTGTATATACCAATTCCATTCAAACAAAACTTCTATTAATGGAAAAGGGAATTTTGCTTAAGCACTGTAGACCAAGCCTGTTATTTGTATGAAAGAACTAATCTTTACATGTGGGAATTACAATTTCTCACTCTATGTATGCCATGAATCTTGTAAAAGAATAATTAGAACTTGCTCCAAAAGGAAAGAAATGCCAGACTTGAACAGTATTTTAGGAAGAGCATTAACAAATATTTTTATACTGCCAACAATCTTCACTGCTTTCTAGAAGAGATTTACATTACCTTATTAATTAACTACACTGAGTCAATAGTATGACATGAAGCTTGGGAGATATGTGTTTAGCACAAACCATGACATTCACAAGAAAAGTGTGCATTTTTAGGAATTTTGATTTAAAATTTATGCAAATTACTCCAGCAAGCAAGGCTCCAACAAACTCCTTCAAAGCATCAAAATCCAGCCTGAAAAACATGACAAGCTCAAATCTTTGTCATTTCTCAAGTGTCTTTACAAACCTCCGCATATAGAGTATAAATTACTTCACCTCAATACTGCGATAGTTTGGTGTAGAATTAGCACACTTAACTCTTCGTAGGACCACTGCAATCTGTCAGCCAACACACACCTGAGCCATTGCAAGAATTTAAAAGCGTCAGAATGGTATATAATTTGTCTCTTTGGAGCTGACTCTTCTGCTACAACTGTAGAATACAGCAAGATTCCATGGTCTACCATAACAAGCAAAATTAAAAATAAGAGTGCTATTTTTCCCCCTCCCTTACCTGCAAGTCTCACCATCTTTCAGTTTTTGGGTTGAGAATCACCACAACATTGCATCCGGGGAAAATATTAAATGCAGAGTAATGTGGTGCTGTAAAGAAATACTAATTAATTCATGTTAGGTTTCATGCCACAGAAATTGGTTTATTCACTTATTGAAAGTTAGGTTAGGTCCAGGTACATTTGTATCTTCAGAATCAGGGCTTTTAATGAAAAAAAGTTTCTCATGTTTCCCGACATCCCATTAAAGTGGTTGTCCTTTGACGTCAATTAGAGCCAGCTAAAAAAAAAAATCATCCTTAATTGCTTTTCAGAAACAGACATTATAGCATACACCGTCACATCCAGATTCGATTACCTTTTACAAGAAACAAGGATGCTGGGAACACTATAAAACTCCAGCTCTGCTGAATATGGATGCGGGGCTCTGCTGACAGCCAGGGGAGATGGGGGGAGCTGCTTTTCTCAGTGAAGGCTCTTTCTTGGGCTGCAGAGAAAATGGGTCAAAAAACCTAATGTAAAACCCGGACATTAAATTTCTCCACAAACGTAAAACTGCTGGAGCTGGATGTTCAGCTGGGGCTGCTTTTGGACTGACAGTGGTTGGATGCTCAGTGCTCCCCCCCTGCCTCCATCTAAGTGAGTGTAATCATGCACCTATGCCGACAATTATAGCTACAAAAACGACCTAGTCCTCAAAACTTGCGTACGTTTCATAACAAGGAGCATCACCAACTTTCTCAAAGGCCTTCTCCAAATTTGTCTTACTCCAGGGACTTCATAATGTCTCTGCCGACCAGGTAGAAGAGGAGTCCAGAAAGTAAAACCAGGGGCACCCCTGCTGCGGCGAACATGAAGGACCACCCGTAATGCACGTGCACAGGTACATCGTCCATGCACTTCTCACTTCTCTCCAGAAGGATGTACTTCTGCAAATCAGCAGCAAACTCCTTCCAGATCACGAAGAGAAATATGAGCAGGAGAAATAAGCCTCCTGGAAAGAAAGACAAAGATGAGTTATTCTCAGCACATGAAACAGAAATAAAATTGAGGAAGGATTGCAGCAGATTTCCATCTACTCTTGCAGGTCCTTTGGATCAAAGCTCAGTGTTGCAGAATTATTATTCATGACATCACTCTGCAGGTTCCTGCGAAAGCCAAACCCACTCACCGTGGGGGAGACCCAGACCGCCATGCCCAGCTCCTGCCCAGCCGCGGGCACACTGACACCTCCTGCTCTCACCGCCGGCGCTACTGAGGGCTCCATTACAGCTGGATACAGCCATGGAGAAACCATCATGAACGCGGCTGATGTTCACAGCAGGGATGTGCATGGGGCTAACTCTGCATTCCTGTCTTAAAGGGGGGCTGGTTTGCCTTTTTTAACTTTAATATGCCTGAGATGAGTGAGAAGGAGAGGCTAAGACTTACTTTGTCTTTTTTTACATCTACCCTTTCAAGTCTTGTCAGATCCAATTTCCATGAGAAATGCAAAGATACGGGGATCAGTCCCGCTGAAGGCAAGCATTATCCAGCCCCGAACCTGCTAACCCCAGCCCCGGCGCAGGCAGAGCCCACGCAGACGCCGGAGCAGCTGCTGCAGCTCGTGACGGTTCCCCTCCACGTCTTGTGTTACCCTTCCTGAAACCAAGCTTTGCAACCAGGTATTAAAACACACAGCAAGGATTACAGACGATCTTATTTTGCAGAGAAATAACACATAATAGAGTGGAAAAGGCATGTAGCCATGACATATTAATCTCAAGTGGTCCACTAAATAACAGGATAATTAAATGGATAATAAACAGCTTATACCACGAGGCTAGAAAGTCTTTTTATTGGCAAGTGAGACGTCCTTGGGCCTCCCCTGGAGCCAGACGGGAGGAGGGCTGAGGCCACACTGAAGCCCAAGCAGTGAGAGCAAGGTCAGCATCTCGCCTGGAGAGGGTCCGCTCTCCTCCGAGCCCCCCAAGCCCTGCAGGATGCCTGTGACCAAATAGTAGCTCTCCCGTGAGACCTCACGATCTCCTGTTTCCAAATGCATACCTGTCGAAGGTCAGCGTTTGCAGGAAGAGCACGGTCACATCTGAAAAGCACGTGGTGACCAGGCACCTCCCGGACCTGGCGCAGCTCCCGGCAGGTTTGGAGCCTTCGGTGCCTTAATAGGAACCTCCTTTCCCCATAATTCAAAGTGACGGTGGTCGGAGGCTGCAGGTCTAGCTCCCCCATATGAAGCACGAACACTACTGTGGCCCCAATATTATTTACTGCGTCACATTAAATAATAAATATAGTGTATTTTCAAGTCAACATATATTAAAACTAAATAGTGGCGGTGTGATGACAGATCTGAAAGCACTTCAGTAATATCTGATCTTGCTACTTCACAGCGAGAAGCTTGCTATTTTTAAATGTTGCCTTATGACATATAGATATAGGCACATACACAGACATATATGAAAGAAATACATCACACATTATAATATTTTTATAGTGGGAGTGAACAGTTAAAAATTAATTTAGTTGACAAGTTACCACACAGTTCTGCAGATGTGTTGTGGCTTTTGCTGGATTTAATTTCTCCCCTTGCAATTTTTAAATCAAAGGTACTTGTACTATATTTAATTATTCCTCCTGGCAGCTTATACTCTACAAAATCCAACTCCCATGCTAAGCAAAGGAAGCGGGTAAAGCTTGACAGTGATATATCTGCTTAGTTATGGTGGTTACTGAGACCCCGGTCAGAGAAAACACGGCAGTGTTTAGCTGTGTTCCTGCTTATAATGGATATAAGCACATCTGCTGCTACAAACCTCCACTTCACATTGTGTAGCCAAAAACGAGACTTATATGAAGGTACAGAGGGTTCAAAGTCCCCACTATGTGTTATATAGAAGTTGAAGCTCTCCATCCTAACCTGTCATGTCTATTAAACTGCTTGTTATACCCTAAGACTGCAAATTGAATGTTAATAATCAAAAATTGGGGTAACCATATGAATATGCTTTACATCACCACCCCCTGTTATTTCAGGCCATTCTCCCTTACATAGAAAAGTCCTTATGTTTGCTGGAGAGGCAGGCTAGGAGTTAAATAGCAGCTGTTGTAGCATTTGCATGTTCATTGAGACTTTGATACCACTTGAAATTAAGTGCACAAATAAATATTTTACACTTAATATGATAGTTGTATGCTTAAAATACCAATTATTCTACTATAAGAAAACAATTACATGTTTAAATAGTCACATGTCCTTTACAAAATACAATATATTGATAAGAAGGCAATTAAGTCTTTATTACTGATGTAATTTAAAATTAAATTAATTAGGTAGCAACTGAACCTAGAAAAGTGCTCTTTTAAAGATCAATTTCTATTTCATTAACTTACAATACCTACCGTAAGAGACACAAATAAAAACGTAGCCCCGGCGGGACAGAGGACACAGGTACGGTAGCACACTTTTGAATTCTACTTTTCTTTAAATAACCAGGTGTTTTGTGTTGAATTATCCCAGGACAGTTTAGATGGCCTAAGACTCATTTATGGAAGAAATCAGATTAAAACCTACCAGTTCTTACTGAGGAGCGTGCGGAGAAGCCCTGTGAGTGGGTGGCACTGTCCCTGAGCTCACCGGGAGATAAGGATGGGGTAATGGTCCCTGCCCTCACCCCAGGAGAAGCGCCAGGTCTCAGTATGGAAGGATTTATTATTAAACAGGTACTGGAGGTGATGGCACAGCCCCGGCATCTAAATTAAGTACATTTTCACACTCTGGGAAAATGACAAGAAAATGTAAAGTAAGCAGCCTTCTTCCCAGGAATAATTACAGCAGAGTGGCAAGGAGTCCCTGGGATTTACACCATCTCCTCGGCGAGAAAAGAAAATCAAAAGGGCAGGTGCAGCTGAAGAAGGACAGTGGAAGCGCAGAAAGGGCAGCTCACTGAAAACTGTTCAGCAAAAAAATGCTTACTTGGAACAATCGCAAGTATTCATGAACCTACCTAAATTTGTCAGGCTTTTAGACATTAGTAGACTCTTCATAACGAGAATATCAGGATGCCTCGCTCCCATATTACCAAAGTAAATGTTTGGCATTTTTGTTGTAAAATGCTATTTTATTTTGGATTTTTGTCTTTTGAACACATCTCACTTTACTACCTCCTTTTTGGGGCTTTTAGTCTCGGCCGCAGCAGAAAGACATCTTCGTTTCCTGCCAGCCCCAAATGGCTTTTTCTGTACAGAGACAGATTTCTTCCTGCCTTGGGCAGCAAAATGGAAAACTGAAAAAAAAATATCTAGTTTTCTGCCCAAGAAATGAGCCCCGCATCAGCACATGCGCCTGAGACGCAGGACATGTTTTGGGTCTGGGTGAGGGTAAGTGAAGATTTCATCAGACCAGACCATCCCCATGCTCCTGTTGGCATCCACGTGCTTTCTACCCCTGGAAAATTAGCCAAGTGATCTCTTTCTTTCTCTCTCTTTCCTTCTTCATTCATTCTCCCTTCTCCCATCCCTTCATTAGCATAGTATGGAAAAAAAATTAACTGTGAAACTCTGTCTCCTAGCTGATGAGGTCAACGGCATCTTCTGGGGAGGGGCTAATTGCAAGAAAATTGAAGTGGGGTATTAAATCTTTCTCCTTCGTACACTGCAAACTGCAGGACAATGAGCCACAACGCTCCGTCTCCCCCTCCCAGGAGAGCTGCACCTTCCTTGTGAGTAAATTGGAGTTTTTCTTCCTCTCACTTTATATCCTTGTGACACCTTTATAGCTGCTAATTGTAGGGACAGGTGAGTGAACTCAATCTTTAACTCTTATTCTGTGGAAGCTGCTGAACTTTCGTGTAATCTGCTAATTACAAGAATAATGAACTTTGACTCATTCGCCTTTCTCACTAGTTGCCTCTTACGGATGTTAATAATGAGGAAATGGAGGGGTGACCTTCAGCTGCCCTTCCATAACAGCCTTTACTGCATGTGGGGAGCCTGAGATTGCCAAAATGGAGATGATTTAGGAAGAGGAATCCGAGCATAAAATTCAGCACTTTAACTCATAGGACTGGCAAAACTGCCCCTTTTTTAAATGCAGTAGGCTCAGGCTGAAGAACAGGTTGGTCTGAGCACACATTGTGCTTCTCTCGCAGCACCACGACACAGCTCTGAAAGCGAAGGAGAGGCTTTTTGTTGCCTTTGTCCACTGGAAACGGCCCACGGCCACAAGGACCCTGTGACTGCAGGGCACTGCGAGCACACCCGTGCGTGCCACACAACTGGGGATGCTGGAGAGGCAGCACCAGGACCACAGCGGCTGGAAGAAGTCTAGACCGTATGTGGTTCATCACGTATTTGTGCTTCCCAGTGTACGGCAAGCTGATAACAAGCTTCTCTAGGTTGTTTAACGTTACCTGGGACACATCCTTATTGCTCGCTTTGAAAACTCACCGTACACTCGTGCTTTACCTGCGCATTCCCTCCAGAGCAGCCTCCCGACCCCACAGCAAGCCACCAAGTAAAGCTCAGGTCACTTTTTCACTTAAGCCTACAGCTATGCAGCTGGTCCTGACGTATTAGGGCAGCGCTGCAAGCTCAGCAGTTACCCTAGGTCTGGAGGAAGCCTGTGCTCGCTTCTAAGCTTGGTCTCTGAAAAGCCCAAAGGAAATGAAAACCGAGGAGCACAAGTACAGAAAACTGAGGAGCACAAGCAAAGTTGTCTCAGCAATTCAGTTTCCAGAAGCTGCAGTGCAGCGTTCACCCAGCCCTCTCGGTGACATTGTAGTGATAATTAATCATATTGTCATCTGACTATTGAAACAGGGGGGCAATTAGTCACCACACAGTATCTGCCTCCCCCTTGCAAGCACTGAAGCTAAGTCTGAGACGGCAAATGTTGGAAGGAAAACAGCACGCCAGCTCTTTGCTCATGCAATTCGGGCACTTTGGGAGCCGGCTGGCAAGGATAACTGCCCAGCTGGGGCGGTAGGTGTGCAAACACAGGCAGCAGCAAATGTCAGATGGGCTCCGGCTGTATTTCCCGAGTCACCCAGCAGAGGAAATCAAGGGGGATGGCTCCGGTCCTTTGAAAGGGCTCTCAGAAATGCCACCCACTGAGCACTGCATTTGTTACGATAGCTGGCAGAGAGTTGGATTTGTCTTCTTGAAAGTACAGTAAATAAAAGGCATCTCGGAGAGGAAACCCAAAGAGATCTAATTGAGCAATAAGAACCTTCACTCTTTGGCACAGAATTCCCCCTGGCGACAGAGGGGCACACGTAACTCCTCAAGATCACATTAGGCGGGTTAGTCATAAACACGCTTGGGAGTGCATTTGTACCGGGAATATCTTTAGAGCCTTTCGGTGGCAAACGTTGCACTCTGTTGCAATGATTAACCATAGCTGTGATTTCATGACCTCAGCATGGGTGGCTACCAAAAGGGGCAGAGGGAGTTTATAGACAGAATAAAGTTGCGTATAAAGGATGCCCAGAGAGGCTGGGGCATCTTGCAGCCGTGGTGCCCCACCTCACCATCCGACTGCCAGACCACGTTCCCACTCTACAAATTGCCAGCATTTTCACACTTCCTCAAGGAGACATCATTTCTGCAAGGGAGGTTAATTAACACTGACCCGGCAGGCCATGATTAGAAGACAAGATGCGCTTTCTCCTGCATCCCTCTATCTGAAGGAAAGGGACAGCCAGGGAGTTGAAGCTGTATTAAATCTATTGTTGCTACTGCTTAGCACAATCATGCACAATATTTTCAAAAGGGATAGCGAGAAAATAACCACAAAGTGCTGCAACCCAAATCCCTTAGGAAGCCAGTGCCAAGCAGGATCCAGAGGTCTGAGTTCAGGATAACCCTCCCGAAAAAAAATAGCATCAGCTGAACCTCTAAGCAAACTTTGCTGAAAATACTGAAACAATATTGCATTCTCCTAGCTATCATTTAGATTGAAAATTTAGCAGGAATTCTCTTCCAGTTGAACTCGTTCCTCCTAATGACAGTTAATAACAATGATGGCAGTTCAGATTGAAACTGCTTTAATACAAACTTCAATTTAAGCAGCAGCATCTTTGTCTAATGCCATGAGGTTTATGTGATGCATAATCAGCTCTCCTAAAAAGTGTGAAATTCTATGCCCCAGCTTTTTAATCAAGAAGTAGTCAAATAAAGGGCAAAAACAATTAAAAAAATGCAACACAGTGATTCAATATTACTCGCCACCTTTCTCTGTGTGGTATTTTGTTTGTCTGGTCAGTGTCAGAAGGTGATTGATCTCAGTTTTGCATTTGGGCTGAAAGTTGAGTGTTTTGAAGAAGTAGGGATTTAACTGACGCACCCAGAACATCACATCTGAGAGGATTCAAATAGGCAGCCCTAGTTTCACAAGAAGAGATGACTCCAACACACGCACAAGTCAAGTGGGCAACACTACTCAGTAGAAGGCATTGGTACCTGATGGAGATCCAATAGCAGGACTTCTTGCTTTCCCAAATGAAATCCATGTGTGTAAAACCACATGAAATTTAACTTTAGAAAAATTAAGCCCAACCAAGCACTTATTAAACTATATAAGAGAGAGATAAACTGATACCCACAGGCTTGCTGGCCTCACCTCAATAACTGAAGACCTGGAGGCAAATAGAAAATTGGACAAAATGCAAAGCGAATTAGCAGAGGCAGGTAGGGCCACTCTGATTTAGTGCCTCACGGATTTTTTAGACAAAGAGATAGATGTCATCTAGCTTCATTTTAACAAGCAGCTCAGCTGGCATCACATGGTTAATTATTAGTACATCTGGAGGAGACAGAAATTAGGAGAGGAGCTATAAAATTGATATGGAGCTAAATAATGAGGGGAAAGGGTAAAATAGCAGGGCATGACAAGATTGGAAGGAGTGTAGGTGGAGTTCCTCCAAGGTTGATGTTGGGACCTTCCTTGTTAAATATTTTCATGAATGTTTTCAGCCCCAAAAAACTTGGGCACACTGGAAACCCAAACTGGGAGCAAAGACACTGGCTCATGTTTGATTCATGCCATGTATGAGGAAGAAGGACCTGGTGCAGGATCCATAATAAAGCAGCGGTTTTTCACAGAAAGGCCTGACTTCATAACAAAGTTCTTCGCTTGGCATGGCTCAGCTAAGCTCCAGCCTTTAGCTGCTTGAGTTGCAAAAAAGGCTTTTTTCTGAGTTTGAATCACTGTTATAAATCAAGTATTTCTACTAGTTAAGCCAGTTATTCCTTGTCAAATACAGCAAAGGAAAGAGCCCAAGTGATAATTCAGTGGAATCATTTATAATGGTAGTGGGAATAATGAATAAATGCCTATTTTTTAATTCATTTTCCTGCTGTGCCATTGCTTTATCTTTTCAGGTTTTATTAAGCCAGCTCTCCCATTCCGAATCGCCGGGTATGCCTTTCATCGCTCAGTAGGTTTCCAGCTCTACCAGATGTTAACCGCAGAGACAGGAGAGGCCCAAATGCAAAGACTGACTTAGGGGACTAGAGCATGGCTGATTGCTGCCCAGGGTTAACGCAGCTACGGACTTCACTAAAATAAAAGTATTTTATGCCATGTTCCTCTTGGTTGCATGGAAGAATAGAGAAAAAAAAATTAAAAATCCCAAACCTCAGCCCCATTTGGACTAAGGACTATCTTGCTAAACTTGTCTGAGCAGAGAGGTTTAATTCCAGCGGGAGAAGAGGGAAATCATTTACTCGAAGTCAGTGCAGCTCCCATCAGAGCCCCTATCTCCCCCATCAGAGCCCCCATCTCCCCCAGCGGAGCCTCACCCCCGGCTGCCCTCCCCCGGCACGCTGCATCCCTGCCTCGGCCGTGTCCCCTTACCGCCGCTTACCCGAGGTGAGGAGGAATCCGCCCCCGACTTTGTAGGAGCGGGGGCTGACGAAGGGCACACCGCACACCAGCAGCAGCCCTCCCACCAGCGCGGCGGCCACGGCCAGCATGATGAACGCCGTCCAGAAGCCTCTGTACACTGCACGGTCAAAAAGAGTAAAGTCAGGGGAAAGGAGCGAAAAAGCAGTTTTCTTCAATCTGTGCTTAATTCCTGCTTCAGCAACAGTAAAAGCAATAACCTGTGATGCTGCTCGTGCTCGGCAGAGCTGGAGCTCCTGCTTTGCTAACTCCCTGCCGCAGCATGGGCACAGCGTGCCTGGAACTGGTGCAAGTCCGGGTTGAATGTCATACCCTACATAATGGGGTTGGAATGAGTACAAGGGGTTGGAAGGGTTTGCCAGGGCAGCTCTCCACAAAAAGGGGCAAGAGTAAAGGACACCGTGCCTCGCTGTGCCTGTGGGGGATGGAAGAGATTGGCAAGGAAGGAAAGAAAATAGCAAAATTGGGAGAGATGGAATCAGACCACATCTTTGTGCCATTTTAATTAACACTTATGGAAGGTGCCAGGTTCCTGGTTTAAAATAAAGGTGGCTTTTGTTAGCAGGACTGCAGAGAAAATGGGAGCTCATGATTTCCCCTATTAATGCCCTTGCTTGACTCCATGTAAGGGAACAGGACAAGAGAACAGCTGCCTCTTCATCCCCTGAATTTGAGGGTTTTGCTACGACTTCATACAACCACACCAGCCAGAACCAAGCATGCTTGGGTCCATCACATCCCATGGGATGGGACATAGCCTGCTAATTTCAATCTCCCAGTAGCCAAGTCTCTTCCAGTCACTGCCGTAAACCTTGGCCAAAGGTGATGGTCTTCAGGCAGAGACCCTCTGATACCCTGCCCCCCGTCCCCCTGATTTAGCTGATCCCCTCAGACCGCTGCATCTCGCTCTCCCTCTTGTTTTTCCAAAGCCCTAGTTAGACAGATTTAAGCCGAGCACGAGCAAGTGGGTAATGCTGAAATGATTCACACTTGAAAGAAAAATGATACAGAGAAGATGCGTTTTACTCATTTGAAACCATTTTGTCAGGAGAGCCACTTAGGGAGAGATAAGTATCTTGAACTCTCCAAAACCACAGAATTCATTTTCATGTTTAACCTCCCGTCACCCGTCTCTCTCAGGGAGCCTAAGAGGATGCAGATAAGGCAGAATTATCTCTGGAGCAGGTAATAGCTGGAGGACCCCTCTTCTTGGACGGCCTCCTGTTTTGTCATCATTTGCATATGAGGATGGACTGTTCTAAATAAAATGAGTGTTAACGACGGGAGCGTCTGCTCTCTGCAGATGTCTGAATGCTTTGCAGTGGGGTTGATGCAGCAGAGGAGCCAAGTGCTCTGGCTGCCCCAAATGGGGGTGCAGAGACACCCTCATCACCCGGGGGATGGTAGCAGGGTGGGTGCTGACAGACCCCCGCAGCACCCCGGGGTGCAGCCCCTGCGCAGAGCCGGTCCTCAGCACCCTCCCGGGACCCGTCCCAACGGGCATTGCTGGGAGGCAGCTGGAGAGGGTTTCATAGCAAGGGCTGATAGGCAGGGACAGATGCCTCCAGGGCCCTTTATTTAGTACAGAAAAAATAGTGTGTTCATCAGCGAGATCATTCAGAAACTAGACGCCATGCCTGCCTCTCCTAAGCAGAAAAAATCCCACCGCTTGACCCGCATGCTGGCTGCACACAGCCTGTGACGGGCTCCTCTTTCGACCATCGACAGGTCCCTCATATCCATTTTGCACTACGGCGTGTTGCCCGAGGCAGAAATCTTGCACAGCACAGCAAAAGAAACTAGCTGCTCTGCTTCACATGCCTCTACTGACAAATGTGGGGGTTTTAATTAATTCCTCGTAAAAAAAAAAAAAAAATAATAAAAATAAAAAAGGTACTGCTAAAGGCTAAGGAAAAGGTCAAGATGTTTGTTTGTGCAGTATGCCTGCCCCGGATCCCCAGAGGCAACGCAGAGTGATGCACACTATTTAAAGAAATCAATTCATTTCAAAAAAGATCATTGAATTAATTCTAGCTGCTGCCACCAATTTAGCAAATTAAAATTCCTAACAGCAGCTGATTCATTAAAGAACTCTGAAAATATAGAGAAACATAAATAAAAAGGGAATCAGTTGAAAGGAGAGCCCTCCAACTGTGCCGTATTCAGTGTATTAAAAATAAGCCAGTCACTTACGTGGATCTTCTAACAATTTGGTCTTTAACTGATTTTCCAGTGTTTGTTTATTTTATCTTGCAACAAATCAACACCAGAGCTCTCCTAGGAAGTCAGACTCTGGAAACGAGTCAGCACTGGGCTGCCACAAGCCTGCAGCCCAGCAGAAGTTATTTTTCTTGCTTGCCTGCAGGGTCTGGATTTGGCCATGGGGCTGAAGCCCTTTGCCTCCAGCTCCTCCCAGCACGCGAGGAGGTGGGAGAGAGAGGATTTAGCATTCTCCCTTGCTCATAGAAGCAGGAGCTGAGCACCCAGCAGGAGGGTGCATGGCTCATGGCTGGGCATGGCTGGCTCCAGAGGAGAGAAGACATGGGAGAACACCTAAGCAAAGCCATTTTGTAAAGGAGCTTTCCGAAAGTCTTGGTCATGCTTGGCCACGTGCATTTACAACGTGAGAACCACAGCACTTACACGCATCGTAAATCTCTGCCCGATCGCTTAGGAAAGTAGCTGCTGGGGCAGCAGGAAAGAAACTCACCTGCGGTTGTGTCATACGAAGGATGAGGGAAAGGTCCAGGAGCAATGGGCATGGGAAAGAGGTAGCCATGCATGCAGAACTTGGGATGCGCTTGGCTGGCTGAAAAAGAACAACAGAAATCCCCGTTTGCTTTTGTTTTCTGCAAAATCACAGTTACAGTATTCAGACAGCAATGTACTATTCTGCAAAACCTACAAAACCCTCACTGAAATCAGAAGGCTGGGGAGTAAAGAAGGACAGTAAATCCTGGTTAGAAAGAAAAAAGAAAAAGAAGAATGATGAGAGAGGGGAGATATAACAGGATCTGAGACTGCTACCCATACATCTTCACATCTTCATAACCTGACTCTGAGGTGGGCATAAATCATGAAAGATGGAGCAACTCAAATCAGTGTAAATATTCCCATTGAGGTTTTCCTCCAGAAAATGTGTCCAGCTGCCTGGAAGGGGCAAAGGTATTTGGGTACCAGAGTAAGCTACCTTACAAGACCTCCAGTTTGTGAGAAGGGAAAGCACAATTAGAATGGAAGTGCCCCATCAATATTAATACCACTGAGGCTTATCATGATTAACGGTAATAGAATGAATGTTAAATGAATTAATTAATGGTTGGCCACTTATTTAAATATGTTCCCCAGCTCAAAGGAACACTTTATAATAGGTGGACATTAGTTCATGCTAAATTGACTATGGAATACCTATTGAATTAATTATTACGTCCATGAGAGCAGCAAATTAATTTGCCATGATCAATCCTATTATAATAAATACCTAAAGAAGTAATACAAATTTGCCAGTTATCAGAAAGAGTCATTTTACTTGAGGTAACGTTATATTATATCATGTATTACTATATAATGTAATTAGATAGCAAACTCCCTCTCTCAAGCCTGTTCTTTTTTATCAAAAAATTTCTGTGTGAAAAATCTCTCATCGTTCAGTTGAATGGTAGCAGCAACTGTTCCTGCAAGATTTTACAGGAGTCACAGGTCAGGAGCAGGGGGGCAGCAGAGTCATCCGCAATTTTAATCACTACAGAGTAAATTTATTGTGGGAACCTGCATTATTTGCAGCCAAATGCTCCGCGAGGTGATCACGCTGCTCCACAAACACGTAAGCATCTTTGAGGGGACCGAAGCAGCAGCAAGTGCAGGGTCAAGGTTCTTGCAGTGTTTAAAACCTTCGTAGAACTTATTTAAAAATCTCTTTCTTTTATCCCAAATACTTCTCTAGGGTTGTGGCATCCCAGGGAAAGGCTGTCCTCTAATCACCCACTGTGCACTAATGCAGGCAAGCCGGTTGCTGGCTTAGCTGCCAGCAGGGCTGGAGCCAGGCGTGTTGTGGGGTGGTCTCACTCCTTTGCTCTTTCTGGTGGGACCACCTGGTTCACTGGGCCAAGACCCCACACTTCACTGCACATGGGCCACCAGTCAGCACCAACTGGTCTCTCAGAACAGGTTTCACCTTCTCCTTCAATTTTTTTTTTGAGGAGTGAATGTGCTTGCAGAAAAAAAAATAATATTTTGCATCCATCTCTGTTTATTCACAAGTGTAATTTCAATGACCTTAAAAAGCCAAACAGGCAAGATCTTAAAATAAAGTCTTGTTTGCTTAAGAGCATAAACACATCTGGTTACAGGTCTCTCTGGCCCACCACTGCCCTCTGCTAGATGTCCTGAGCACCCAGGGACACCACACCCCAGCGCATCCAGCCTTCCCCGTGCTGAAATCGGTGGGAGGTGGGAACACCCTGATGGCTGAAAACACGAACAGAAGAGCAATGCATGGGCTCAAGTTTAGCAGACCTTAGCTGAACACAAACATCAAGAGATAAGGGGGGAGAGTTATCCATGCTGGTGGAAGCCACCGCTCCATAAGACTTTGTAGGTGATATATTAAATGGCATCAAGAGGTTCCTACATTTCTGTGAACAACCCTCTGAGAGGAAAATCCAAGTCAAAAAAAGAGCACTGAAAGGGTGAGCCAAGTTTGCTTTTGATAGAGAGACGATGAGAATGAAAAAGTATGAAATAAAGCAGACAACTGTCTCCTCATCCCTGGGAGCCCTTGTTGTGCTTGTTTGCAATGCAAACTGTGAGCGAATGCTGAGAACGTGGTGCAGCAGCATCATACTCACTGTACCAGAAGGTCCAGATGGTCTCCGGGTGACCCTCGCCAAAGAACCAGCACCGCCAGAAGAAGCCCTCGTGATGGAAAGTGAGGATCTCCTTCCTGACCTCTGTCAGTGTTTCAGCCTGTAGAGGAATGAAAGCCCAAGCTGATATGGGGATGATCGTGGTGGAAAGTGTGTATATTTTGCTTAGACAGTTGTTGCTTTCATTTTTTTGTTGGAGTTTTCATTTGTTGTTGTTTGAGTTGGTTTTGGGGGGTCTGGGGAACATGGAAGCAGCTGAAGGATATTGCAAATTTGAGTCATGGACTATTTACCAAAAGACTTATTAAAACTATGGCCAAAATCAATTTGCCTTTATCACATACAATTTGGTAAAGCAGACATAACTGTTATAAAGTTATATTTTGTGGAGGATGGAGAAACTTCACACAGGATTGGACCCTGTGAGCTGGAGAAAGGAGGTGGGACTCAACAGGGATGTGCTAGAAGATACTTCCCTCCCCTCGAGGTTTTTATGCATCAAGTTATGACCTCTTCCAGAGCTTTGACCTGAATCTCCTTTTACTCTCAGGATAAAAAAATAACTATGACAGTGGTAACATGCAGCCCTCAAACTTCATCAGCTGGATGGCTGCTGACAGTGCATCTGCAGCACATTTAATTGCTGTTTGGCAGATACTCGAGACCATCCTTATCTGTAAGGGACAGGATTTGCCAGTTTAAGAAAGGGCAGAGAAGGTAAAAACACAGCGTGTTGTACACAACTGGTGACTGAAATAGAAATAATAGAAACTGTGTCTGAAATAGAAATAAAATAGCTCAGAGGAAAGAGTAAGAGAAGTTCCTGTTTCTGCCTGGCGCTTTTGAAGTCCCTCTGCCTTGGTGACAGGCACACGAACGTTTGGCCAAGAGCGTATCTGAAATGTTTGAGATGCTTATTCCTGTCATGCAGTGCAACGTCTCTAGTCTCTCCACTTTAAAAGACAACAGCACAAACAAAAACAATTAACATTGTCATTCCCCAAGTGCACAAAAACTGAGCGACACTCCTCTGTCCGTGACACTGCCGTCTCCGGGGCTTCACTGCGCTGCTTTAAACATTAAAGACAGTGTCTTCTGCCAGGCACTTTTTCCATCATTTTTTTTTTTTTTTTCAACAGAGAAAGTCATTTGGAAAGATGACTCAAGCAAACAGTGTCCTACATATGATTACGGGATTCTGAAATGAAAGAAAGTATTTCTTGCTGGCATCATGGTGCTTACCCAGTGTGACTCACCACACCGAGGGGAAAAAAAAAAGATCAAACCTAATTGGATTGAACTTTGAAGTAACAAAAAGTCTGCACACAACAAGGATCTTCCTGTCATTTTGTAATTGAAACCCCACATTGATCGGCACAAAAACATTTTTGAAGAGTGGGTGGCTCAAGGAACTGATCTGGTTATTATTCCATTGAAGAGCTAGACAACAGCAAGGACAGCTAAAATCAAACTTTTGAAAGGATCTATAAACAAGCGATACCAGAGTCAGCACTAAAATACCAAATTGTCCTTTGAAAATTACATTTCCTGCTAATTAAAATCCTATATAGATCTTAGTTTTAAAACATATAGCCCTCTTCTTGTTAGACGGGCAGAAATTCTTGTCTACTCTCTTCTGCGTCTGATGTTCGCTTTTGTTTTCTGTCTGTGCTGTAGTCATATCACTTCAGATGTAAATGATTGCCAAGTCCTACACTTTAAAAATATGAACTATTTTTAAATGAAGAAACTACAGAGGGAAAAATCTTTTAATGGCAAATATCAGGAGATATCTTTTGTCTTTAGAGGCAAATGCTGTCAACAAATAAAGCTCTTACATTTTTGCCTTTCATTCCCTAATGTTCATACCTGCCAGATTACAGAGGTGCTGTCTTAATGTTGCCTAGACACACTTTACTTCAGTCAAAATGCTAGATACTATGCAAAAGCTGGTTTGGATTTTAAAGTTAGCTCAGGCTGATATTTTACATTAGCAGGTCACTTTCAATGAGCGTAAATATAAAATATTATCATATATAATATTATAATATAAATATAAATATAATATATTGTATATAAAAATATTAAAATATAAATAGCAGATTTAAAACTTGAAAAATTTAAAATTTAAATTATTTTAATAAGACAATTCTTCCAAACTAAGACAAGATTTCAGAGTTTACCTCCCCGGTCTGCAGAGTGCTATTCCCATCCTCGAAGATGCCACAGGTCTCCGTAGCTAGGAGCCAGTAATCTGTCCCAAAAGCGATGAGAAAGAGCAACACGCCAGTGCTGCCGAGGATCCCGGCTGCGAGAGCCGCCACTCCAGCCTTCATGGGGCAGCAGGTAGGCAGCAAAATCGGAAATCAGAAAAGAAGAAAAACACTGAAGTTTCCAGGGTCACTGGAAGAGGGGGACAAGAGAAGTGCTATTTTTGGACACGGATAAAAATCTTCTCCTGGCTGGTGTGAGTTTCAGTGGGTGGTAGGAACAGGACTAATAAAAGCAGATGACCTGGTGTAACCAAACAGCTGTGGCATTAAGGAACATGACAAATAGCTATTGAGACAGAGCAGGAAGGTTTCCAAATAAACACATGGCAGCTTATTTCAGAAGAGTGCTGTGGAGAGCCCATAGCCTTGGCTGGTCAGGCAGTGTCTGTAGGTCACAAGTGGTTACGATGCAGAACTGCCCAGGACACTCGAGAGTTTTCAAAACCCCATGAGATTAGCAGAAAGGCTGTGTATGGCTTGAGCAGATCTGAACTCAAAGATCTTTACCACGTCATGGCGTCTGCAGCCATAGCTGTGAGATACCTTTGGCTGTGTCCTCCCAAGTGGCACTTCTGGAACATGCATCTCCTTCAGCTCCTGCTTCCTCTGAGTAAAACACTAATGCAGCTTTCACACAAAGTGACCCCGGAGATCCAAGCAATAACATTAAAATATTGGTGATGTCTCTTAAATATCTTTTAAAATCTTGATGCTCTCAGAAGTAATGCAATCAATCCATGTAAACACGTTTGAATCAGGCAGGTCCACATCTAGCTAGACAAGGAGCATTAAAATCGGATGTACATACCAATATACGTAGAGTGTCTTGCTATGCAGCTGTAGAAGGATGTTCTCTCTCCTGCCACAGAAGAGCGGACTATATAGCATCCATACCCCTCCCACCACCCAAGCCTGCTGTAGAAGAACTGCCTCACAGGGAGAAGGACAATCCCGCATGGAATTTCGCTGCCATTTAGTTCCTAATGTTTTAGTCTTCTGCTGGAGCATCTGCTGTAGATCACTGCCAGGAATGGGATGCCAGACTAGGAAAATTATAATTTCTGTCGGGCAATAACTGCATTCCTGTGACATGCCAGGAGGCTGGAGGAGGAAATTTAAATTACAGTGAAAATTCCAGTTCTGGTTTTCTAACCTTAGCCTAAGTCATGACCTGTTCTAAAAAGTGGGATAGATGAAGATGCTGACTTCCTTATCCTACAGGATTCTGTGAGACCAAATTAATTTCCGAATGAATTTAATAGTTAAAGTTAACTGTGACATATGGGTATCTCAGAGAAATCACACACTGGTTAGGGAAACTGGGTAAAATTTTGACTACACTTCTAGCCAACTGTTGAGGCATATCAACTGATGAATGTGCTCATTCTTCTTCTATGAGCACAATAGACTTTAAATTATAATAATTTTTTCTATCCTCTACTTGTTCATTCTTAAATATTGCAGGCTGGGATAAGACCTCTCATTCTCACTGTCACAGGGGCAGAGCTGCTGTTTGTTTAACCTGAGCGCGAGCACGTGAGGCATCCGATAGGATCCAGGAAAGAGGTCCCTGCCCAGAGGAGTCCCCACACTGATACGTGAAGAAAGGAAAAGTCGGACAGGTTGCAGACTTACCATCACACAGCGTTGAAACTCAGCCACAGTCCCCACAGCCCCATTAGTCAGAGCCAGAGTGGGGCTGCAAGGGGCAAGAACGCAAGGAGGGCAGAAGATGTTGCATCTGGCATGGTGGGGAAGCTGGTGGGCGAGCAAGGCAACAGCGAGCTGCAGGGCATGGCCTGCGGGTTGTCTCAAAGGTTAGGATTACATCTTGTTTGGTCACAAAAATGGAATAATGACTTCTAATGTTTGTATAACAGGATGAAAGTCCTCATGGCAGGGCTGAACGCTGCTCTCGGCAGGTAGAAATCTCATTGCGTGGGCTTCAGACAGGGAGCAGTGGACATACATCTGATGGGAGAGCTGCAGTACAAAGGTCATTTTCAGGGAAGTAAAAATATACATCATGTCTCTGGCCTGCTTAAACGTCCCTTTTCTTCCAAGCAAACTATTTAGTTAGCTAAGGGAGAGGAGAAATCATTCTGATATGATACAGCCTCCCACCAAAACCCTTGGCATGCCCATGGGGATTGTCCACTCCTCCTGTGCTCTCTTGGCAGTGCCACCTGGGAAACGAGCCCTCCTCAGCCCTGTAATTCGGCATGAACAAACACACACTGTCCCTCCCTGGCCACTTAGTCACCCTCCTGTGTTTAGCTGCCATCTCTGCTGGAAGCAATCCTTGCTACTGTGATGGGTTTGCACGTAGGTGCTTCTGGCCAACCCTCCCACCACCTTCTCTCGTCCCATACCTACATGTATTAACCCTCTCCCAGCGCATTCCTGGGCAGCCCAACATATCCACTCTTTTTCCGTAGTTTTGTATGGCAATAACACACCCATCTCACAGTCATCTTGTTACTTCATGGGCAATGATTGCTGCAATGAGATGACCTCTTTGTATTGAACATAAAATGGTTGATTAAATACAAAGTGCAATATATCTATCACCTAATTAATCTTCAATAAGTGTAATTTCAATCAGTTGCCATTTAACTAACATGTAATACTGGTTAAACCTGTCTGAAGGGACAAGGAAAATTGGTTGCCATCTATTCTTGTGATCTATATCTCAAAGCTGAACACGACTGATGGGGGAGCTTTGGCAATGCTTGAAGGAGCTCGGTGAAGACATGGGTTTGCACACTAGAAGTGAGGATTTTTTTTCTGCAGATTGCATTGCAATTACATAAAATTAAAATGCAAAGTGGGCACTTTGTATTTAAAAAAAAAAAGGGATTAATGCACACTCCCACATTTATGTATATGCTTTTTAGTCAGCTGTATTTGGCGTTGCTGAATTTATGCTAATGCATACTCACAAGTTAGCGCTGTTTGCCATTTGGAAGGTGTCCTCAGCAATTCTCGGTCTCATTGGCAGAAAAACCCCTGTGTGGCTGCGGCAGAGCAGTGCTGGTGCCCAGCCTTGGCTCCTTATGGGATGCTATGTCCCCAGCCAAACATTTTCCAAATTCTTAGGCTGTGGAATAGGAATTGAGTTTGCAAGGTCAAAACGACTGTCCATGCAACGAGCTTTCCCTTCTCCTTGGCACAACCCCACGCACGTGCTAGTCACCATTAGGATCTGAAAAATTCCTGGACATGGTGGACAATGAGACCGTGCCTGGGCAGCTGCAGCATGGGGACAGGGATGGGGCAGCTGCTCCAGTAGCACCTGGTGGGAGCACCCAGGCTTGCCGGGGATGGCTAACGCATGAGAGGGCCTACAGCCCCCTTATGTTTCCTTCTGTTCAGCTTGATTATTTTTTTTAATTTGGCATCCACCCCATTGCGCCCAGCCAGACCAGAAGGTGAAGCACCTCATGTCAGCAAGCTGTAGGGGCTGCCAGAGGAGCAAACCCCTTCAGCCCCGCTCAGCCCTCTGCAGCCCCCTTGCTTCCCTATTTCCCTGTTGCTTGGCAAAAAAAAAATAGATGAAATTAAAATTCTTATAATAGGAACATTTTTTCATAAGTCTTTTTAGTCTTACAAACTAGACTAATAGAAAAAAATAGTTCCTTTACTCTTCAGAAATAACATCTTTATCAAATTTAAGATTCCGACCCATTATGGTTTCACGGTGTAAATTAGCTATCTGGTTTCCTTTTGTGCAAGTATTTTGTTCATAAAGATTTTATACAATGCAATGGACAGCCTTGTTAATAGACAGGACACAAACATACTAGAAGAAAAGAGAGGGGAAAAAATAAAGAAGAAATGGCAAGAAAGCCTCCAATAAATCATTCCAGCCCCCCTCCCTTCCTCTGCAGTTAGAAAGTGCTGGGGATTTTCTGATTAACTAATCAGAAAATGTGGGGTTTAAAAAACAAATCATTTTTGAGGAAGGGCTGGGATAAGTGAGTGCCTCTGGAAAAATTTCAAAAAAGGTGTTTCTTAATTTTGAATGTTTAATTTCAACATTTTCAAAGAAAATTTTCCATTCTGGAGATCAAAACACCTTTTGATATCCATCAAAGAAATGAAAACAATTATTAAATATATAAATTGAAGTAAAATTTTAATAAAAGATTTTTTAGATTATTATCAACTAATCCATATGTTTTCATCTTATTTTCCTTGGGCTGCTTTAGGACGTTGCCTTTGCATCTAGACTCTGGGTGGAAATGTTGCCCCTGTGTAGAATGCTGTAGAGAGTGTTGGGGGTCAGACTGCAGAGCTGGGGCCACTCCACTAACATCCAACATCCAGCACTTGCTATTGGCAGGCCTATAAAGAGCACGCAAATGGGGCCATAAGGATGAAAACCTTATGTGGAGAAAACAGGAATAAAAGTCCTTTTGTTATGCAAAAGTACTGTAGGATAAATCCTGAAATCGATAGTAGATTCGCAATTTCCCTAACATAACTGGATTTCACCCTCCGGTTCTCAGCCTCACCGAGGGCTCAAGGAGCTCCGATTTTACTCTTCCAGCAGAGATGATCTTTAATTTAGAGAAGGAAAGAAACAATTTCCCAGCCAGGAACAGCAAGACTGGTACCAATGCTCACCCCACTGGCCCCACGTCCTGTAGATGCTCTGCCCAGTCCATCCCACCCCTCAGCATGAGGTCTGAGAGGCACCTCCAGAAGGCGATGCAGCTCTTGGCTGGCCTGAACAACGATTAGGACCACACTTGTTTCCTCCTACAAAGCAAGCCTCCACATGTCAAAGAGGTTACCTTATACACGGGCGTTAGGCAGACCAGGAGCTCCTCTGGAGGCGTGTTTGTGTGGAGAGGGGCACCATCATCCCAAACTAGTCTACAGTCTCCTCTCATCACTAGCTGGTACCTGAATTAATCTAACACCCCTGGAACACTATAGCAACAGCCTTAGGAACCCCATCCTAAAAAAAAAAAAAAACCCACAAAAAAACAAAACCGAAAAAGTAGTGTCCTGCCACACTTTCTAAGCCTATAGAAACTGGTGATGGTATTGATTGTCCTTTGTAGCTTGAGTTGGGATCTCTGGAGTGTTACACCACAGCTAGGTAGGTGTATTAACTGAGCATCAACATGACCCATGTGATTGTCTGACAAAAATACCATTTAATTACCAAGGAAAGTGTCTCTTTCCTCCCTTACCTCTTCTGGTGCCAGCGGGAAGCTGCCTTCAGGTTCCTCTTATCCAGAGAGGTCAAATGAGGGTGCCACCACCAACACCACTAGAACCTAGTTGTAAGGAAAGGGAAGTCGTATCCTGGGCATTTTAATGACCCTTATTTCCTAATTGACCCTGATGATTTTTTTGCCCTTAAGCTTTTAAACTGAAATTGTGAGTGTCCAAAACACGCATACTCTAGCAAGGAGCTGGGGCTACTCAGCTTGGATTTTTCCCAGAATCAGGGTTTTACCTGTTGATTGATCCAAGACTCCATCAGCATGGTCTGAGTTATCGGCATTTTTTGTGTTTTGATCCATGCTTGCTGAAAAATTACGTACTAGCTAGATAGATCAACATATTTTCACTCTCTCATGCTGAAAGCAGGGGATTTTTTTCTATTTTATAAACAGACATGACTTCAGGTCTGCTTTCAGTGACTTCCCCGAGTCCCTTTGGAGATCCACATACCTTTCTGCATTAGAGCTTACCCTGACAATCTGTCATGCTCTGAAAGATGTTCCACGTCACGTTTCCTTAGGTAGATGGGATGAGTACCTCTCACAGATCTGTCGTTACTCTTGCTTCCACAAACCTCAGAGCAAGAAGGAAGCAAGCACAGCAAAGCCATCCAGACCGCAAGTGCTACCCAAGCACTACCAGCTTTGCCTTGGAAATATCACCAACATCCCCAGATGGTTTTGCAAAGAGCAACTCCCCAGTACAAGCCGTGTGGGAGGGGAGAGGAATAGATATCCATATTGACATTTGCCCCTTTAATTCTGCATTAAAATTATAATCACTCATTCATCTCCATCACATGCTCCTTTTTCATCTCTACTATTTACATGTCTCTTGAAAGAAGCACAGAAGCCTGGACGTTGAAAGATCCTTAATGTTTCTTACAAGGTTGAATACCCCCAGACTTGATGTTGGGAGAGAAAAAAAAAAGCTCTATTTGCCTCACCTGCTTCTTAAGCGTTGCCAGTACTTTCCAGGATTAAACCATTCTGATCTCCTTAAGCAGTTGTGACATAAACTAAACAGAAGCATGATTTTCTGGTCAAAATAAAAAATAAAAAAAAGTCCACGTGCTGAACACAAATGCTTTTTGGACTTGCAAGTGCAAGGGAGATTTATAGCCTGAGTTGTAAAGGCGGCTGCTTGATCTATGTGCCCAGACTTTTCAGATGTAGCTTTTGGGCTCTCACTTTGCCATTGAGCAACTCCCCATCATTGGCAACTTTTGCCTATTTTAACCTTAACTTTCAAAAGACTCCTGTAAACTTCCAGAGTGAGCACAGAGCAATAACTCTCTGAACTGCTAAAGGAATCAAACTGATGCAATTTATTTCCACAGAACCATGCAATATTCAATGATACACTGAATCCGTGTTTTTAACACTTTTTAAAGGACTAAAACCCTGCAAAGAATTAATTAGGCATGCTCTGAAGCCTGAGCATTTAACAGTTTTCCACTCAGTTGTAGAATTTTAAGACCACCAACACTGGATACTGGCAAAGATTATCAAAGGTATTCTGGGCTGAAATACATACTAGTCAGAGGGCTCGGCCACTAAGTAACTGGAAAATACTTCATGAAGGCTTTAGCTGTGCTATTATATTTTGTAAAGAACCTTTAAAAAAAAAATCCATAGTATCTAGAAGGTTAAATTTGGGGCAGAGTGACTCATTGGGAAAGTATGTACTGCGAAGAATATTGTCTTCTCTGCAGATCAAGCAAATTGTTAATGCAGCAGAGAGGTATTTATGGTCCCAGCACCGCAAAGCAGGGTTGAAAGGGATTAATGGGCTGGGATCTGCGCAGGATCAGGCCAGTGCCTGTGCACAGGCATGCCGTGCTGGCTGGAGCAGCCTCTGCAGCCACGAGCCACCGAGCCGCACACCTGGAGCCCAGCAACATCTGGAATTGTTAGAAGCTGGGAGATCCCGGCATAAAAAAGTCTCTTGTTGTGTTACAGTGAGATGAAAATGTACAATTTGAAAAAAAATGCAAGCAAAATATTTTGGTGGTTTTTTTTCTTTTTGCCACATCAGATATCTGGAAGTGTCCTGATTTTCCCAACCATTTCTGTTGTCTACTACAGTATTACAAAGAAATCTACACATGCCAAAACAGGCACTGTTTGATAAGGTCCTTGGCAGGCAGTAACAATATTGCAGAGAACTCGTTTTACATGATGGGAAACTCGAACTGAAAAATATCATTATTTAAGTGCCCAATGCCCAGAACTATGATGGATGCTGTACAAGACAAAGATGGTACAGACATCCAGATATTTCAGGCAAAAGCAAGACCACTCAGAAGCCAGAAGTTACAAAAAAAACCAAAACAAATGCACCCAAAAAACCCAAACAAAAAAACAACACACAGAAAAAAACCAAGCAACAATTAGCCAAGGGATTCTCAAAGTTTCTATCTTTGATTAAAAAAACTTAAGTAAAAATTCCCTGGCAAGCACCTTGATTTATTTTCCTTTTTGCTCTCTAGCTACAGAATAAAAAGGACCCATCTTAGTAAATCTTTCTATAGCTATTTACTGTGCAGAACTTGAGGAGAAATTTTAAACACTGTGGACATTAAACTGCAGGTAAACAGCACACGTTCCAACCCCAGAGAGCCAAAGACCTTCAGATTCAGTATATTTTTTTCCTCTCACCTGTATGCAATTGCTTACACCAATAAACAGACGATTTTTCTCACCCCTCGCAATCACGTGCATCGCTCGTGATCTTGTGATCACTGAGCAAGGGCTGCGTGGGGCAGAGCTGAATGTGCCACTGTTCAAAGCGGGTCCGCCGGGCTCGCTGTGCTGGACCGGTGACACCCGGAGAGACACCCCCGCCTGCCACCAGCTACCACTGACATCGTCGTGAGCGTGTTGCAGAGGAGGTAATAACCCTTAGATGATCTCACAACACAGCATGTTTAATTGAGATAGAAATGTAGTAAATGTATATTACAACATCTTCAAAGATGGGCAGTTGTCTAAACGAAGTGCAGACAAATCCACATGACTCCCACGCAAAACGGATTAAACTAAGAAACAAACCAAATTTTTAATAAAGTAACTGAAGATGACAGTGGACCTATACTAAAATCAGCAAATATGTACATATATGTATACAAACACACAAATTACACATATAAGGCTAAAAGGTCCAATTTTCATTTGTGGTGTGGTGAACTTCCAGTGATGGGGCAGTGAAGAGTGGCCTTCGAGTCAAAATGAAATACATCAGCTTATGTCAGAACATTGTAAAGGAGTTTGTTCAAATGAAAATGAGACCTCCACATCATTGTAGAAGCAAATACACACAATTTCGTGTCTTTAATTTAAAATGAAAGCCCTGGTGTACCAGGCAGTGGCCTCCTAATGCAGTATTTCTGCACACAGGAGATTGGCTCTGGAAGTCCAAAAATATCACGATGGGGAGTGTGCAAATTCTTACAGTTTCTTTTATTTTCAATTCAGAAAGAGTCTCTTCGGCCACTCATTTAGATTAAATGCTCTTGGATCCTTCCATGCAGAGGAAGGGGAAGAGAAGGAAAACTGTTGATGTCTGCAATGCTAAAACTGAGCCTGTTGGGTTCAGCTAAGGACAAGAATTCACAGGCTTGAACACTTACCTGGAGTTTCAAAGAAAATTACCCAAATGTGGAGATGTCTGTCTTCCTCAGGCACTACCCCTGGAGTTTACCTGCATCTGCTCTTCAAAGGAGATTGCACCTTTCCTGGCAGAAGCGCTCCACAGCAACAAGGTTTTGGGTCCCTCTCTCTGCTGCATCTTCTAAGGAGACACATTCAAACCTCCTCTGACCCTGCAGCTCTCAGCTATGGCAGCAGAGATCTTTTTGGAGAGCCTTTGCAGCTTTGCTGCAAACAACCAGCCACAGGGCAAGGCTTGCCCATCTGTTTAAGGGATGACACGCTCTTCTCCTGGTATTGCCACTGGATTTGGAGCTTACTCATTTTATCTCTTGAGGTGAACCATTTCTTGAAAAAATCAGTAAGAATATATTTTCCCCTTTTACTGCAGCTGTAATAAGCTTTCATTAAAAGAACTGGTCTAGGTGTTTAGGTGTGGGACAGTCCCTCTGGTAAGACACAACACCTTATTTAACTATATGATTTAACTTTGGACTTCACATGGTTAATGTTCATAGTCAGGACTCACCAGTTCCTGAGGAGCAGAAGAGAACTTTCAGTGTTTCTGCTGTCTTCCTGGTGGCATGTTCCATCACCTAATAAAACTCTCCTTGAGATTACAAAGTTTTTCCTAACATATAACCTAAATGCTCCCTGCTGGTTAGTTTATCCCTGCTGACTAATAACAAGACCTGATATCTCTTCTTACTAAAACATCCTTACTTGCAGTTGCAGGCATTTTCAGCAATTTTCCTAGGCTGAACAGACTAATTTTTCCTAGGCATTTCTTAGAAATTCTCTTAGACATTACCTTGCATTGCTAGTGCCCAGCTGTGCATCTTTTCCCCTGGTTCCCGTTAAAAACCCAGTGTTGTGCAATAAGAGCACATGTTTTGACGCAAACCACTTAGGAAATTTTGCCCTGCCCATGCAGTCCTTTTTTAGTACGCATCTTATTTACATTATCTACATGTATAGCAGCCATCCATGAAACAGTCCCATCCCTCATGGGAAACCAGCAGCATCACTTGTGCTTTTACATCTCCAAAGTCAGCTCTTTCTCCATTCCTTTCTTCTCACCCCAGGCCGTACCGCTGGGCTGCAGAGGTGGGATGACACACACCGACTTCGACCGATTCTGTTTCACTTCCCGAACCTTTTCTGCGTTCCCCGCTGCAGGAAGAGAATAACACCAACTTGCATGAGAAATGTTCTCCTTTGTGAGTCAACAGGAATAAAGAACTACCAAGAGCTACAGAGGTGGCCGTTTGCTCATTGGGAATGAGCTATTCCACTGCAAGGATCACTTTTTAATTACAGAACAGAAGACAAAGATCAGTACTGGGGGGTGGGGGGAGGGGAATGGAAATTTAAACCCTATTTTGTACTTTGACATACATTACGTGTCTGGATCAATATAATCATTATTTTGTCAGTGCCCACCAGCAACTATGCAGCACAATAATTCCCATCAGTGACCACCTTAAAATAGCTTTTCAAGATGCCGGTGTCCTGCTGGAGCACCTAAAATTTCACTTTGCCACATGAAGTGATTATTTTTTAAGCAGTCACAATGGAAGGGTTACAGCCTCCTTCAGCCCTGTCGTCAGGGTATGTCAGCGCCGTTGTGCTCACGTTTTCCCTGGGGCAAAAAAAACCCACCCAGAAACACTGCTTTTTATGACTTTGCTCTGCTTATACTCATGTTTTTCTTCAGGAAGAACATAGTTTAAACATTTATAATAAACTGTGGATTAAAATAGCTACATCCCCAGCAGACGTCCATATTATGAACTCACAAATGCCACACAACTGTGTTTCTTCCGTCTACTCCTGCAAACCTGCAGTAAGATACCTTTGTGCAGATAACATGCTGGTTATTCTATGGCTCCTTACTCAGTGAGTTTTTAGTTAATTGTTTGAAGAAAATTACAAAAGAAGAAAACACTAGAAATAGAAGGGCGCAAAAAGATTGAAATGAAACAATGATACTTTCTCGCTTCTTAGATATTTTCCCAGTACATACGTAATGAAGAAATATTCTGTATGTTACCGTTAGACCCAGCCCCTTAGCCTAACTCAGCCCATACCTGGAGGGAACGTTACTTTCAGGATCAACAAACGCTGAATCTTTTCAATCATCACTTTTACAGTCATGATTGTGCTAAAAGGTGTTGTGCCAAGTATTGTAAAAACTCAGTGCTCCGTTTCCCACTGAACATCTCATTGTGGTTCAGAGGCTAAAAAGACACTGTCCTCTGCATTTTGAAAGACGCATTTTACAGTTTTGATGAGCTACATGTTGTGTGAGGCTTCATTCATATTAAACCACTTTTCTTAAGTGAGAAAACTAAGTTTTCAGTTATCTAGAAACTGAGCTTGGGCTTACAAAAACATGAGGTCTTGAGCCACTGATCTTTCAGTAACAGATGTTCAGAATAGACAGTGCTGCTAATGGGGCACTCAAAACGCATTTTAAAAATACTTAGCAACCAAAAAAAAAAAAGAACTTAATTTTTTGAAAGCATTTGGGCGTGAACTTCATTCTTCCAAGTATCATTCATTTTTATAAGGTTTTAGTTTATGCATTAGCTTCACCACAGGCAGAATGACCTGCAATTACTGTCAAACACCTTAGGGCTTGGTGGAATATGAAGAACGGTACCAGTGTCAAATGCTTACCTGGCTGGACAGGGGGGAAAAGAAAACTCTGCCTAAATTCACGCGCCTCCTTGCAGCACACAGGTAATAAGGAGGTCAAACACCCGAACTGGGACACATTTCTCACTGCGTTGTTTCCCAGCACCACCACCTGCCCCCAGCCGCTGCCTGGAGCGCCTTCACTGCCGGCCGTGCACCCCAGCGCACGCCGAGTCTTGGCTCAGGTGGGGCTGAGATGGGGCACTGGGGCTGTGAGGGCTCTCTGCTCTCCTGGATTGCTCATGATGCTCATCTAAGGAGCCCTACTTTGTCCCGCAGGCTGGAGCAATGCCCCTGCCGCCCTGCCTGCTGCTGCCCTGCCTGCTGCCGCCCTGCCTACAGCCACCAGTGGGCAACGTACAGCCCAGGTCTCCCTGCAGCGAGGTAGGGAGGGCAGGAGGCTTTGCCTTAGCTGTCTCCCAAATCCCAGCCCTGCAACAGACACGCCATGGACCTCAGCACATCCTCCCTGCCACCTGCTGGGCCATCCCATGGGCACGGGGCAGGGTGAGCAGGGGAGGTAGGAAAGTGGCCGGCACCCACCAGCTGCCCAGCTTACCCGTGAAGGAGCGGCACAGCCTGGGCTGCGTGCTGGAGTCGCCCTGCGCTGAATAGGAGTCTTCCTTCTGTGATTAAGGAAGAAAAGTACTTTAATGCATTTATGAAGATTGCTAGCAAGTCTGTTAATGACACTCCTGCTTCATAAACAAGCCATTTGCAATCCCCGAGGACTCCGTTTCCATTTGTTTTACTTTTGCCAAGAAAAACAAAAAGAACTATTGCTAAAAATAGACCAGCTAGATGGCAGGAAATATTTACAAACGCTGACTTGTTTCAAGTTGGTGGAAGAGGACTGAGCTCTCCAGGAGTGACTGAGCAGACAGGGTGGGAAGGAGCAGCCCTGGGGCAGGAGGATGGGGCAGTGCGGGAGGCAAAGCCCATCCCCAGGACAGGGATGTTTCTCACCTTGGCTGCTCCCCACCTCGGCCGCAGGCCAAGGAGACAGGTAACAAGCTTGCACTAACGAGCTCCCTGTCCTTTCACTCCAGTGCTAACCTCCACCCTCCAGGAAAAAAAAAAAAAAAATAAAAAAAATCAGGTAGCACAATGCTGCCTGAATTGTTCAGTGCTTGTGTAAACGGGGAATAAGTCTCTTGTGCAGCTGTGATTTGGCACCTCGGTCCAGAAACCCAGACTGCCAAAATAACTCTGGACACCTCCCAGCCTGGTTTTGTGTTTTGTTTCAGTTTGCTCTCCTCCCTCCCTAACGAGGACCGATGCCCTCCATCCCTTGTTCGCACTTTTATTGACCATTTTAATAACAATGCCTTCCCGGCTCCGGCAGCAGCGCCCGGCTCCCTGGAAAGCCATTCCCAGGGGCATTTAACGATTCTCAGAGCATGCTCCATGAAAGGGCTCCGACATAATTACCAAAGGCAGTATGTCATTTACGCACATGGCTTACAGGCAGCTCCAAATAAGCTCCTTCTGGGGGAGTGTACTCGTGTTTTGGCAGAAGAAAAGAGAACGAAGTTGCCTGGCTACAGGTGCAAGGATTTTCTGGGTGCTCAGTGGTAAATAAAAGCTATCCTGGGTCTCAGAAACCACCCTGCCAGCGTATTCCGTGTTGGACCCTTGCCTAAAATAAGGCAAGCCCAAAATCCAGACAGCGTTCAGAGCCAGCATGATGCACAGCTCCAGGAAGCAGCAGTCTTGGGAAGGAATTTTGTCCTTAGGCGGAGGAAGGCGAACTTTCTGCTGGAAACAGATAGTCTTGGAGTTAATCCTCTGGGCTACAATTCAGATCTGAAGTCACCTCGTAGTCCTGCCAAGGTTTCTCTGCCTGGTATAAATCATTTAACCTGCGCCGTTGGCTCAGGAAGGATGAGGATTGTTCTTTTCTTACTTCTGTTCTCTACCTTCCCTATTCACTCTGCAACCCCTCCTTGGCAGGGGCTTCTAACGCAGCACTGCTGTAAAAGCAAAGGCTGACACCTAAAGTGCAGTAGACCCCCACGGCACCTAAAACCACCCAGGTTAGAGAGAAGAGGTGATTCACCCTGGCTGAAGCCAGGTGCTGGCCATACACCAGTGCCTGTCCTGGCGAAGGTACCGATTTGTCTGCGCCAACTTTGGAAGGAGATGGATTGTCCATCGGGTGAGATGAACTGCACTCTTGGCTCCTCCCCAGCCTGGTGGAGCCAGAGACCTACAGAAAGGTGTTCTTCCATGCATACCTTCTTTTGTGGTGACTGGTACAGTGGGAAAAGACCAACCAGCACCTGATATATTATGAGATGAATCTAACTGAGCTGCCACAGCTTCATATTTTAATAGCAAAGGACTAACCAACTTCGCTAAAAAAGAAAAATATGTATGCAGACAGCCAGTGAGCAGGAAAAGCAGTGTTTCTACTGAACCAAAGGGATTTTTTAATTCTTCACTCAGCTGATAGCACTTAATTGATTGAATGCATCGCCAAAGATTTTTTCAAATAGACTGGCAATAGAAGACGTGCAGGCGTTTCACCAGCACCATAGGGGTTTCAGTGGCCCTTTCCTGGAAGTTTGTTTCACGTTTCCTTGATTTCCAGTTGGGTTTGCAAACACAGTTGTAATGCTTCCATCTCGTGGTGAAATGTAGAATAGAAAAATGTGTGGCATGCATGACAGCGTCTGATTTTTTCTTGCTCACTCAAAACCTGGAAGACCAAACCCTTCCCTTTGGGACTACAAAAGATGGAGTATCTGACAATTAGAAAAATCTCAAGGTCTAACTAGCTATATTTTTCATTCATCTCTTTTTCAAACAGGAAAATGCCATTTGCTTGTCAACTTGGCATGAAACTAAATCTGAGTGGCTTAATTTATTCCCCAAAATTTAAAATATCGAGCCACTTTTAATGGGTTGAAGTCTACTTTTTAGCAGCGTTCCTTCTTTCTGCTGACAAATTCTGTAATCTGTCCTCCTACAGCGTGAAGTAACAGCATTCACCCACTCTCCCACCTCATGTTAATATTCCAGGGCACTTTTAGAACATTATCCCATCATTTTTGGGTATTGCTTTACTTCTCTCTGCAGTAAAATGAGGCAGCTATTCCAAAACGTTAGCAGATAAGCTGCTGATCACACAAAACACGCCTGGCTTTTCCTTTTGGGTGCAGAGGGATACTTCTTGGGCTTGGTGTCACCCTTACAGATGTCACCGGAATCAGCTCTCAGTATTTACATCCACTTCACTTAGACCGGCACAAAGCAAATGTAGCTGCTGTACAGATCCGTCATTAGCACCAACAAATTACTCCGATGAGACCGTAGTATTCAGCATCCAATTGGCATTTTGCATAATCCATAGGAGCACTCACCACCATCCATAAACCAGTATAGAGACAGAGCAAATTTTGCTGCTTTTGCAATTCCCCCCAAAATATTCTGTCCTCTGAAAGGCCAGCTGTGAGCGTTCACAGTAACAGGAGAAGTGGTCTTCCCAGAGGTGCTGAATTTCCTACCAAACACACCGCCGTACCGAATGGGAGCAGCAGAGAAGAGGAAAGCAGGAGCGCAAGGGTTAACAATCAACTGTCCTTAAAGTATGTAACATCGTGCTCAAAATCAGCCCGAGTTTGATGTTGTTCTTTTGAAGTTTAATTATACCAAATGTTCTACAGGAACATGCCATGTTCTCGCCTATCTATTTTGAATTGTAAGTACCAATCAGCATGTAAATGATCAAATTAAATCTTTTAAGTTGTTTGCAAGAGCCGGAACACCTTTCTGTGAATGGAGGGCTGAGAAGCAGTGGCATTTGGTGTGTTACTGCCGTTCTTGGTGAGCTCTTCAATGACTGGTATTTGAACAAAGAAATCAGAGTGGAAGAAAGCCTGCGGCAGTCCCGAGTCCTTGCGCTGTCGTGGAAAATTACTATCTAAATAAAGAAAGATAAATTATTTCTTTTTAAAAGGTCGTTCTGTTCTCCTTAGTGACGGAGCCTTGCTGCCCAGATTAGAGACCACAGTTTGCACTCGGAGAGTGCTCTAGCTCAAGATTTGGAGAAGCAGGTGAAATTTAGGGATGGCTCAGCAATTACTGCTGCTGAGCTGGGGGTTTGGGAGCAAAATACGGTGGGGGTTTTCCTCTACAGCAAAAGTTACAGAGGATGAGAGAAACTGAAAAGACCAAGCCTGCTCCTCATGCACCATTCCTGGACCATTTCATCTTTCCACGAGGAAATGTTGGCTCAGCTTCTCTCACTGATTTCCAGAAGTCAGAAAAAGTCTTCACCAGTCACAGACACTGTATTTACCTTGTTTCTCCCCTATTTCAGAACATGAACCAATGTGGAGCTGCACCAGCAGTAAATTTGGACTCAAAATGGTTCTCTCAGGAATCCGGTATGCAACACTTCTCTCTGTTTTACTTTCTTCAAGTCTGCCCAGAAATGTAGCTGCTTTTAAAAACAAAAAATCACCTCCAGAATAAATAA
>NW_009647735.1:754520-796099 GCF_000708025.1 Charadrius vociferus | reverse complement strand
GGGAAGCGCGGAAACACCGAATCATTTCAAATATTTACAGTCCATCTGGCCCACTGACAATGGGTGAACCAGATTCTCGCCTTTGAAGAAATCTCCCCGATAAGAAAACATGGGAAAAACAGACCTCTGAATCTACAGACTGAAGCTCAATTAATAACATTTGCTCAGTAAATAACTTTCCTAGCATGGATGGAAGCCCGTGTTCACAAAGCACTGAACAGCGTGGCACCCAAGATGGCTCATTTGTTTGTCAGGATTTGGGATGATTTGGTTTTTTTTCCTCCCCTCAGTATTTCGTACTCACTGGAATGTAATTTAGGATTGAGAGACACTTTTTTCTTTTTTTTTAAATTTAAGGCAGCAGGATTTGTCTTTAAAAGCAAATACCACTAGCAATAAACCACACTATTCCTAGTGCTTGTTACAACTTCACAGGGAAAGCAGCCCGTGCATGGTCTCTGCAGGTCCAAGCCTTCCCCCACTCCCTCTTACCTCCTTGCTGGAGCTGGCTGGGTCACTTCTGCTTGCTTCCACCTGCAGGCTTTTGTGCCGGAGGATCAGGATCTCCTTGGCATGCTCCACGTGCTCTGTCTCTCCGGGAAGGGTGTGCCTGTTGTATGCCGGCCCCTGCATGTTGCACCAGAGAGACCGCTGTTGGACGTGGGACCATCCCTCTCTCCGCAGCAGCATCCCTTCACTGGTGCCTGCATCTCCCAGGGTCCTTCACTCCCATTAACCATCCTGCCTAGTTATTGGGATAAACTGATGCAACCAAGTATGAAAGGTGGGGATGGAGGGAAAAAGCCAGGGAAGGAAGATGGGACTCCAAACTCTGCTTCCTTATGCAAAATTGTGCAAGCGATCACTAAATGACAGGACTGAGATGCATCTCTACTAATCCATGTGACACATCAACTTAGTGCAACTACTCTGTTCAAGGTGCCTCCAGCCGCAGTGCCTCTGCCCAGCCCTGATATTTTATATCAGCCCCACCTTCATATATAAACCATGCAATCCACAGGAACCACAAATCCTGCTTCAAAAGCCATAAACCAACCAAGTTAAATCTCCCACTGACATCAGTGGGAGTAGGGATACCTCTGTCACTACAAGGGGTGAGGCTGGATTTAGGCGGGAGTAAGGGCAAACAGGAGGTATGCCTTCATCTTCATCCCATTCACCATTTCTATAGATTTCCTCCCAGCCTTATCTAGTTGCTTCTCTCAGCTCAGCAAAGGGAGAGGAGGGGGTGGTTGATCCCTCTGTGCTGAGCTGCCCACACCAGCAGCATCCCCAAGGACTCAGTATTTCGTGCATAATCCGTAAAACAAAGGCTTAGGTGGATTTTAAGGGTAAGGGTCCATGTATCACCATGTGAACACCAATTACAACGCACAGTCCTAGGGTGCTGTGTAAAACCTCAGCCAGATTATTCATGAGTTATTCTGTAAACAGCAAGTGTTTTCTATGCTATTTACCAGCCATACAAGTTTCATGGTAAAACTGCCAAGCATTTTTAAAACATCTTTAGATTAATTCTCACTCGCAGCTCACTGACTGTGCTCTCTTCTAGGGGAAAAAGCGCAACGTGAGGATAACTCCAGGAGTTGTGGCAACCGCTGGATCTGCTAACCTGATGCCTGAAGATCCATGTGTTCCTCCTTTCTCCTTTCTGGTTCTGGGTACTGATGCCTAAAATACTTCACGAAATTATAGGCTGACTGGGTGAACCTTTCAAAAGCTGTCATGCTGCAAACAGAAATGTGCCACTGACTTGGAAACTGGATCTGGCTTCACACAGCCAACTATTCTCTGCTCACAAAGAGACATCATTAGTAATTATGTAAATATTCATAACATCTGCTCAGGCTGTTAGGATAACTGAGATAACTTTTGTTATTGGACATCTAAAATACAGATTGAGGGAAGAGTTATACCGTTCTCCTTATTCGGTACAGGTTCCTTGCCAATATTTCCTGTATATTTTCCAGGATATCCGGATTCAGAGTATCCTCCAATTTTTTGTCCGTTATGACAGTCCTGTCATTGTTGCTGCAAAGAAAACCAGAACACCTTATTTTGGGAGATGCACAGCAGCACAACCAGTGTACCCCCAAAGCCCACTGTTCACAGCAGCCCTTTCGGAGCCCACCACCAGTGGACACCACCAGCAGCTAATCCTTGCAGATGGAGCTCACTGCAGAAGGAACATTTGGTATTTGCATCACAGCTGCACCATCCATGGGCTCCCTGGTAGATAAAAGAGCTGTGGGGAGCTGTGGCAGATCAGAACCATCTGTGAGAGATGGGATGGCCATTCTGACAAGCAAATATTTGACCCTGCTGTCTCAGCTGATGTTCATTCTCACTGCTGGTTCCTTCAGTAGGTGTAATGGTGCAAAGCCATCAAAAAATGGTGCAAGAGCATCTTCCTCAGAGCACCATTTCTGTGTAGCTCAGGGGAGATGCAGGTGAGCCATCACATACAAGATCAGAAACTGTGTTCATCAATGCCAGTAGACTGCTCATCCACCTGATAATTTTTCATACCCCCCTACTAATCTTTAAATAGTGTTTACTTTGCATTTGTCCAGCCTGTGTTGCTCCTTCCCATGGGACAGCCCAGCAGGGAAGAGCAGAGGAGGTAGAGAAGTTTGCAAAAGCTTTTCATAACTGTTCCCTCTGGCGGAGGGTTGTGAGGAGTGATGGAATGGGGATGACTGCAGGCGGGCACTTACAGCAAGGATGGGTGAGACGGGGCATGACCCAGCTGCCCTGCTTCTGCCAGCTCGATGGCATGCTTCCGCTCCAGCTTTTCATAGAGAAGCACGATGCTGGATTTTGGCTGATCGTATTCACGAAGCAGGATCTTCTGCAGGTATTTGCTGTTGAAATATTCTAATCTGTTTGAGAACAAAACAAGACATCCTTAGCCTCCTCCCATGGCTCCCCAGCACCTAAATGGACCTGAGCAAGCCAGCAGTTTCATAGTCCATGACTGCCCCATATTCCATTTTATTCCATTACCTCCTTTCCAGAAACCAATGATCGTAGAGTTCAGTTCTGAATTATTTTTGCACTACAGTACATGAGCTAAGATATTAAAACTTTGCCAAATACAATAAAAATTCTTCAAAGTGCCAGATTTATCATTAACTTATCACTATAAGGGCTACAAGTACACGCAGCAGCCCCAAGGGATGCAACAGATTTAAACACTTCCAGATTCCCTCTTGAGCCATTTCCTCTTGCTTTCTGCCCAAATGCGACCCAACCTTTGGGAAAGATTTAGCCAGTATCAAATACTGATGCTCGTTCGCTGCTGACAAGCCTGCTCGCAAGGAGCCTGGACACTCCGCAGCAGCAGTGGTTCCCATACCCTCTAGTGGCACATCCAAGCACCGGCATTCCTAAGAAAATCCCTGCCAGCTGCATTAATCAGTCCTTACCATGAAGTTAGCAGCATCTGTGTCTGCACAGCCAAGGAATTAAACGCGGTAGATTGCCATTAGTATATCTTATGTTCTATGTATTTAAAAAAAACCAAAAAACTTATGTATACAATCTACTTAATTTTTCTTAATGAAAATTGAGCACTTCGCTAGAGAAATCCGTCGAGATCCTCTATAATTTGTCAGTCCACAAGAAGCAGTTGCCCCTCTGAGTGCTGCAAACTCATATTTGTGCTGTTAATTGTGCGCACTCTGGGTTGGGGTCCTCAGCTCCCGCATGGCCGGACAGGCAGGAGGGCACAGGCAGCACTGCGGCAGGCAGGGACAGGCTGAAGCCATACAAACTGTGTTGTGCTGACACAGCCCTTTCATTTTGAGCAGGTTTCTTTTGACAAGAAGGGACAAACACAACGGGAAAGAAGAAAGGTATGTTTTTAGGGTGAAGTACCATACATGACCTGCAAGCAGGGAAGCGCCCCGAGAACCTGGTCTCGCCTTGAACAAGGAAAAGCTGCCCCTCTGTCACCTGGGTTGTGCCACAGGGATGAATAAGGCTCAGCTGCCCACAGTGGAAACTTAAGGAATAGAAACCAGCCTCATTTTTTTCTACACATGTACACAGTTGTATTTTGGCAAATCCTTACTTGTCTTTCCAGTAATACTGTCCCCAGTGTCCACATATATCTTCAATGCCAGCCAGCAAATGATCCAAGAACTAAACAGAAGAGAGGATTTTGCTATACACCGGTCGCATGTATTGCATACGTGATGAACTCAGTCAGCAACCATCAAAAGCCAACAGACAAAACAGGAGATGTTTTCAGCTCGGTACACAGCACCGGTAAACAAGAAGAGGGGATGTCGGGCTAATTCCCCATCCAGTCATCCATGTGTATCCCTTGGTTCTGGAGTACAATAAGTGGTTTTGCTGCTCGCTTTCAGGTCTGTGTGAGCAAAGAATAATCGCTGAGGGACACGGATCTGCTCTTTATGATATCTACAGGATGGCTGATAGATTGCGCGTCCTGCATATTGGGCCTTGATAAGCAGGAAATGCTCATATTGAGGTTTCTGAGGACAATTTGTCTCAGGAGACCAGTATCTTCAGGGTACAGATGTAGATAACGTACAAATGATGCTTTGACTTGAATAAGAAATACTGCCTTCCCCCAGACAGTCCCACTAAATTAAATCATTGACGATATCATGCCTTATACAAAAACATTATTATTGTTTAAAATTATATTAAACATACCAGACAGGTTGTTTTTTTCACCTAGAAGTTAAATCTCTGTAGTTTCCCAAAAATTTTTTCCCTCCTACTGGCATCTCTAAACTGGGAGAGGGCTCTGCTCTACTGTGGGTCGATGCCTCTCCACACTCAGGTACCGATGTCCCTGGAGCTTCCTCCAGCTCTGATTTTTTAAAAATATTTTTTGGGAGGGTCAGAGACAGAAAAGTTTCAGAGCAGTTCACTCAGCCCCGCAGCCTGGTACAGGTTTAGAGTCTTCACATTGCTATTAGCAGCTGTATGGTCTGAGGACCGACAAATGACACCCCCCACCACCACTGATCATCACTCTCGAGAGCAAGAATGTCCTGACTATCAGGACAGAGAAATAAATTTGAGGAAGAGAGCTGCTTCTGGCTTCTGTGTCCCTGATTTCCAACTATCTGCATTGTTACATTCTCTACTTAACTTAATTGGTACAAAGCCATTTTCAGCTCACTTTTCCTAATAAACACATTTCCAGAGATGATTTACTATTCACACGCTAACAAAAGAAGAAAGTATTCTCTGTTCATGATGGGAAAAGACTCTTCAACCTATTGAACTGTTCTGTTAACTTCAGACAAAGCCCTGTAATACAACCTAATTGTGAGGTTGCCAAACAGTTTTTATAAATGTCTTCAGACCTAATGTCTTTATTTCTCGTTACCCAAAAAGAAGACAGAAAATATTCCTGAAGGAACCATACCCACAGAAATGTGACTGGGCATAAACAATTAGATTCAGAAACATAATTTTACATTGGATGCAGATGCAAATGCAAAGCCTCAGCTAGGTGTGCAGAATACCCTGTTTTCGCAGGGAGTTGACCCACTCCCTGAAGAAGCCCTCTATAACTAGAAAGGCCAAAATTTGGATGGCAAGACCAAGGTGAACTAAATTCCACCTTTGGGTTATGGACTTAGAATGATCGAATGGTTTGGGTTGGAATGGACCTTAAAGATCGTATGGTTCCAACTCCCCCCCTGCCCTGGGCAGGTTGCTCAAAGCCCCATCCAACCTGGCCTTGAACACTTGCAGAGAGGGGGCACTTCAGTGGTTCCCTCCAATAGAGTATTAAACTTACCCTCCCTTTTCTAAATATTTTTGCAAAAATATCCATCCAAACTGATGGTGGTAATGGTACTGGTGAACACATGGGAGAACCCACCCCTGAAAGCAAGCAAGTCTCATTTTCTTTCTTTCACTCCTTCCAGCGAAGCAGAAAAGTTAGAGTCAGGTTTGAGCATAAACTTTTGGGCAAGTGATTATCTTTTTCTGTCATGTTTGTACACCACCTAATGCAACACCAGCCTGATTGAGTAGGTGGCTGCTATTCCAACGCAAATAATAACCCATGGTTAGGAGCTGCATAAGACATCAACTCTGGAAAGGGACTGACCTGCAGAGGATTCAGGTAAATTTGCAGACCCGTACATCCCTGGAGGCACACCACATTTCAGAAGGACCATATTGCTATCAGCAAAGCATATTGAAAAGCTCTGGCTGTGTGTTGATGGATGTATCACTTACCCGAATATGGATCTGCTCTCCCACTGTGGGAGCACTCTCTCTTTTCTTCTTGACAGCCAGCAAGTCAACAAGAGGACGGATAGTCATTCCCTGCAAGATAACCACAAACACAAAAAACAGCCTTTCTTCACATCAAGTGTTCTTAGTGTCAACAGGAGGCTTCAGGACGGGGATAGGCAGAGAGGAGAAATGTTCTGCTCTCCTCATCTGGCATCTCAAGACCACAAAAAGTCAACCAAAAACTTCAAGGTCAAGCCTGTGGTTTACTATTGCTTGTAGCCTACCAGACGGGAAGGGGCTTGAAATGTTCAAAGTTCAAATGCCTGAAACAACGATAGTCCTTGAGACTTCACAGCACGCAGCCTCCACCAGCATTTGTCTGCTAACTTTCTGAGTATTTGTGTGTCACAGATCATTACTCCAACGATCTCGGATGTCTAGCCAGTGGCTAAGTTTACTAATCAAAGTATCCACCTGGTGGGAAGGGTCAAGGGAAGAGTTTTAATGTCCTTTAAGCCTCACGAGAGAACTTCTAAAATGCCGCTGTGGTGCGTTTCTTAGTCTGGTTTCAGTATGAAATGACTTTTCTAGGACATGTTTACAGCAAAAATGATGGAGTAGTTGATGTTTATGACTTCTGAATGTCACAAATGCTGGCACGGCAGAGAGTTGAACACATTTTTAATTGCAGAAACAATTAATGTGTCATTTTAATAGCTAATAGCAATAAAAAATGCATAGCTATTCAGAGTAAATAACATAAAACTCACAAATTCAGAAATAACTGATAGTACAAAAATTAAGTAGAGACTATGCAATTTGGTCTCTTGCCTTCACTGGATAATCAGCTGCATTTGTTTTCATTTTAAAGTGACATTTTTGAGTTTTGCAACCAGGACTCCCAAATTTAGAAACACCTGAATTCCCTTGGTCCTTCATGACACTGAGAGCATTATAGGAATCCCATGTGTCATTTTCAGGCCACATATCATTTCACAACACACCTGTCCCCTGTGATGATCTTCCACCCACCAGGGATAACTCATCTGAAGTGCATCACCCAATGCTGATGGCTCTGATGTCACAGCTTACGTGAAGTTTTTCTACTGCCAATGGACCAGTAGCTAATGGGTCAGTGTAGGCAGCAAACAAAAAAAACACCCACAAATCTTTACAATTATATTTGCTAACAATTTCATGGAAGAGGTCAGAGGCCAATAGGCTGACAGAGTGAACTTCAAATGGAGAACGTGGTATTTCATTTTTAAACCGCACTGAAAGGCAGAACAATAGGGCTTTTTGTCACATTCCAGACAAGCCCACAGCTCCTTGGAGGACTTTCTGGTCTACGTGGCGCATATCCAGGCCTGCGTGGAGGTACTGAGGACTTGACAATTGCTCGGTCAACCTTCTCAAAATTATTAACCAGGCTTCTTGTGGGAAGAACCTTATGCAACTGAGTTCGGCCAAAATAGACGAGTTTCCTGGGTTGTGTAATGCACTGATAGACCCATGTACAGACAAGCCCAACTGCTTACATGGCGGCCATTAGTCTGTGTAGCACACAGCTTTTCCGACAGCGTGGTCAGGATTTCCAAGAAAATGAAGTGGGCTTGTGCTCCGACAAGATGCCTTGCTGGCCTTCAGTAGCTTAAAAGGGCCCAAATCATCTCTGCCTTAATTTCTGTCCTATCTTAACACAAACACCCCTTGCCAAGTCTGTACTTACATCACTGTGAATAAAAAGAAAAGTTATTGCACAAAATAACAACAACAAAAAAGAAGTCCACTAGCCACAGAAGTTGTTTTGTAGCTATGTCTCTTGCCCTTTCCACCCAAAGTGACACGCAGCTTGAAAGACGCTGTGATATTTAAGATATTCACTCTTCAACCCTGCATCCATCAATGTGGCTGGCAGCAGTACCACAGACTTCAGAAGCTGTAGGACTCATTTGCAAACCCAGGTTTCTGAAGGCTCATCTTAATACCCGCTTCTGTTATTTTTACCTCTCCTTTCTGTGCTGAGCTACAGCAATATCCTTCTGGTTCAGCTTTCAAGCAAGTTTATTCCCACCCCCCTCACCCTCTTCTTGCGGTGGCCTCAGCTACACAATAGTGCAGGTATCTGGAGCCTGAGCAAAGTCTGTCTTTATGGATGCTACGTTCCCACTGAATGGCTGAAGGTCAAGGGGTCGCCCCGCCGACACGTACCCACAGGGGCACCCTGTTTAACTCTCACCCTTTAGCATGGAGATGACATCACCAGTTGAGCTTTGAGGTTACACAAAAGCCCTTTTCCCGGTCCTGGGAAGGATTTTCCGAAGCCTCAGCAGAATGGAGCTGCTGCCTTAGAACAACCTTTGTCTGAGACTCAAGAGCGTCTATGCATGAGCGGACGTGCCTAGTGACCGTATCTTTTCAATTTCTGACCCACATTTGCATCTTAAAACTTGTCAACCTCCACCTAACTATGCTCCCCCCACCCCTGGCCCCTGCTCTCTCCTTTCACTCTGAAATCTGTGCCTGGTCCAGCTGCCTGTGGGACCCAGCTCCAAGCCCATCGGCACATCAGACTTGTTGACCCTTTTTTTAGTGCATGGTGTGGTGGATGTGGGGAAGTACAGTCAATCCCAACCCTCCGCATTGCCCAAGACCCACACCTGAGGGGTTCAGGGAGGCCAAGCGGAAGGAATTTGCTCTTGTGGGGTGATGCTCAGCCATGGGGCAGATATCACCGTGACCGACCATCTTCCAAAGCCCCAGCAGCTGCTCTGCTCCCTCCATCCGAGGGCAGCCCTGGGTCAGCAGCTCTGCATGAACCTCACGTGCTGGAGCAGAGGACCTCCCGGGGAGCTTTTCTGCACAGCCTCATTCCCAGCCCCCCACGCTGCTCACTTCAGCCTTATGGAGACACAGTCTTAACTTTTTGGGGCAGAGCACACCACGTAGACATCAACCTTGCTCACTTCGGGACCACACGACCCCAATTTTTCCACCGCATCCTTCATCAAGCGCGACAGCCTTTGCCAGGTGAAGGAAAAGGTGCGTTTCAGAGAAACCCTGAGAGGAGTCTCGCCCTTACAGACTTGCTGCTGGGCACAGAAGAGCAGGGAGACACATCCGAAACCTTCATCCCACAGAAGGCTGAAGGAATGCTTTCACCGCTAGATGTCACAGCAACGCCGAGAGCTGCTGAGCCTCCGAGCAGGGCTTCCCTGCGCCCTCAAGCACAACTCCTTACAACCTCAGCCTGTGCCTAAGGGAGAGAAAGCCTTTCTCCATCATACACCCGGAGGAGTGCTAACCAGGAATCCGTGCAAAATAAAAGCATATTAGTAAGGAGAGCAATACCAGCCCCAAGTTCTGCCCCTGCCCCAGCCACAGGCTGACCAGCCCAGGTCCTTGCCTGCTGTACAACAGCAGACAGGGGTCAGATGTGGCTCCTCCCATATGCTCCCCACGAACAGCCCAAGCTGCAGATGCTCCTTCAGCCTTTCTCACAGCAGAAATCAGTCTTAAAAAAAAAAAAAAAAGAAAAGAAAATAGTAAATTCATGCATTAAACAATAAACCAAATATCTCAGAGCAACCAGCGCTGTGAGGGTCCACCTCCCTCTCCTACCAAGGCAGCGGGGAGCTAACACGTCCACAGCCACCCCGTGATGTGGGCAGGTTACACTCACTTGCAGAAGTTTTACCACTAGGTAGGAAAGAACCCAAGAATCACTAAGGCATAAAGAGGAAGCAGGAAGCAACAGGGCTTAGGGATCAGTTATAAAAGAAAAATTATAGGCAAACAAATCAAAGGTCCTGTGACTTTTTTTATTTGCTTCTGATTTTCCTTGCTTTTACAACAAGTAACACACCCAATTATTTATTTTTTCCAGTGGAACGGTTAATAACTGCAGCTGCTTTGCTGCATGAATGTGAAAACATCTCATATATATATACAAAATATTTTGATAAACAGCTAATGACTGTTGTTGCTTCAGCTGTTGCAAGCCCCAGTAAAATGGAACTCATTCTCAGAAAATGTTAAGAATCCACTCCTTCAAAATTACATCCTTTTAAATTGTCCCACTTGTGAACTACCAAAACTGAGATGACAAAACCATAAACCTCTTAAAATTCTTGCCGGCCATGTTCAGAGGGTTTAGAATATCCCAATATCTTCCTGGTCCTTTGGATCAGGAAAACTGAACTTCATTCGTGCATGGCTCAGGTAGCATTTCATTTCATGACAAGGCCCACAATAACAAGTGCTTCTTACCTTGCTAAACAGCAAACTATTTGTAGACTTTGATTCGTGTTGGCTTTGCTCTCACAAAAAAAAAAAGCAAAACCAAAACATGTAAAAGCACTGCTTCAGAGAGGAAACCTATGCCAGCATCATTCTTCCCAATTTTCACCACTGCTGCCCCAATAAGGATGGACCAGATCAAAGATGGAACAAGTTATCATGGAAAATGCTAAAGCATATGTTGTAAGTCAACAACTGCTAGTCATCCCCATGAATGTGTGTCACATTCTCACACCTTCTGCCTCTTTCAGTAATAATTTTAAATTTCTATACGCCTAATGGCTTTATGGAGGGACAGTTTTAATGACTGGTAAACCCTTGTATCCATCGTTTAGTACGGGTTACTTGTCTGGGAAAAAAATCATGCTCATTCTTTACATCTGCTGGTGACACTGAGATTGGTTTTACCTGTATGAACACAGTGAAGAGGATGACAACAGTTGTTGCTGCAATGAACAGCTTCTTTCTGCGAAAATCAGGAAGTAAGAAAACCAAAGAGAAACAAATGGCTCCTCGGAGGCCCCCGTACGCTATAATGAACTGGTCTTTGCCGGTAATGGTGTTCACGTGAAATTTGTTCACAAAGAAAGTCAGCACGAGAACCCCTGAAAAGCAGGAAAGAAGATGGGAGCACATCAAAAAAAAAGAGCAATTAGATAAAACTCATAATCTTATGACATATTTTACAGTAAAACATCACAGGACTGGTAAACATCAATCACAAGCAACTGGCCAGGGCCCATGGTGGTGTATTCCCAATGCTACTGGAGAACAGCTTTTCTTCCAGCCTGGTCCAACAGGTTTGCATTTGATTTGTACAGATGAAAATTAATCCCCAACACATTTCTGATTTGGGAGATTACAAATGCCATTGACCCAGTTTTGGGGGCTTGGCACAACTATAAAATTTTCGGTAGCTCACCTTGTAGCAAATCCTCTTGGTTTTTAACTCAGCCGTGTGCTTATCACAGTCCAGCTGGGAAACCAGAGTTTCCATCAGAAGGACTCTGAACTCTACAGGGAAATTTCAGCATTATCCTGCTCCCATGACTGCAGATCCCCAGAACACACTTTTGATCTGGTGCCTCGGTGTTATGCATCAGCTAAATACTGAACAAACAGTAACTGTTGGCAACATAGGAAGTATTAACACATTTATTTTGATGGTAGGTAATTAAAGTTTTCAGGGCTATTCTATGGTCATATGCCAGCCAAAACTTTACTTGTATAATATGATATGGAGCCAGATTCCAAGAACTGAATTGAAATATTGACTTACTCTAATCGGTTATAACAAATGATTGAATTGCTTGGATTATAAATTCTCTCAAGGCAGACCATCAGCAACAATTTAGCCACAAGTTATCCTCCAATTTCCAAAAGTTTCCAAGCAATAGCTTCAATAAGCAGCTATATCCTGCCTGTGTTAATGTTGTTTCTTCACAAATCTTTCACTCAAAGATTTATACTGTATGAATTTAAGACTATGTCTTAAGGCGGCACAGCAATTGGTGTAATTTATAGTTACTTGCCAAAACATACACGGATGCAGAAAGGTACAAAAAGTTAGGCCTTAAATCAGTAAGCTGTGATCTCAATACCAACGGATATGATAAACATCTTATTTCCTGAAGATTAATGGCCATTTTGAGAACTGATGACACAGACTGTCATTGACTTTTGCTAGGAATTAGCTGGATCCATATCACTATTGCTTTTCTAAAGGGTGTTTGTAAAAGAAAAAAACTTCAAAAATAGTGCACTTGTAATGTACGTACCAAACCTCTTCCCACGCACATACAACTAAAAATGTCTAAACTTTGATTGCACATCAGACCAGTTTGAAGAAAACTAAAAAGCTGGGGATGTTCAGGAATAGGGAACTCAATTAACTGAGCCTTACACCTTCCCCGTCTCTGAAGCTCCATGGAGCTGGTGCCTTCAGTTTGAAGGTTCTTTGTAACTTAAAAATAAATAACTAAATAAAACAAAGCATACCTCAGATCACATCTGCAGCTACTGTAAAGCTCAAGCAGTGCTGATGATTTAAAGGAACAAAATTTACTGGAGCCGGTATCCTGGCCTTTGTCTTGATTTAATCCTTCCTCATAAATTATTATTAGCATTCCCTAAACTAATTCAAGGCCAGTTTGCTCCGAGAGATGACATACAATCAATCATTTTGAGCAGAATATATTTTCTTCTGGAGATATACCTTGAGAAAGAGCAGAAGGAAATCTCCCTAGTGCTTGGATAACAGAGGAGTACCAGTGCTGTCACGCAATTAATGTACTTTGCTTTTCTGATTATCTCTCTTATGTCAAAGTAGTCCAGTCCCTGGGCTTCAGCAGAACCCTTTCTCATTTAAGAGCACTGGGAGGGTCCCATAAAGGACTAGAGTACAGCTTACACCCTAACCCCAGCACTATCAACCCAAAAGTCGCCAATTCCTGCAAGCAAACTCTGTGGGTGCCTCACATTTCTGGACCGCACTCTTCAGCACGTCCAGAGCTGCTGGATGGGACTGAGCAGGTCAGGGGCTAATCTCCACCGCCACCTCCACAGGAGGAGTTCCCCAGCGCGGCTTCGTGCGCCACCCTGCCCAGCTCACGTCTTCCCGGCACACCTACCGCTCTCCAGCATGGTGCTGCAGAAAAGGGACAACCTATTCAGGGCCAGATGTGCAAGATGATTTTTCAGCCCTGGTTTGTGTTCATATTAAATTCAAAGGGGATTTTGGATGGAAAGAGGCTTTTCTTTCCTGGCTGCAGCGCTCGCATAATGTGCTGCATAATTTGAGAATACAATCAGAAGAGCTGTGTTTAAGAGAGCCAGAGGATTTTCGGTGTGCTTTTGTAATGTCACTACATTCTTTGTGTCTTGCAATGAAGAATTTTTGAACTAAAAAAAAGTCAAACTCACTCAGAACTTTTTTCATTTGAGCAAATAATTTAAGAGAAAACCACCTAATTGTAATAAAACATTTGAGTGCACACACAACTGATTAATAAGCATGTTTCCAAGTGCATTTATGGTGCATAGTTATTAAAACAAACCTTGGCATGTATTAACAGCTAATAAAGCCCATTCTGCTGTCTTGCTAATCATGGCCTATCCTATTTAAGCAATTTCTTGAAGTGTCTATCAAATTTGAGTTCACTCTGTTTGACTCAGTGGTTTGGAAACATAAATCCTGTTGAATGTTTTTTAGCTCTCAAATTCTTTTCCAAAACGTGTGCTCGTTCTATTTGCAGATATAGTTAATATATAAAAACATCTATAAATGAGAAGATAGGCACTCTGCACTCCCTTAGGGGACAGTAGCTGCACACTGCAAAGGCAGTGGAGAATCAGCCTCTCTGAACACCAAATCAGTGCAAGATACAACTGGGGACAATGGTAAAACAGCGTGTCTATTTTTCTGGTCATTTACAATGCATGAAAATGGGCTCCCAGAGTATTCTGGGACCAGGACTCAGGTTTTCATCATAACTGATCTCAAGAAATTATCTTTAGCCACAGTTATCAGGAGAGTATTTTCATGCATAGCTCTCTTCCTCTTGTTATCACTGAGTCTTGGTCACTTTTTTAGTATGAGGCTGGGCAAACACTGCAATAAGTTTCCCAGGGAGGCTGGAGAGTCTCCATCCATGAAGACAATCAAAAACCATCTGGGTACAGTCCTGCTTAGCTGTCCCTGCTTAAGCAGGGGGTTGGACCAAATGATCTCAAGAGGTCCCTGCCAACCTCAGCAATTCCCCGATTCTGTGCAATTCTGTCATTTTCAGTCCTTATCTGAAGTTCTTGAGTAGGAGCAGAAGCATCCTCACATTTTAGGTCCCAATTCTCACCTACCGAGCAGCAAGCTGGGTAGATGCTCTTCTGTAAAGCAGAACAGCATCTCCAGGGACAGCTGTTTGAAGGTTCCTCCAGTTTCCCATTTAAGGATGCTGCTGTACACAAACTTGTTAGGAATTAAATCCCTTAAATCTGTGCAATTCAGAATACGCAGTCAGAGGCCCCATGGTTTTACACGGTGCTCTGATCCCAAGCTATGTACTTACAATCTCCCTCCTATTGTGAAGATACCAAGGGACTGAGATACACTGAAATGGAAGAGGAGATCATGGCCATCAAAGGAGGCTCTAACACAGAGGTATCAATAAAATAGATGTCATGAGAATTTCTGTTTAACACCAGTGCTGTCTATAGTGAGTGCACAGACTAGGAAATTGCAGTAAAATGCAAGACTTGCTATTGAGCGAGTGATGGAGAAGCAGGGAAGCATTGGCTGTGGTGTCCCACTTCTGTCCTTGCATTCACATGTGGGATAAACACACATCCAGAGCAATCAGGAAAGGATGATGGTGGGGGCAGGAGCATTCTCTTATTTAATGGAATCACATTTTTCACTCCCATAAATAATAATATATATAAAAAAATAAAATCTATAATTTCACCATACCTAGTGCTCTCCAAATGAGACAGAAAATGATAGTGAAGCAAATGTATGGCCAGTTCCACTCATGATTTTCTCCAATGGTGGAAACTCCAAGAAAGATGAAGATAAGGGTATCGCTAACGCTGCTCCACATCTTCATGAAGTATTTGACTGTGGTGTGAGACTTCAGAGAGATGTTGGCCTCCACATAACGTTTCATGCCCATGGCACAAGCAATGATGCTGAGAAAATGAAAATAAACCAACAATTTTTTTCTACTTAAGCACACAAAACTGACACATTGTCATTTATAAAAAAAAATAAGCTTCATCAAGTCTTAGATGTTTGCAGACATCTCACTGGGTAGTGATTCACTTCCTGCATCGGCCAATAATATCAGGAGGACCACCAGCACAATAAGATGACCAGACTGTCTGAATCTGTTTTTTAACAGATAAACAACTCCCATCTATTGCATTTATCATAGCCACACAGCAATACCTACAATTAACTCCACCCAGTTCTTCCCATCACAATACACTGGTTTCAGTTCTTTAACTTTGCCAGGCTCTAACCACCTGAGCTGAAGAGTTTCATGCTTAGGAGCCCACATTACCTATTTTGCCTGAATGACAGAAAGACATTTGGGGGAATGGGAGACTTGCTTCTCAGCATGAGAAATGTGTAAATAGGACTCCTGTGAGTTTGCTGATATCTGACCACTACAGCAAATTCTTGTAAGACTCAGAATCGGTGTAGTTTAAGAGCAGCCCGAATACTGTACTCCTTCACCCAAGGGACCAAAGCTAATCTAAAGTTGGAGAACCTCAAGCGTACAACATACCTCACACTGTATGTTTCTAAGCCTCACCAGGCTTGCACTGTCTATTATTTGGGCGCAGCGAGGAAGCCATTGAGTCCATGCAACCAAGAGACAATAAAATGCTCAAGCACACTCATAAGGTGGGCACAATGAGCCAAGAAATGCTCTTGCTACAGTCGGAACATCTGACCTCCTCAGGTATTGCTTATCCAAGGTCACTTCAGAAATGTGCAGCACCAATTAAAACTTCTGCCTTGCAATTTTTCATGGATAATTGATTCTTCAAGTTACAGGGTACATGTGGTTAGCCTAATTCATCAGCTTTTCAAATCAATACATTTTCAGGCCAGCAATCTTAGAAGGTCAAAACAATTGAGTGCTCAAGACTTGAAGCTCCATTTTTTATATTTTAACCTGGACAGAAACATTTTGTTCTAAATATTGTACCAGCAATAGCAAAAAGGCTTTATGTTTCCAACATCTGATTTCCATTGGCATTTGGTAAGGCCATCCACACAGGGTTTTATTGCGTTAAAAATTCCTTTCACAGGGGATATCATAGTAACTCTTTTTACATTATATCACACGAGGACAAGCCCACAGAGAAGTAGATCCTCAGCTTGCAGGAGTGCACCTGGGTCTGGCAGACTGACTTTAAACCCCAGCTGTGACCAGGACAGGTAAGTGACCCATATAGATGCAAATAGGTGTTGATAGGTCACGGTCTCCGCAGTGTATTATCCATAACGTATCCTCTCAGCTAAAAACTATTCAGAAAACAGCCATACAACTACTGCTTTGCAGTGAAAACATCACATTCAACCCAAGAATTTCACAAAGGAGAGTCTTTGCATTATTTGCGCTTTGATGGAAAAAAAAAAAAAAAGGGTTGCCACCTGGCCCCAGCGAACAGGAGAGTTTGCAAATGGGCAGAGCTGACTGTGCTGTGGCTGCGGTTTTACAACCTGTGTGAAACCAAAGACCCTGATTGTCTCCTCCACAACTATTTTTTTATTTCAGGAAGACCCTGTGAGCCACTGCATTGCCGCTCCTAACCTGCACCGCTGCTAACAAAAGCAGAGTAAGGGTCACTTTCCTTCTGGCACATTAGTGAATCACTAGTACATCTTCACTGCCACAGCTCGGCATCTATCTTTGGACCAAGACAAAGAAATGGACAACAGCTGTATTCATTTCGGCTCTACTTAAAGCACTAAGAAAATCAGCAACATTATTATGGGAAAATACTTATCAGAGATTTGGTTGGAACAACAAACAAGAAATTAGAGGAAAAAACCCCAACCTTTTTCAAATGAAGATACACTTCCACCCACTATGAGTTACTGATCACTGGGCTTTGCATTCAAACAAACAAACAAAAAAAATAACACACACACACATTTCTATTTCTTTCATTTAAAAATAATTGTTACTGGTTTTCCTCATTGCCATGAAAAAAAAACAGTTCTTTGAAGGAGAAAGAAACAATTGGGTTTGTGTGAAATTAAAACTAGAATTCAGGGAGACAACTTGTAGTAAAGGCACAGGATAATTGCACCAAAATTTCAGTGAAATTTTCACAGAATCACAAAATGGTCACCGTTTTATCCAGCAGCGTGAGACCAAGATTCAAAACCCTTTTTCACCTAATGTTGTTTGAGTTCACATCTTTCATCTCCTAAGAAAATGTACCAATACTTAAAAATATTCTGAAATTGGTCTTTTTTGATTTAGCCTTTTTAGATTGACCCACTTTGCATAAGGCACAGAGCCAGAAAGAGTGCAGGTTGAACCACAGGCTAAAAAGAAAATAACAATTTCTTCTGTTTCTCTACCTGCCTCAATAAATAGTGGATAAAATAATTCCAGCTAGGAACTAAAAAAATCCAATGAGTATTTATGGGCAAGTGACTTCCAGAGCTGTGGTTTGGCAACACTTCTTGGGAAAAGGATACGTGTTCACACCAGATTCACATACAAGGAATAAACTTGACGTGTTCTGTCACAACCTCAAAGGAGGGCACTGCCACTAGGGCAAAGGGGAAAAAAAAAAAAGAAGCTAAACTAAAAAACATTTGCAGAACTGTTTAGCAGATTGGGTTGCATTCACAGATTTTTTTTTTTTGGACTATGTAGAATTGATTGTTTTGGCAATCAAACTATTTTTCAAAGAAACAAACTGCCAAGATCTGCTTCTTATAATACAGTATTCCCTGGTCACAAATGAATGAATTGTTTGAAAATCGAGATATATAAAAGAGGCATTTATAATTTGGCAATTATAAGACCAGCAGTGCAGGAATCAGCTTCCTGGGCAATTGTTTTGCTTTAGAAACAATGCATTATTCACAAGACTAGAAAATGGGTTCCATAATGGGTACAGTAGATTGTGATTGATAGAAGGAGACACCATTAGGATTAAATGTTTTCTGCTCCATGATGATTATGCAGCATATTTATTTCACTGTTCTGTCTTACGCTTCTATAAATAGGCTTTCTCTTACCTATTCCCACAGCTAGAATTGTTTTCAGTAATGCTAGAATATTGCTCCTATTAACCGTTCGAGGAAACAAAATCTGCAAGATATAGGAATGGTTTCTGTCCAAAACAGTATCATTAGTTTTAAAATAGATCTTCCAGATACTCCCGTGTCTAGCTGGTACCTGACTTAATTCTTTTATTTTCTTTTTGTCTTCATTATTATCAGATTTACAGTTGTTTACACTGTAGCTATCAATGCAGCCTAAGTGCACTTTATAGTCTTTAGGGGAATATGAAATAGTTGGTTGTGATCCTCAGCACCAGCTGACTTGGTTTATGCAGGAGAACCAAATGTCACAGATACCAGCCCACAGAAACCAGAAAGACTGAATCACTCTGTTTTTCATCTGTCTCTGCTTTGACCATTTGGATTATTATATCTATTTTTTTTCTTAGCACCTGCTCTGCAAGTTAAAAGCGTGAGGTAAGCCCAAAGTTCAGTTACCTCTCTTAAAACCGAGCGATCCGCCCCAAAATTATTCACTTTATTGAAAGGCCTACCCTGTAAAAAGAAAAATAAAGTAACTGTATTATCTATAAATCACAATTTGTGAAAGACTGAATTTACAGAAACAAACTGTTTTGCTTTGCTGGTCCGAAAAGTTGTATCGGAATACAGAGAGCTTATTAAAGAGCTGCCAGGAGACCAAAACGACTTGCGGGCTGGGGCTGAATAAGGTCTCTGATATGGCGTGGGACTCAGCTGCAGGACATGGGCAGTCCTTGTTTGACCCATGTCACTCTAACCTGGTTGCACAAAAGCTTCACAGAGTAAACCCTTCAGTGCTCTAAAGGGGTTTTTAGATTGAAGAGCGTATAGGACTGACTGTGCTGTAGCAAATTGCAAGCAGTTTGGGTTTAGTGCCTTTGAAACCTCGATCCCTGACAACTTTGGCTGAAATTGGTCCACAGATTTCAAACACTGCTGGAGATAAAGAGATGATGGATGACACCCTCACTCAGGAGACCAGGCAAACTCAAGAGCTGTCTCGGAACTTCTTCTGGCAGTAAGTCTGAATCTCCAAAGCAGAGGTTTCCATTAGAGCCCTCCACTCCGAAACAGTAGGAATATTTCCAGGCTTCAGCTCTGCAGGGGTACACAAATCCGACCCCATCACTCACTTTTCTCTGTCACTGTAAGGTCTGCCTCAGCACTTCTATGGGTCCATCACCCAAAGCTAGCTGGTAGGTAGGGCATGCAGATCAGCTAGAACAGACATGCTGTAAACTCAGAACAAACCTTTATGAGGATTTGATTAAATACTCCTTGCAGCAATTCAAATGTTAGTTTTGACTGGGCCACACACAGAAAATCATAAAATACACCAAGAAAGCTTCTTCTGGCTCTGCCAAACCCACTAGACATATTGCTCGAACGTTCAGGGTTTCCAAATGAAAAACACGAAGCTCGAATAAACATTCCTCAATAACCTGCACAAACCGATCAGCTGTCTGAAGCTTGCCCAGCAGTAGTCATCTGGATTGCTTGTGACTTGCAGCTATAACCATTGACGTGCAATTGTGTAATGTGTGAAACGGGGTTACACCTCTCAGCTCTTCCACAGGCTTTTCTCCTCGCTGCTTGCTGCCATACACAAATTTCCAACTAAGCAAATTTACGTTAAAACTTTTTCTGATACTTTTTAGTAAATATAGCCAAAAAGCTTTCTGGGACAGATCAGATGCTGGGAAATACTTACGCAACAATCCCTGAAAGGTGAAACATTTCAGCGGTGAGGTAGGAAAGATAGCTGTACAGGAAGACAAAGAACGGTTCAATGACACGGATATCCTTAGTGAATCGCGTGGTAAAGGCGGCGGTCATCCCAAAACTAAGACCTACTAAAACTCCTCCTAACCCAACCACAAAGAATTTTCCAACTCCAGCAAAAACATCCACACTTTTGATGGTTGGCATTTCACAGAAAGATCGAAATAGCTTGTAAAGCACCTGCATGAAAAATGAAAGAGGAAAATCAGCCATTAACAAGTTATTCACCAGACGTGGCTATATGTAGCAATGACATTAAAATACACTGCTGGGATTTCTGCGAGTGCAGGGTCAGCATCCTTCTCTGAAGGTCAAGCTCCTACCAGGGGACTGCTGTGGCACTCACGTGCATTTCTGTCTCCAGACATAGAGTGGAAGACATGTTCACGTGAAAGCTTCTCAGGACCTCAGGTCAGAGAAGTGGACCAGGATACCTCTGCTAGAAGAGGCTGTTGATGTCTTTTCCCTCTGCAGATCTCACGTCCCACCTCTCGCCACCAGAGCATCCTTCCTCTGAACACTAAATACTCAAAATAAAAGCTAGTCCTTACCACTGTCACCGCGTCATTCAGGAGCGATTCACCGAAGACCAAAATGTGTAGCTTTTCATTGACGTGTATCTCTTCAAAAACCGCTAGCACCGCCACGGGATCCACGGCAGCGATCAGGCTGCCAAACAGGAGGTTGTGGAGCAACGACACGTCCTGCAGGTGAAAGGCTTTCACCTGGCAGATCCCATACAGGGAAAAGCCAATCCCAAATACATTCCATATTGTCCCCACAACTGCATAGAGGAGGATAGTGCCGATGTTCTCAAAAAAGGGACGGCTGGGCATGAAGTACCCTGCATCAAGGACGATGGGTGGCAGCAGGTAGAGGAAAAAGATGTCACTGTCCATAACAGGCGGTGACTTGTCATTCAAGCCGTAGATGATTCCCCCCATGATCAGTCCTACAAATATCAATAAACAGCTTTCGGGAACAACGGAAGGCAGCTTGTTATATAGATGAAACCCTGGAAAAGGGTGAATAGGAAAAAAAAAAAAAAAAAAAAAAAAAAGAAGAAGAGTATTACCTCATCAGCCCAAATTGGCTGAAGAGCACCAGGCAGCTTCTGGTTAGGGTGAGGAAGCTCCCCATGCTCCCTCCTTCAGCAGGCTATGCTTTGGAGTAACAATAATAAATGCACACAATTAAGATGAAGTTGCTTAATCACAAATTGGCTAGAAAATCTGAAAGGTTACTGAAAATACCAAACTTCCTAATATTACTGTTGGTTTTACTGCTGGTTCAGACTTCATTTCATCAAAGCATAAGGTTAAAGATATATTTTTAAGTAATATAAAAATAGAAAAACTAAATAATCTGCATAAATGAAAAAAAAGTATTTGGATGTAATCTAGTTAGCAGGCCATCTTCAGCACTAACATAAATAGCAACCATTAATTTTAAACACAATACAGATTTTATACATCAGATTAAAAAAATCACAAAAAGTATTACCTTTAGTTATAAATGGTGACACTTTTAACATTGTTTCATCATTAACAATTAAAAATAAGGCAACACTGAAAAAAGTCCAATCAAGCCAGCCTTGTGCAACACCCAATGTAAAGAGAGAAACGCTGACAACCACAAGTAGTCAAGGTGAGTTATTAAAAGAAAGAAATTGAAACAAACCCAACTTGAATAGGAATAATAATAAAAAAAAAAAATCTGTGATCATTATTAATTCTTCATGCACGTTAATAGAGTTGAGATCTCACCATATAATATGCAGAACAGCGAAACGAAAAGACCATTTCCATCTGAAAGAAATTCTGATCTAAATGAATCTCAGAGACTTCTCCCTTCTGAGGAAAAAAAAAATCTATAAAATAACTTTTATAGCAGTAATTTAACAGAAGTGATCACAACTCCTGGAGAAAAAAAAAATATATATATAATTTCCTTTTTTCTATGCCCATTTTTGCAGGGGAAAAAATAAGACAGGTCCAAGTTATACAAAAATATAATTTCTTAGGTGTCATTACATAGATAACCTCCTTGATACAGAGAAATTTTATTTTAAGCAGTATAACACCCCACATATGGACTGAATTACTCTGTGTGGCTGGCCAGATGCAGCACCCTTTTTTAAGCCCAAGGAGCCTTCATTTTAAGATGAAGATGTCAGTGGACAACCTGCATGTAGTGTAGCTGGCAAGCTAATTGAGATGGATGCACACCTTGGTGTGTACTGACGCCAAACAAAATTCCTGGAAACCCTGATGGTTTTCCTACTAACAGCAACACCATGCACAGGTGTAAACTTCTAGATGGAAAACCATCACTTCCAACCTAGAATGCAACTGGGTAGTTATTTTCCATGTGTGTAGTATGTCTGGCACACAATATGTGCATCCTTAGGACGTGCCGTGTTATCTCAGGCTCCAAGATTGGTGAAGCAAAGGCCACCCCTGCCCACACCATCTCCAAGGAGACTCCTGCCCTTCCTCACCCTCTCAAGATGCCTTACCTATTTTGGCCAAGGATGCAAGCATGATCCAGAGTGTGATTTCAAAGGGGACTTGAACATGTTGATAATCCAGAGAGAAAAACGTGTGCTCTGAGGATTCGTTGCCCTGGGCTTCCTCAGCAGCCCAGCTGATGTTCTCCGGGATCACTTCCTCCAGCAGCGGCATCAGTGGAGAGCCCTGCAGGGCTTTGACCCTGGTGGCTTGGAGAATGGAGGAGAGCAAGGACCCAGCTAGGAGAGCAGCTGCAGCTTTGCACTCTGGCCTCTGCCCCTCCATCTGCCCTGGAAACCTCCTGCTGTGGCAATTTGGCTGCTCCCACTCTCACTGCTGCGGGCGAGTGGTTGGGAGTGCTGCTGGAGACAGTGGAACTCAGGTCACCCTCGTTGTGTGGGTTGCTGCAAAGAGAGGAGCAACCGCTCCGCCTCACCCTGACTCTCCTCCCTGGTCCATTAGTTTCCGGCTGGGAGACTCTGCTGGAGAATTGCACCCTTTGGCACCACACACCCAAACAGGCAGAGGCTCCTCCTGCAGATGCTTCCCTGAAGAAACGTGTGCTGTGCCCTTACATCAACTGCACATCTGTGCATGCTCCAGAAAGAGACAAGTTGCATTTTAGTCCTAACCCTTGACATATTTTGGGTTCCAGTCTCTCAGAAACCCTTCTTGGAGGGGAAAAAAAAATAAAAATCTTCACTGCTGTTAGAGCAGCCAGGCTTTGATGGAACAGGTCTCAACCAAAACAGCCCCATCCAGAAAGGGACCCGTCTTACAGTGGGCTTCACTGGATTTCTCATCTGCAGTCCAGTGCCCACAGAAAGAACACACAGCGGTAACATTATTGATAACCACAGCTTCCATTTGATAAATCAAGCAAAGCAACCAGCTTTCTTACGCTAAATACAGAGCTGCATCGTTGTGCTGGATGGAGGTCACCTGTACTGAAAGAATAAGTTTCAACAATTGCTTAAAGCTTCTTCCGATTATAAGGGCTAACAGGAAAAGTTATCTTCATCTCTCTTCACTACTTGAAAATGGCACTGAAAATTGAGTGAGCTTGCTTAGAAAGGTTGGACAGACAAAAATAAAAAGTTATTCGCTACAGTGTTGGATGTATTAATAATACAGATGGAAAAAAAAACAAACAAAAAAACCCAAACCCAAAACCAAAAACATTTTGGGCTAAATTCCTCCACTGTGGAGTTTCATGTGAGTTGATGATGTTTCAACTGGGATGAATTTGGTCCAAAGAACACATGTAATTAAAGTATGGAGGCCCCAGGCTGTTGCTAGACTGATCGATGGCCTATTTGCTTCTCTTCAGCTGCCTAAATGACACCAAAATTGAGCTGCAAATAACAAGCTGGTGACCCACTTTTCGGCTGTGAAGTCAAAACCCAACATCACGCAGCCACAGATCCGGAGTTTCTCAGTACCACGTAAGGTCCCTGTTTCTGGTCTGATTTGCAAAGCAGGAGGAGGATAAACTTTGGGAGACAGGAGAGATGCAGTGATACACTCCAGGAGTGACTTCATTCTACTTTACCATGGTTAATTTGAATTTATAGCGTGCCTTTACCACACTTGCTGACCATAAAGCAAAGCAACACTCTTCTAATTAGAGTGGTCTGTTAGCAAACTAAGCTTTTTAAACTTGGTGGAACTTCTCCCTTTTTATATTTGAACTATAAACAAAACTGCAGGACACACGCTTGGAGGACAGAAATCCCACAAGGTGTTCCTCCATCTTTGTTCCGTAGTTCAGTTCTATAGGGTCTGAGATGGGGAGGAGAGGAAGAGGCGAGGAGATGGGATCCCTTGTTACTCTGAAGGAGGGAGAATACAGTGCTCTTAACTGCAATTAAGAAGTAACTAAGAAATTACTCAGCCAGAGCTAAGAGCAGTGGAAGCAGTTCTGAGCCTGGGCTCACATGCCAAGCCATCATATTCCCTCTTTCTGCTGAAAAATTTGGTGCTGAACTTGGGAGTTTGAAGACTGGTTCCATTTGGGGACACGGAAAAGGAGTTTTGCCAACTTCCCATTCCCCTCCACCCGCAAACCATCCATTTTGATTTTTGCTATTTTCAGGAGAAAGTCAAGGAAGTTAGTATTCACTTACACTTTCCTTAAGCCAAAAATGAAATGTTTGCATCTTAGACGAAAAAAAGACCTGCAGCATGGAGCTCAATAGCACTATCTGGAAAATGTTTTTGCACGTAGAATCAATATCGATTTGATAATGGAACCAGAAAAAAACAGCAGAGTTGGGACAGTGCCTGAGGAAGGTCAAGGGAGAGGATCACATTAAAATATGCTCCATTTTTCGAATGAAGTTAATCTATAAAATCAGGACGTTAAGGACTAAGCAACAGCTAACAGGTGTTAACAGAGGGGCAAAGAGCCTGAGCCAGTACCCTGTGCAGAGCTTTTAATGGCCCTGTTTCACTGGCTTTCTGTTCTGCTCCTTTCCGCAGGGACGGCTGCAGCCCTGCAACAAGCTGCACACAGACGGATCACCCGCAAAGCTTCCAGCATCTCCTGAAAAGCTCCATCGCCCTTCCCAGCCCAGTGACCGGCTCGCCGTACCTCGACCTGTGCAAGGATAACGAAAGGCTCGTTGCAAATATTTTGGACATCGTACTTCATTGCAGTCAAAACCCTGAGGTTGCTTTTAGCATTTTGAAACTCCTCATTTTTCTTTTTTGCATTGTTTTACCCTAAAGTGCTATGTAACTAAGCTTGCTCCTTCCCTTAAATTCTTATATGTATCCCTGTTCATTATATATTAGTTATAAATAAATGAAAAGACAAGATGTTTTTCCCAAGTTCTATGGTAACACCGTACATGTTATTCCTCTTGTAATGGCTATTGATATTATTGAGCCACTTTTTAATGCGAGTACCATTTGATCATATATTTATTGACATGCTTTCATTTTTTTCTAATGTAATGTGCTTTCCCACATTTTTAGGGTTCCAGGCTAGAATCTGATCCCTCTGATTGTATTGATGGGTACCTTGCTCCTGCTGGAGTAAAAAGGACTTTGAGAATAACAAAGTATTCTGTGATATGGTAACAATGACCAGAGTTCAGGCTCCTGCAATAAAAATGTTACATTGAATTAATTGTTTAAAGTCCTTATATTCCTTAATCAATGGCAGCACATTATTTTTCTTTACTTACTTTGAGAGCGAAAGGAAAGATGTGAAATACTGTCTTTTACATTCCTGATGTGTAATTACTTCTAAGTATACTCTAACTCCTCCTTTTCATTAGGAATGCATGTATCATTTAACAAAAAAAAAAAATTGTAAATTAAATTTCGATTTACATCACCTCCTGAAATTCATACATCAACCACTGAAATTTATGAAAGAAACTTGAATAAGCTCTTGCTTTATATGAGGGGAAAAAAATAATATGCAGTGCACCTCTTTTGCTACAGTACCGCAAAGGCTTTCCATGTTATTTGGGCCTCAAATGAGGAAATCATTTAAGCATTTACTCAACTATAAGCACTCAAGGTTCCACAGCTTACAGTTATTAACACACGAAAATCCTGTGTTGGATTGGGGCCTCCCAGAAACACCCAGCCCGGAGAACCACGTGCTAGAATACTCCCCAAAAATTTGCCAGGCTCAAAACTCATTGGAGGTTATCCCTGCAGGAACTCTTGGCTTCGTCAGGGGAAACCCTTCAGTGTGCCACACAGAACTCTAGGGATTTTGGTTAGAGATAACCCAGATGATTTTTGAGATCACCGAGATGGTGTTCTAGTGTTACCACCTTCCCCCCCTCTTTTCCAAGTACACCTTTTTTCTGCTTACCCTAAAAAAAATAATCTTCCCTTTTGCACAAAGCAGCCAACAGATTTCGTTAAAAACATCCTGCTCCACAAGCAAATTATTGTCCAGGAGCCTCTCCAAAAACCCTAAACCAGGGTGGCAGTTTGGCTCCCTCTCCACCCCTCACACTGAGCAAAACTTCAGCTATACATACCTCCTCATTGGAGATGGTTCTGCACTGTAACATATACAGCTCTCCAACAAAAGCTGTGGGACACACATAGAAAAGCTCCTAAAAAATTACCTCTACACTCCATCTAATCAGCTCGTTGTGAAAAGATAAGATATAAGCGTTAATGATGTCTACATTTGGTATGTGAATATGATTTTTCCCCACTAGAACGGCCATTTGTTTACATGCATTATCTAAAATTCGAAGGAGAAACTGTGCTCATCTATTAATGTGCAAAATCTCTTTTTTCCCCCATACGAATGGAAACTGCTCATATTTTCATATATAATCACCTTATTTTTCAGTTTCTCCTCCTCATTGCCTGCATTTTCCATGACATTCTAATAGGCCGCGTGAAGACTGCACATGAAATACTGATCTTCTTTCTGAAGAAGCCAGGACAGAAGAGTACATATTTCCATCCATATGCAACCCTGCGAGCAAAGGCAGAAGACACGCAAAGCAGATGGGCAGTTTAGCAAGAAGACTTAATCGGAACTGAAATTAAGACCAAGCCCCTCATCACACTTCCCTTGCTGGAAAGGACTGCACTCGCAGCTATTCTGGACAGTAAGAATGGAAAAACCCTTAAAATTCAAAGCCATAGCATGAGTTTTTCCTCAGTACATCACAGGCCATGAATATATTGAGAAAGTAACTTTGCGTTGCAGTGAGCTGGACGAATTGATGCGCTGCTTAACTCACGCGCACCCCACAGAGCCCAGGCAGGAATGCATTTTTAATTTAACATCAGGGACTTCATTCAAGAACCTGGTTTTAACAAGAATTCGAACAAAATTACAGTGAGGAAATTCAATATTAATAAGAAAGATTCAATATTAATAAGAAAGATTCAATATTAATAAGAACTGAGTGATGAAGGATAAATCAAAAGGCGGCGGCATTCTCTGTACCCACACTCTCATGAGGAAGCTGCAGAGAATGTATACAACACCAGATTTTGTGGTTCATTGCATAACATTTTGCCAACTTCAAAATCAGAGATTTATCATTGATACCTTGCCTAAACGGAGACAGTTTGACAAATACTCCCTCCCGTATCAACGTCAGGAAGATCCAAAAGATCTATATTCTCCTTGCCTTGCACCTGCTCTTTTTCCATACAGCTCCCATACAGTTTCCATACTGCTCTCATGGCAGGCGCAGCACCCTGGGTGTGCTCCCCGCCACGCAGCATTCAGGCAGCAGACTTGCAGACTGACTGCACTACAGCTTTATATTTAAAAACTGCCTAATTAACACGGTCTTAAAGAATTCCTATAGGGCAATTCCAGGCTGAGTACCACTTTAATCATTTTGGCACTGACTTCTGGTTGGATTCTGCTTTTGTCAATAGCAGCTTGAGCACTTTTAGTTTACAAGTCATTTAAGCAATTGCTCAATGGTCTTTAATATTTTTCTTCATCATTACAACTGGAGAAGCCTGTAACTGTGGTCTCAATAAAACAACCAATACTTGTCCTTTTTGGTAACCTAAAAACTGTTTTTCTGATTTAAATGCCAAATTTAATTCCCAGAGACATAGCCAGAACTCACACAATTGTAAATCAGATTCTTATTCAAGTGGTGGTATGAGATTTCTTCCATTGAATAATACTTTTAATACTCATTACTTTTTAGGTGATCAAATTAGAGTGAAGTCCTTAAATCTCTGCAGAAAATCTCCAGGTCACAGTGCTGTACAGCGGGTCAGTCTCAGAGACTCGAAGGCTGAGTCCAATCAGAGGAAGCACAGTCCCCTTGAATCAACCATGACATGGAAGTTGCTTCTCATTAATTAGGAGCCCAAACCAATAGAATCCTTCAAACCCTTCTCATGAGAGCACAGCTGGAGATTTTTCCTGCTCTGGCCTTGGGCATTCCACGTAACAAGACTGGAAGGTAGTTCACAGCGTGAGGAACAAACTCCTGCAGGAACCTGCCCTGGTAGGACGAGCATGGGTCATGCCCATGGGTCACACCAACATTTTTTGCAAAGCTCCATCCTTTCTTCAGCAGTGGTCCAGCTGCTGGGACGGGTGAGTGATATCAGCTGCTTCCTCTCCGCTGCTGCTCTTGGTGCTTGCCCTCACGCTCACACAGTCTCAGCTGCGGGGGAGGATGGAAGAAATTCTTCTCATTCACCATTTTCTGCCAGTTTACTCAACTCTTCTTGTCCCCTGACCAACCTGCTACCCACCCACTGGGAAGTTACACAAGCCTGGAAAAACCAAACCCTGAATATAACTGTTGTCGTGGTGCATGGTCATGGCAGTTCTGTAATCCCAAAATAAAGCAAGAGCCAGAGAGGAAAACGAACCCTGGGGATCAGCGTGATCACAGCAACCAAACTGCAGTGCCATCTGCGTTAAAACTTATGACTGTAAATGCCTTGCAATAGAGTTGTAGCAGATCCAATATACATGAGCACAATAACTCTTCCCCTCAGACAGAGGTGTGAGCACATCCTGCCTCCCAAAGACTGGGTAATTCCTAGTGAAATCACGGGTATTTTAATTCAGGGACTTCAACTCAGCATGGAGATCAGTCCCCATTTACTGCCTTACTGAGTACCGCGCTGCCCTCTCTGCGCACCCACACACTGCCCCTGCACACTGCAGCGGACTCCACGGTAGGCTGGAGATGCACCGTTAGGAGACGTCTACTTTCTCTGAAGTCCTTTATCTGCCAAACGCAGCCTTTGGTCTCTTTTTCTGCAATAAACATAAGCAGGTGGCTACTTCCTAGCTTGTACTTGTTATATAAAAATATTCAATAAATCTGTCCGAAAGCCATTTTAGCACAATGGCATTGCCTGCGATCAGTGACCTGTGCTTTATGTTGGTAGCTGGGCTCGAGGGGTGAATGGTTAGCGACGGGAAACGGAGTTGTGTTGGGTTCCTCTCTGGGCAGTCAAACACCACCAGTGCAAACACCCAGGCGTGTCAGCTTGCAGTTTAACTTGTGCAGAACTTAACTGAAAATTTTCATTTTCTGTTCCAGGAATGGGTTGGATTTTTTTTTTGTAATTCAGCTCCTCAGGAAAGAGGAATAAGAATGAACAGAATCTGTTAATTTAAAACTTCAAGCCAGGAGCTTTTGGAAATCAGCTTGCAGTTACGTTCCCTGTTCCGTTAAGTTCACAAATGTCATTCATTTGAAACAAAGTAGTAATATAGTTTATGGACACAAAAAGAATGAGAGCAGGCGTGAGTCTGGGCTCTCACTCTTCCTTATTAACTTTTGTTACATCTCAGGGTAGTAACTAATTATTGAAACACCAGCATCATACGGTTGAGCAATGGGCAGAGCAAGTAAATGGTCAGTGTGTCTTACAAATTTGGCACTGGAAAGCAGAAGTGTGTCATCACTACAGATGGGGAAAAAAGAACAAAAAAAATAGCAACACAGCATATTAAGAAATTATATTATTACGCAAAACAAGAAATTTGTTGAGAAGGATGAAGGAACCCAAAATAGTAGGTCCGAGCTCACGTGTCAGCAATATTCTGTGGGTGCGTTTCTACTGCAGGGAACACCGAGCACATGCTGTGCCTTACAACTCCTGAAACCTCGATGGGGCTTCCTACAGCTGGGTACGGCAGGAGCCGAGAGCTTGCAGAAAAGCCTATTGCAAACATGTGAAAAGTGAATGAGAGCCACACCACCTGCCTTCACGTACAGTGAAGGACTTCAGCTGCGGTGAATAACACTCCACATTCACAGCAAAGCCGGGGTTTCCAGCCCCATGGAAGCAGCAGAGGGAAATCAAAGCTAGCAGCCCTCTTTGGGGTTAATTCAGCCACAGTGATGCTGCCAAAATAAACACATAAGGCAGCGCCGGCTAACCTGCCAGCACTGCTCAGGGACAGAGCAAACGGAGTTTCACCGAGTTCAGGGCCACACACTTCAATTTTACGTAACTGGAGCTATATTTAGGAAAGATGCTGTTTCCACTTACCCTCAAGGAGAAGCAGCATTAATGAGACACGGAAGACCCCTGTGAGTCTTAGTGCTTCTTCTGCGGTTGGTTTTAAAGACACAGCTCTTCTGGTCTCCTGCAGTTAGCATTCTCCAGGTGAAGTTCCACAGCCCCTCGCTCACCCGCCTTTCAGCACTTCAACAAACACCAATAAAGTCTCAGGAAAAGTGGCAAGACACCAGATTGTTTCCAAGAAATGGTAGTTAAACAAGATTGTAATGCAGTGCCATATTTTTTTCCTCCCTGAAAGAGAGCCCTAAACAAGCACCCCAAGTGAAATGAAAGTCCCGATTGACAGAGTTCACAAAAGAGTCCCAGTACATTTTGTGGATGCACAACCCCCCCCGCCCCGCTGTATCAGATATTCCTCCAGAGGAACTCCTTCCCCAGAGCAGAGCCCTCAAGTGAAGGGGGGATATCTGCAGTCCCAGTGTGGGGCAGGATGGAAGAAGGTGGTCTTTGGCCTCCTGGGAGCCATAGGTCAATACTAAACACTTTTACTTCCCCCTAGAAGCCTGCAGGCAGCCAGGACGGAGTACGTGGTAGTGGCAGTTTGTTAGCAGCTGGGCACTCATTTACTGAGCGGCTGCTGACCACACAGTTGATTTATATTCCCAACAGATTGATGGGATTATCACAAATAAATTAACTCAAAGGGGATGCAGGCAGGAATTAAGTGGTGAGGTTCTTCTGGTAAAGAAAAAGAAAATCAGCTTGATTAAAACCAAATAGCTAAATTTTGGAAACCTATATGTAAAACAGGAGCAAAACAGAAAGAAAAAAACAGAATTGCAATTTCGTATATAAACTATTGGAGAGAAAGCTGAATTCCATCTTTCTAGATTTTAACCTGCAGAATATAAGAACATCAATTGATGGAAGCTGTTATCCTGCACACTCGGGCATCCTTTTTGTGGGAAATAATCCTCCCTCCAAAGAGAGGTGGACTTTGAGATTTATTTGCAAAATGGTTTTAAACCTCTGGAAATCCTGAACTAAAAGGTACTAAAGGAAACCACCACTAGATATCATCATTTGACCATTTAACAGATATCAGAAAAATGGTTAATGTTGATCTGGCACATAAAAATCCCTATTACACACCCAGGTAGATTAAGTCACCTTCTATAGGGGCTTATTTCCCACCCCTGACAACAGAGGGCAGGTTGGGCAATGACATCCTAACTACAGGTCTCAATCAATCAGGTTGACTTAACGAAAGAGCCCGACTTACCCCAGGGTCCTGGTCCCAGTACTTGATAAGCGTTTCTCTGTGGGAACAGGGAATGAGACCTGCATATGAAAGCAAAATTCTCTGACAGTATTTCTTCTTCAATTTCAGAATTTCTGGCACGTGGACAAACATAACTGCCAGCCAGAATTTGGCCTTATGTATATGACCTGTAAAATACGGCACTTGTTTTCATTTGTAATAAAATACATCTGCTGTCCTTCAGCAGTCAGGAAAAGCACACCTTTTAAGTGATTTTTTCCTATGTAATTTGAGTTCACTGAGCCATTTTTCCTGCTAGTGAAAATGGGCACAGCTCCAGTGCAGCTGATGGAGTTTTACTTACTTAAATTCAGAATGGGACTTGGTATCTTTCAAATATAAATAAATCCAAATCATGTCACGGATCTAAACATGTCAATTAAAACAAAATTGAACTAAAACGAGCATCTAAGTGAATAATAAATATATTTGTCTCATCTTTCCAGAATTACCAGATTTTGTTTCCAAAATGTATTCTGTAGCAACACCGCAGATATCTTTCTTCCTACAAAGAGAAGTGAATTTTGAGAAGTTATTTAAATTTTGGATTAAATCAGAGCAACAAATGCTGGGTGGAAAAAGTACGTAGACAATACTTTTCCGTGGACAAAACTGCATAGCACCCCTAACAAAATACAGTCTGTGGTGCTTCACATTAACAATGTGCATTTATCTACACCTTCATTTGCACTGCTAAAACATGCATTATTGTGCTAAGTAGCTACATAAGTTAGCTGAAAATTCATTTTCCCTTTCCCTCCTCCAAATTTTGCTGTTATTTAAATTCTAAAAACGAAGTCATCTTATGTTTTCCTATTACAAAAACAAAACCCAGAATTGCCCGCAATAAAGTCATGTATTATCCTTACAGGTGCCAGACATGTCCTTGCCTCATCTGCATCCGTAATAGAGCTGGTTTCAGTATAGCTGCTGTCATGACTTATACAGCACGCTCCTCGCGCCTCCATCAGGTTGTAATACAGGCTTTGATTCTAATAAAGGCTACAGACAACAAGCTTTTCTCATAACACTACTAGTCGTGCTTCCTTTTCATTCTAGCTAAAATTGTCCACATATTTGATAAAACTAAGTCACAAACAGTCTCTGAAACCAGTTCTGAAAAGCTATGGGAGGGACACAGCTTCACAGTAACCCTGGATTCTGCCCAATACAGAATATTCATTTCCATATGCTCTTCGGCCACTCCATTTCTTTAGTGGTGATGGGAGATGCAGGTCCATCAGGGTTTCTCCCACTGTAGCAGTTGACGATCAGCAGCTTCTGTCGCTTCTGTTAACATCAGTGTTGAAACCACAGTTGACTTTAATGTCTAGGGCTGGAGTTCTGAGGTTAGCAAGAGAGAAGAACAGATCCCCTCTAGTACATTTCTCAGGGCTGGGAAGGACAGAAGAACAACCAGAGTCTGGACCTCAGCTTTAAACTCTGACATCAACATTTCCTGAGGAAGAACCTTGTCCAATTAACTTCTTTCAAGACTTTGGTTTGAACTATAAATACATCCCAGGGGAAATCAAAGGCTAGACCAAGGCAGCACAAATGCCACAGAGCACTTTTTTCTATGGTCAATTGCAAACCCTTTGGTTACTGATGCCCTTCGGAATATTTTTCCTCTCACCTTCAGTTAACTTATTCTCTGCACCTCTACTGAGGAAGACACTGGAGTCCTGCCCACTCTGGACTCCTCCAGAGTTTAATGAAGTCATTTGGCCTCTTCCAAGGGACTGAACTGGATTTCAAATGCTGAGAAGAGGATTAATGAGACACACATGGAATTAGGGCAACACGTAGTAAAAGCAAAGCATCCTTTCCTATCATCCTCTTAGAAAATAGGGATCAGTTTCAGTATGACTTACACCTTTGGGGTTACGAAGGTCAATAGGAATTTTTGATCAGGCAAGGATGTTCACTTAGGTCTTGGTCACGTATGAGTCTAATCTTATTTATTTATTTGCTACGTACTTGGCAGGAATTGTCTTTGCCTGTCATTTTAATCAGGAGAGAGAGGCTCTTTCTTCGGCCACCCAGATCTCTTTTCCCACAGGAGCAGGTTCTTCTCAATCCTGCCAGTCACAAACTGCAGCAATCTCTCTTTTCTTTCATCTATCTGAAAACGCCCATCCTACCACAATGCTGTCATGGAAAAGTCTACCTCAGACTTTGCAGACTGCCTGTAAAAGAAACATAAAAGGTTGAAAGTTGGGCATTCGAGATGAGAAATGAAGAGCAGGAATAGGATTTCCAAAGGCAGCCAAGAGAAATGGATGCCCAGCTTTCAGGGCAATTCCAGAGAAGCAGAGTACCCTTCTTCCTACAGCTCCAAGAGCAAAGTGCATAAAATGCTGGGAAACACCTCAAAACCAGGGGTATTCAGTCTGTTCAGATGCTGAATTGTCTCGATGCTCAGATAGGCTCATTCGGACCATCTATCAAACCGAGTAGCCTTGTCAGCCAAGCATTCGTTTTGCGTTTTATTTTGGAGCTTTGAGACATCGCAAGGCATCAGGAAAGGTTAAAAAAACCAAAAGACACACTGAAGTTTTGTAGTTCCCTTTCCATTACGCACGCTGCTCTATTTAGCAGACTGTTTGACACCACACACAATGACATGCCCAGTGGCAGTTGTATCCCCCTCCTTCTCCTCCAAAAGAAGCCCCATGCTGTGAAGGTGCAGTCTTTACATAGGTGCAGCATGTTAAGGGTCCCATATACCTTTTTCTGCAAATTTCCTTCTCTATACAGGCCAAAAAACGCACCATTTTAACTCTAAGCCCCATCACACAGTTTCTATTACAGTAAATGCAACTAATTAATAAGTTAAATTACTTGAATTGAGAGCTTCAAGGTGAACCCCGTACAAATTCAGATCTTTTCAATGTTCTGGGGGATTCTTTCAAGCCTATTGTCATTTTCATTATAAATGCCAGCTCAGAGATGATTTCTTAAAAAGCCCAACAACTAAAGATGTTGGATTTAAAAAAACAAACAAACTAACTAACCCACAAGCAAAAAAACCCCAATGAAACCCAACAAACAACTTTGATCTCTTCAAAGGACTAATCAGATGTCAAGGGCCTTGATTTACAAACACAAATATGTTCGCATTTGATGTATTATTACCTAGAGATCACAAGATCCTTCATATTCTCTTACAGGGTTGACAAAGACTTTTTAAAAAGGATATTATGCATGAGAGTTTGAGAGATGTGCCTCAAAGACAAAGGATGTTTTGGTTTACATTAGTTGTTTCATAGCAAGTTTCACCGAGGAGCTCTGCTTTTTAACTCATCCCATACCTATGCATCGAGTGGCATCAGGAACCGGATAAAATGATTTAACTACCACATTAGCATGTATTACAAAGCTTACCGTTGTATAAACACAGTTCATTGCTAGATTTTGGGCTTGGATTTCACGATTGCAACACCAGAACTGCAGATACGTCAAATTGTATTTAGTCATAGTGCAAGTAAAGAGGTTTCCTCACTAGAAGAAAACTTTTGCAGACCAGGTAACAGTCTAATTCATTTATCATTTTACAATGGTGACACAGTGATTAATTTCCAGTTGAAATATTGAGAAGTAGTAACAGAAAAGGAAGAAAATGCATTTGAAAGCTAAGTAACATGATTTCTGCATCAAAATCTGCATTTAAATGTCCAAACAAAGATGAAGAAAGCTTGCACTACCTTTTCAGGAATGTTGCAATCGTCTTACCTTGCTGAAGTTGCAGGTGCTTCATTTCCAAGGAAATAAAGGCAGAGTTCAATCACTAAAAACACAGATGGAACGTAAAATAATAACATACTGACAGAAAGCTGATTGCATTTCATCAAAGAGGTAAGGATTTATTTAAAAGGAAAATGTTTTTTTACAGAAATGAAATACTTTTACAATCTTGATCAACTATTTCACCTAGATTTTCATTATAACATACTCCACCTATGCAATACAAATGTACATATGCAGTATCAGTGTCTTCATTCATGTATCATGTCGATGTATTTCCCACGTATGACAATACACACAAAATAATCCAGAGTCCTGAACACCTCCATCTGCTGACAAAATTTCCAAACCAAAGAAGTATTTTTTCAGCCACTGCGATCAAGCTTTGCAGGAGCAAAATTTGAACTTAAATTTCCAAAACTTAGGCTTCAGCTACATGGCCTAATCCAAAGTCCAGCAAAGACAATTTGACTCATTTACTTACTGGGTGGGTAGATCAGTCTGATCAAAGTTTTATCAGCACACGTCTTGATTGATTTTTCCTGCAGGAGTAAATCTGATGGCACATGAGTCCAATTACTCATACAGCCAGAGTCTTAGAAGGAGGATATATACATTATAAAAAGACAGTTGACTAGCATTTTACAGAAAAATTCATTTCAAATTCTGTATTAGAAAAAAGAAAAGTGACCTTTATTTCGTCTGCTAACAAGCACCATAGACAAGGTACGGTTTAAGCCTTAAAATATTTATTTTAAAAAGTCTGTAGTGTGTAAATGTTTGCACTTCCCCATCTAATCCTTAGAGTGAAATATTCGTGCCTGAATCGTATTCATCTCTCAAGCTAAGTAGATCAGTCATGATGTAAAATGCATCCTGCAGCTCTTTTTCACGCACGCTGGGTTTGAGATTTGTAAGTCTGGAGTACTAAATTCAGAGCTATTTCTATTGGCGGTGTTGCGCAAACTAAACAAAGCTAAAGAGTGCAAGAGCACTTCTCTGGCTTTTGACGTTTCTATATTCCACTCCTGGGATATCTGAAAGCTTATCTGATTCAGGTTATTCCTCATCATACTGCATGTGAGGAGGCTTGTTACAGAACCACACCTGGTCAAGTTTTCTTCAAAAAACTGTTTATAGAGCTCTGTCACTTTTGTTTCCATGTACTTGTTGAGCACGGAGTTTGAAAGAGGCTCCTCATGCAGCATGATACTCCTTTCTCCAGCTTCATCTCCCGACAGGGACTTTATACTTGGCTTTCTGGGATGCTCACATAGAGGGGACTGACCCAGAGGAATATCTACAGACAGTAAAACAGGGCCATCGGGAAGTTCATCACACACATGGTCCAAAACACAGCCTGAATCACACATATGGTCCCCCACACGGTCTCCCCCAATATGTAAGTCAGGATAGTTTTGATAAATGCTGTTGCATGACCAGGATCTATACAAATCCATCTGTTTACTATTTTGTTCTCTTCTGGGGATACGTAAAGCCAGTGATGTGGTTCCTTCAACAAGCGTTTGCTGATCTTTTGTAGGTACCTCTTTTATAGCTCTCCATTGAGGACCACTCCAGTGTTCCTTTTTGCTACTTTTAGCACAGATCTCATCCTGCTTCACACGTCCATCAGCAAAGCCTTTAATTTTGGGGTCATCTACAAGTTTCTGCCTCCAGATTCCCTCTTTATCCTTTTTGGATGCATGAGATCTGCAAGGCTTATCTTGATCACAGCTTTCTTTATAGATGAGTCTAGTTAAGATGCCTTCTGCCAACATGATGACAAGTGTAACAGTCTAATCACCAGAGTTCCATGTAGTTCTGTGAGTGAAAGACAGACAAGTACCTCAAACTTATTTGGACAAAGAGGAATAATAATTAAAAATAAAATAAAATAAAATAAAAAAATGCACTTTTCGTACATTTATCTTTTTCTCTAGAATATTTATTTTTAGTAAACTGCATGCTTTTCTACAGTTTTAACCTCTTTATCATGTCAACAAAAATCATTCTGAAGATACAGGAAGGGCATTAACAGGTTTCTTTATCTGTAATACCATTTCTGTTCCTAGGTCTCTCTTCTGCATTGTGGCTAGTTAAGATAGGTCATACTTACGAGCTGGAGAAATTAGCAAAATTATTTTCCTAGTCTATATCACTACCATCAGTCGCAAATCAACTTTTTCCATTGAAAGACAACAATTCCTAAGGGCTAAAACAGTGGCATAGGAAGGAAAGCAAAACCAAATTCAGACACAGAGGTTGACACTGAATTGGCCCGAGCCCTCTTGCAAGGTGCCAAGGAGCTTCAAAAGATGCTGATAGTTCTTCAGGACTCCATCCAAAATGCAGTTCACATATACAAACGTTAGAGTCCTTCTTAATGATGCTTTTAAAAGATGTAAATAGTTAATTTGTCTTCCTTGACAGTGATGAGTAGTATGTTTGTGTATCTATAGGGCTCCACAGTTTTACTAAATGCACATGAATAATTAAAAGCTAAGCAATAGGTTTCAAAATAATTTACTATGTTTAACGATTCCTTATCATTCCTTTTCAATTCACCTACTGCTAAAATCAAGGGGAATCTTTCCATTTTGAGCTGAGGCTGTCCTAATCCCACTAAGGAAAAGATCATCACCACTCCTCTTATGGAGGAATGGGAAAGACAAACACAAGCAAATATCTCTGTTCTTCAAACATCTTTTTAATCTCTACATAATTCAAGTACCTTCACACACCTCTCGTGCGCTCACGGTTTGAAATAGGGGGGAGAGGTAAGGGATGAGGCAGTTATACTCAAAGAGCACACAGTAAATCTCCCAAAGAACATGACACACTGGCATGCTGTTTGAAATACACCAAAACCTCTATTTTTAACGTGGACAATTAATGCTGAATACTTTTCACAGTGCTGCCAATTTACATCAATAGTAATGCCATGCAAGTCACTAGATAGCCCTCCACAAAACAAAACCTCTGCAAATTTAATATGCTATTTGATATATAACTGGAAAGGTCCTCCTCGCTCTACTCATTTGCTTCTAACTATCAGCAACCAAACCATATACTCTGGCTTATTTGTTCTGCAATGAAACCTGATACACTGGGTCACTTTTTAATCCCAGTACTCCTTCCAGAAAGCTGGTCTAAAACTCCAGTTACTCGAGAGATGGAAATTTTCAACTTCACTCCTAAATTTACACATAGCCACAGTACAACTTTTTGGTTTTTTCTTTATTGGGGTTCCTTTTCAGCTTAAATTCCCGCCCTCAAGCTGAAGGTAACCCTGGAATTGTGATATACCTGCAAGAGAGACCAAAGCAGAGAAGAAAGGCAGTACACCATGCCTTCTCCTGGTTACACTGGCATAGCTGTCCATCTACAGAATCATTTAAATATGCAAAAAAGCAGGAAAACATTTTCTTAAGCACTTAAGAGACTTAGAAAACCAAGTGCCATTTTCAAGAGACAAGAGTACGTGGCAGTCTGAATCTTGCTGAACATCAATGGAATTTGGAACGCTGCATGCTCATTTGCTTCTGAAAACCAGGACACAGGTACCCAGATCCTTACATGCTAGAAAATTTTACTGTATTGCTTTGAAAATTGTCATAGTGCTAATGTAAGAGCTAAAAATACGGTAATCTTAGCAAAATTGCTCTCGTTCAAATAAAGTAAACAGTGCCTGCATTCTGGAACAAAGCAGAAGGGGGAAAAAAAGGCAGAAAAAGCCTAGACTTACCAATCCTAACAGGGTAAGAGAGGCAGATAATCACATAGCCCAGAACTCTTACTACAGCTGCTGTAAGAGAATAGATTCTTACATACTCTTTCTCCACTGCTGTCTGTATGGAAAAATAACTGACATACACATGATTTAGTTCCTCATTTTTTTCCCTTTAAAACAGAAGTGATCCCACCCACTGGAAAAGCGTGCGGTTTTTTAATACAAAGTGACAGCAGATCTAAAAGAGGATGTTAAAAAAAAATAAAAATTGAGATGTTTCTGACTGTGGCGCAATGCTGATGAATTGCTAACTGCCATAATACGTCATTTAAAAACAACAAAGGATCAGTACTACTACTAAACTTGACCAGGCTATTCAAAATTGAAACTGAATTCCAGCAAACACTTCCATCTACAGAAGTTCAGTTTTGTTCTATCACTCACACACACACACACACACACACACCCCGACTTACAGAGGCTGTGTTAATTACCCCATTTCCCCTTTTGAAACAAGCAGCTAAGTTTACAGTCTTGTGACCCTCTTCTGATGCGGAAGAAATTGACAACTTTGTTTGATCAAGTTTTTGTTGAAGTATCATTTGCCAATAAAATGTAAATATTAAGAATCTGCTCTCTGAAAGCAGCAGCCATCAGCCAGCTGTGGACAGTCTTGTTGCTCACTGAGAACAGCCACTTTCTCTGGGCTCAAAAATTACCTCTCTCAATGTACGGGGTGCCCCCATAGTGTTTTTGGTGTGTCCCTCTCACAGAAGCTGAACCTGAACTCCTGCAGGGAGCCGTACCGCTCCCCCAGCACTACAGCCAGCCCACTGACAGTTTGGAAAGTTTTCTGTCAATTCCTTCTCCAAATTCCCTTTTCTCAGAAGATAAAATAATCAGAAGCTGAATCTCATCAAAGTAGTAGACAAAAGCTCTTAAACAGACACTGTTTAGTGTAATGACAGGAGCAAGACACAAATGTAAAATAAAACTAGAGCATAAAGATAACATTACAGCAACATATTGATCGCAACCCATCATTTAACATGTCTTGGCTGCAAAGTAACGATGCACCTTAGAAATTAATTACTGTAAGTTTTGAAGTAACTATGACCATATAGGTCCAATGGAGTCTTTTAAAAATTATTCCTCTTCTCTCATCACTTACATTTCATAAAAGACTTCAGTTTTTATGGAGGCAAGATGAAAGCTATTTTTACTCCCACTGAATTTATATAAAACTCATTTCACATTTAAAGGCTGTTTAAAATCACTTTATTTTTAAGCACCTTACACGACTAATTTCTGAAACAGCAGATGTGGTTGTTACTTCAACAGAGTACTCCTTCCCCCAGTCTTGGAGGGGACCAAACCTCACAGGAAAGAGGGTGGTTCAAATTCCATGGAGTATAAACCTTGCCTCCTTCACCGCGCTCGTAATTGGTGACAGCTGCAGCTGTGTTTTGTGTGGCAGTTTCAACAAAACACAAAAGTAACAGAGAGAGGGAGGGAGGGAGAGCTAGAAATCAAGTTAGGCAATTAGTCTTGGGTGATTAAAACCAAATCACCTTTCATTTCAGTTGTACTCAGGTGTCAAATGCATCAATATGCAAGGAAATTAATATATTTCTATCAATAAGATCTTACAAAAAAAAAATCCTTGTATTTAAAAAAATAAAATCAGAACAAGATAGAACCGAAGTTACTTCAGAAGCTGTAAAGACTGCAGTTAGAAGGGTCAGCAAGACAACCATGTCTGAATCCCGAGGCTAAACTTAAAGCAGAATGTATAAAGCAAGAAAAATAAATTTGACTACATCATTCATATATGGAAAAAATAAACACAGCATTGTGTATTACCATACACAATTGTCACACTACATGAACCACAGCAGCACGTAAACGAAGTCCCTTGTTTCAGCCCAAACTACACATTTTATGTGCGTATAAACGTGAAATCGAAGTCGACTACAGCAACCGGCCGTTGTTTTCCCCCGGTATAGCTGTCGCCAGTCTCCATTTAAGCCACCGGCACTTAACCTCAGCTTCCCGCAGCTCTCAAACACTTTCTTGCACAACAGCTCCTCATTTACCCCAACACACGTTCCAGCGCTCTGGTGTCGCCCCTACTGCCCGATGCGACGACATACGGCCCCAAAACCGCTTCCCCCCGAC
>NW_009647735.1:751799-753841 GCF_000708025.1 Charadrius vociferus | reverse complement strand
GGAGGGCAGAACCGCCGGCCTGGGCCGTGCTGCCCCGGGGCCTGCCCCACCGCAGGGCCCGGCCCGGCCCCCGCCTTGTCCTGGGCTTCAGCTGAGAGGAGCGGGCCTGAAGGGCGCTCAGAGCGCCGGTGCGCGGCGCTGCGGGGATGTGCCGGCCCTGGGCTCGGCCTTAGGCTCCGCCAACGTTGATGTGGGTTTAATGCCACAGTCGTGGTTAGGAGCGGTAGGCCTGATCACGTGCTGTGCGCATAAACAAAACATAACTTGCCCTGTGTGCTGGGAAAGGACTCAAAAAGGAACTGAAATCAGATAGGAATTACCCCGCAGTTGAAAGTTTATTAATGATGTTGCTCGTTTCGTTTTTTAAAAGGATTTTGAGATGTTATACCAAGCAACTGAAAATGAAGATACTTCCAAGTTCCTGAAGATGTCTTCAGTAGACAAACCCGTGAGAGAAGGAATTACTGCATAAAAGGACCAATTTGATAGTTCATGAATGCAACATACTATATATATATATGTATTTTGCCTACTCGGAACACTCAGGATACAGTGCTCAGCTCCTGTAGTAAGACAGTGATTTCTACTTCATCATCTTAAGTTGAGTTCTAGAATCCTTTTGCATTTCCCAAAGTTTCTCCAAAAGTTTACCAATATGGTTCAAAACTGTTAATAATAAACTTTTTTCAATCTAAAATATTCTAAAGATCACATGATAGGGATAAATCACACAATACTTCTGCGGGAAACTCACTAAAAGATAATTACTTAGTAATTATTTATTTGTAGAGTGGGATTATTTTGTGTAGGTAGCACTACTGGATCTATTCAGATGGGCTTCACACATCACCTTTTTTCTATGCCAAGTGTAATCCATTTCCAGAACAAGTGCAGATACCCTCGTGATCTCTGTGAGAAAGCGCGGGGGGGGAAGGAATGTGGAAGAAATGCAGCGGCAGTACTCGGATATGGAATGGGCTATATGGATATAAGCAATGAATAAATGCCTTCATTTTCCCCACACACCTTGAATCAGCTCTGTATCAGAGGCTGGGGATGAGGGGAGGAAACGTGAATGCAAAATGCCTATCTCTAGGCAGTATGGTACATACTTTCCCACTGTTACATTTACATCACAAAAAAAAAAACCTGAAAGAGCAAGACTGGCAAAAGAGGAAAACACTACGTCAGGAAAACACAAAGTCAGGAAACCTTCATGTTTTTTTCCCAGGTAATGAGTTGTCTCAGTTTCTTTTTTAAATTGGCTATTAAAATTCTCTTACCATAATGGGGAAAACACAGGAGAGATGAGGTCTGATAAAGTTCATAACACAGGTTACCGATGAGTCAATCTATTACACTAATGGATTTAAATTAGTCCTTTGAAAAACACTTAATTACGTTGTTCTTGGTAAGTCTTATTTCTTGTATTTCTCAATTTGTGAGCCTGAGTGCACAGGACTAGCTTGTACCTTTTTCCCATGCTAAAAAATATAAAATAAAAAAACCTGCGCAACACAAGCTGAATGATATAATCAGACTTTACAGAATTTTCCATTACATACAGATTGAGAATGTTAAATGAGAAATTAATAAAATCTCACATTAATTGGTAGAAAAATTTATTATTACAGTGCACACCATTGTAACCTGAAACAGCAAGTAAACATTATAAGCACACATGCAGTTTGTTTTTTTAAACAGATTTTTGAAAACAATTTGTATTTAGCTTTACATTAATGAATAACAATTTAAGACTTTTTATAAACAGACAAGAAAACCAGAGATTTTTTGGGATTATACAAGCGAAGTGTATATACAGGGAGAGTAAATGGGATTCACTGTAATTTAGAAATGGGATGAGAAGCCCTTTTAACTTACATTATGGATCATTTTTTAAGACACTAAAGGGCAAGTAAGTGAGAGACAAGCAATACACACTATTAAAAAACATCAGTGTAACTGACTGTTCTCGGTTGTGCTTTGTTCAGACAGAAAATGGTTGATCCTATAAATGGCAAGCAAGCAGCCTTCTCACAAAC
>NW_009647735.1:740997-751788 GCF_000708025.1 Charadrius vociferus | reverse complement strand
AGAATTTATTTATTGGTTTCCTTTACAGTATGTGAACTGAAGTCTGGGATTTGGGTAAATCCTAGCGCAGTTTCAGGGCTGAGAATGCATCTTCTGTAGCTCTGCAGAAGATCTTTGAGACGGTGCAAAGTTTGGCATGTAAAGCTTAAAAGAATGTACCAGGCAAATAGAGAAGGCAAAAGTGAATAGTTTTCGTTTAAAAATTTATCCTACACCGCCCTCTGGTAACACAAATATTAAATTACATAGTTCCCCTGCTGTGAGCAGCATAAAGCTAATTAATCACACATTGTGAAAAAAGCAACCGAGACTGTTTGGCAAGCTCTACAGGCGTGGGGTGAAGCTGATAGGCCTTGCCCGGTTTCGATTTGTAGCTGCCTGAAAGAGTGGGAAAGCAGGTTAATTAGGAAGCGTACTCAGTGCTCTCCTAAAACCCCCCCAAACCACCAGAGACTATTTTGTGTAGGTGTATCCTAAGTAATTAAAACCCATTAATTGCAACAGGTGAGAGATCTAACCCATCAGACTTAACATGCAGCAGCAGCTCACTTTGTTGTACAGATCCTGTACTTTTAAAATAAAGCAGTATTTTCATTTGGAAACCACTTCTTTCAACTTACGAGACCACTTCAAACCGTGAACAAAACATGCAAAGAAGTCAGTCATGTGAGAAAGCATTCTAAAACAACTTTATTGGAATGATACAGGAATGGTTAATATACAGGTTAAATCCTCAATGCCTGCCTTCTACATAGGAAAAAAAAAAAAAAAGAAAGAAATGAACAAATTCAGTTCTTGTGCCCATCATTAACCTAACACAGGTATGGGAAACAGAAAAATAGCATATAGGCAACGCACTCCTAGCACTCCTAAATTCATGCAAGGTATCTGCATCAAAATGAATGCAAGTTTTCCACACAGTTGCACAACAAAGAGATATTTTTGGTATTTTTCAGTTTGTGTTGGTGCCTTGTTCCCCAGACAAAGAAATAATTCACTGTGTCTCAACAGAGCTTTCTTCGGAATGCTGATACAGTTTGAACGCTACCATATGGCAAGGGCGGGGGACAAAACGAGGGAAGTGACTTTGCTTTCTTAAACTTGGCAATTTTCTTGACCGTCAGAAACAGAGATTGACCTCGTTTCAGAATGTTCTGGGTCACTGAACTGACAGAATTTGGCAGCGACTTTCAATTACAGCTTCTCCAAAATAATGACTGTAATTCACAAAACTTACACCATACTTTCCTTACACAGGAAACAGCAAATGGGCATGAGTATAGTGACTTGTGTGTGTGTCAAATTCCACTTTCTTCACAAGACTTCACTTAGGATTCTTACATGCTTTCTCAAAAACTTGACCACTAGTTCAGACATAGAGAAAGATTATGCCAATATTAAGAAAGAAAAATCACCTTGTCTCAGAAAGAGGAAATCATAGTAAACACCAAAAATCAGACACTGGATTTAAAACGTAACCTAACTTCCATCCCCACAAGATCTTAAAGATAAATTTCATCAAAGTTCAGTAATTACTGATAAAGCTTGTTAATGAAAAAGCACAAATGCGTGTTAATCTTGAAGGTAAGGCGACGTTAACCTACCCCTATGCCTTTTGATACTGCGCTTGCTTTTGTAAGGACAAGCTTCAAACTGCCTCCCAGGCTCCCAAATCAGAAGAGATAAAACATGAATTAAATGTTATTGTAACTAACTTGGCTCCATGATGGATCCTGCTCTCCCGGATGTCTCTGGAAGTTTCCTCATGAGCTGTCCAGAAGCAGAGCTGCTCACCAGCCAAAGCAGGTAGCTGCATTTCTCTTTTAACAGATGTTGACAAAATCATCGGTTGTAGTGAATGGAACAAAAGCCCCAAAGAAATGTTGGCGAGGGATGTATTTAAAATTACTGCACGTTAGAACATCTTTGTAAACTTTTTACTTTTATCCTGTTCCTAATGTCAGGCTTCAAAACTATGAACTGTAACTTCAAAACTATGAATGTTTCAGAAAGCATTTAAAAGGCACTGCACACGTTTTACAGCATCAGTGTAAGATAACTGGATGGTGATGATAAGCTGCAGCCTTTTGCAGATCTGTACCACCTGTTTCTCTGTCTTCATAAAGCAAAGAAAATCAAAATGTGCCTGTGCAGAGCTATTAGAATGATCCTCTAACTACGGCAAGGACTAATTATCCTTACTGTCTTTTGATGCTTTTGGGGAATAAGTACATTACATGGTGCAAAATGCATTTTAAATTACCCACACACTTTTTAAACCTCTTCCTTATCCTTCAGGGCACTTGTAATTATTTGTATTTTTGCAGAATATGGCCAAGAAATACAGACTCTCATGAGCGCTGGGAGAACAGACAGGTTAATATTGCACATGGTAAATTCACCAATACAAGATACTTTAAAAGATTTGCGATTCCTGTAATAGCTTCATGATATGGCAATAATAATGGAAAAAAAAGTTTTGAATCCTTTAAAAAAAAGTCTTGCTTAATTACAATAGTTGTTGCTATTCAAACATTTATATCCTCATTTGAAAAAATACTATATGAATCTAATGACTACTTGAACATGCAGTAAGATGCCTAAATGCTATAAGCAGTGTGAACTGATATTTTTGTAGAGAAATACATTAAAGGCTTTCACCCTTACACAGGTAAGGAAATGCCATTTCTGGCCGTTTTGGCTTATTTGCAACAATGCCTGGGAATTTGTGCATTCTACTCTGAGGTGCACTGAATCTTGCACACAGACACGTAATCGAGTCATGCTTAGGCAGCTGTGTGATGAACTTGCCAATGGAAAGGCTGTCCATTGCCCAAATCCCTTTTTCTTTGTCAAAAGAGCCCACACGGATCACTTAAATGAGAAATACATGGCATTATTTTTTTTTTATCATCTGTACAGTGTGTTACAATACAAATCTTAAATATTCATTCTACAAAAGAACAAACACAACTTTCAAAAGTGACTACAATGGCTATACTACACAATACCACCTACAACTTCATCTGAAACCAGAAAAGACACTGAAAAATTACTGTGTAATTCAGTAATATTTTTGAGGCAACTCAGGCACTGAAGTTAGTATCTGACAAGGTTTTAGATGCTGTTTTCCATATTTTAAATACTTGGATCTCTAGGTATAACCCCATCTAATATTAGTACTAAAATAGTTTCTTTAAGTTTACACAAAATGGACGAATTGCCGAGACAGTTTAAACTACGTGAAAATCATTCATGTCTAATTGCTTCAGTTTCCTATGCTTCCAACTTTGTAATAATACACTCTGTGCTCTCTACCTTTATGTTCACATTTTCATCTTGTGTTCAGATTTGTATTACGTAGGGTGAATGCTGCAAGCACCAATCAAATGTTAGAAATCACATCTACGTGTCTTGAAGCAGAGACAATTGTACTATTTTATAAAAAGCTGTGGAAATTCCCTTTACAGAACATTTAAGGCAGTAGAAATTCATGCTTGCTGCTTTGCCAGTGCTTCAGCTTCCTGAAAGAGCAGAACAGAATTACACCTATTAGTACTTTAGGAAAGGCAACAACTTACACATACCTGTGTCAGGCACCAACATATGACATAACAAAAATTGCAGCAATACATGATGAAGAATTGAGCAGCACTGAACCCAACTCAAGAACCCCCCCCGCTGCCTACGATGACATTATAAGACAAGTCCCATGCAGCACTGGCGTTAACTCCCATTCTGAGCTAGCTCAAGTAGGACCGGCAGGAATACTCCAACCTGTGCCCACGGCCAGTCTTAACCATACAAGTTTAAAACAAAAGAAGAACAGATATAATGAGTTATTCCTCATTTCATGTTAAAACAGAATAACTATTTAGAGATCAAGGATTATGTGCAGAACTATGGTTAAATGAAAAAGGAATTCTTAATTAATAGAAGTCTTCACATAAAAAAAAAAAAAGAGGTCACAGCAGAGACACAATTTACTTTCTGATCTAAACCCTACCAAATGACCAAAAGCCAGCATTTAGCTTTTGCCTTCTAGAAGGGTGATTGGAGCAGCCTGCAAGTCCTTAGTCAGACAGCGCTCGGAGCGGCTCCAGCAGCAGACCCATCTGTGAGCTCCGTCCCGGGGCTGGCAGCAGGTCAGTCCTGGCACTGGCACTGCTGAGTAATCCCAGCTCCCCACTGCGGTGGGAAGTGAGCCAGCGGGACGTGCTTCTTGGGAACTGCTCCTGCCTACCACCATCCCTCCGTGCCCAGGGCTGCCAACCCACAGCTCTTCGAGGTACCTGGACAGATCTGGTGCCCTTTGGCTACGTGAAAACGTTCCTATGAAGGAACAGCTGAAGCAGTTTAGCAGACATACCAGCTAACCTCTAACAAGTCTCAGTATGTTTCAGAAGGAACATTAAAAAACTATAGCCTGTATTTTTCAGTTGTCTTTCAGTCTTTGTAAGGTGGTCACAAATGGGAACAGAATGACCATAGAAGAAATTCAAACGGAGTTTTTTTCTGAAGATGGTTTCTACAAGTGTACTTTCCACTGAAGGTTAATTTAACTACTTGTTAGCAGCAACATGGCCTACAAAAAGATAAAAAGATGAATGGTCACAGTGCTGTCACCGCAGCACTTCAGGGTGGACAGCATGGTTTAAAGGAAAAAGTTCAACATCTGCTAAAATCAACTTTTATGTAATGGTGTTGTTTGCTTTGGTGACTGTGTAGAAATACTGAAGATAACAGACTCAACAGTATCATTGTTAACACGAGCCCGTATGCTAAACAAATAAAAAACAAGAGGAGGAAGGACTAAGAAGGGAATTTCCAAGAAGCCTGTAAGGCTTGTAAGAGAGGGGACACAGTGGGTGACCCCAGCCTGCAGGGCAGGAAGTACCATGCATATCTCCGTTATCTTAGACATGGTGGATCACTCTGGTTTTCCTGGCTATCTGCCCAAGCGTGTTGCATCGTGCTGCCTTTTAACTGAGGGGCGTGGGAACAGCCTTGCTCAGACCGCTGGCTCAGGTCTGCCGCGCTTACAGACTGCGCTCTGCTTCTCTGGCCGCACGTCACGGGTCACAGAGCGGAGCCGGGACGTCACTGCACACCCACACTGCTCGTGCGAGGGCATCCTATCAGTTCATGGCAGAAAAGGCAGGTGAAAAACAAAGGAAAGATTTAAAAGGAGTACAAAGCCTGGGAAATAAAAAAAAAAAAAAAAAGATGTTTGCTATTCTCTAAAAGACAAGTGGTTCTTTGAATGGTAAGAGGAGATGGTTCCCTTGGCTTTGTAACAACTCCGGTAACCAGCTGCAGGCACTACAGAAGTGACATCTAGCTTTTTTTTTTTTTTCCTCCAGAAAACGCAGGACAAAGTACTTATCTTCAAAACAGGCAGTGGTAAGCTGGAGAGGTGTTTCCCTCATCTCCAGGAAAAGGGGTACAAATAACTCAGAGAACATGCTAACCTATTTGTCTTGAAGGTCAAACTCCATTTCCTTAAGTGTGGTCCTGCAAGTTACCTGGGAAAGGCTCAGCTTTTCAGATTTGACACTATCCCTCTTTCATACTTTTCCTTATTTCTCTCTCGAGATCCCTCACTGAGCACGCTCTCAGTCCTTAAATAATTAACCACAGCCTTTAACTCACAAAATCCTCTCCCTTTAAAACCCACCCATATTGCCTGAAGTAGGAATATTTAAGATAAATTGAATGCCAACCTTTCCCAGGGTTTGTAGGCCCACTTGTACTCTCAGTGCCCAAAGCACAGACCAAACCACCAGGGCTCAGTAAATAGTTACTTGCATTTCCCATGCTCACTCCTAAGCCCTTCTTCTTTGGCATTAATATTGGACTTTTGCATTCAGAGTCAACTAACTTTTCAAATTTCTCATGACATTTAATGGAGGTTTGCTGTCAAGGTCCTCACTTGCAATCGCTCACAGGTCGATTCCAGACTCCTTCCATTTTATGTAGCACCATACACAGATGTAATGTCATTAACTACAATATTATATCCAAGCTGCATGCAGCTATGCTGTAAATGTCAATTTCAGCATCTACAAATCAGTTTCTCCTCCTCAACAGCGGGCAATCAGCTTGATTTGACATCCTGTAATTGTGGGACGGATACCAAAAGTCAGACCAACAGCAGAATGCACTGGCTACAATGTCATTTATGCCAAGGTTGTCTTTATCGACTCAAATGCACCTCCCCAAGCTGTAGCAAACAATCGGAAAATTCAGCAGAGTACAACTGCATTATATTTCTCCTTTTTAAAACTCACCTTTTCCTTAGGTGAGGACAGAATCAGAGTATTCCTTAGGACAGATTCAGAGCAACTAATAGCCATGCAGACTGCTTCTGCAATCTGGCAGGTTAAGTAAGCAGCGATGTTCATAAACGTTCCAGAGACAGATAACCTGATTCATTATGGCAACAACTGCTCTCCAGTACCACTGCAATTCCCAGATCTCTGCTGCGAGGGGAAATGCACAGGTTTTCCTGCGTCCTGTGGTCTCAGGGCTGCATTCTCACTCCTTGGCTCCATCCTGCATACTCTTTTGTGCAGTGCTGTGCAGATGTTCCAAGAAACTTAAACAGACTTACACGACTATCGTACTGTGTAGAGTTGCCCTTCTGATGCCGGTGACTCGTGATGCTGGGGCATGTATCACAGGTTTTGCTCTCTGCAACTCTATGTACGAGGCAGAGTTTTTCCTCACTACACCATTCACATTAGTGGAGCTACTGCTAGAAATTAGTTTAGCTCCCAAAACTGCTTCAGTCTGACCCACAATTTGTAATGCTCACTACTGATGGATCCCCATCCACCTTTAAAATTAGGTCTCTTAGTGATGTGCACAGCGTGACCTTCAACTCTTACATGAATAAAGTTGAAAGAACCATCGTGTTTATCCACTGGAAGAAGAAAGCTGGAAGTGACCTGGAGGATCCTGCTGCTGTCAAGTGAAACGTATAAAGCAGGCTTGTCCTATCCTATCAAAATCAAAAAAAGAATTCCAGCCCATTGCATCCGCAAAGCAGCAGCCCAGTTTGTAATTGGCAAAGGAAAACAAGGCTTCAGATAACAAACTGGAGGAAAAAATTACTCTGAAGCAAGAGCACATTATTTCAAAAACATTCACTCTGGTTTCAAGGTATTTCCTAGGACAAAAATCTCATCAAAACTTCACACAAATTCATTTTTTTTCACTGAACTGAAATAATTCTTTGGTTTTGTGACAATTTTTTTCCTGTAGATTTCTTCTGCATTCTTCAGTGCAAATATTAACTACACTTTCACTTGTTCCCAGTGTGTACAATAAAAAAAAAATAATCTAATGGTAAGAGACAATTATTACTAGTGAAGAACTTGACCCAGCTCTTCTTTCCAAAGCAACAAAAGCTTTTCCATTAACTTAAAAAAGAGCAGGGTGGCTCTGCAGTGAGGATACCAAAAGAGCATCTGTACCGAACACTGAGTTTTTCTGGTAGAAGGAGGGGGAGGAAGATGCCTCCAGGGAACACAGCATCCTCCAAATAAACCAGCACATAACATCAGCGTGTTGCTGTGATGTTGAAGCCTGAAAGCTAGTCTCTGGAGACTGAGGATCAGACCAGCAGGCCAATTGATTGGAGCAGCCACAGAACACATAAAATATCCTACTATGAGCAGAGGAGAAGAAGGTGTAAAATACAGGTTGTGGTTTACTGTGAGAAACATGCACACCTACCTTTGAACCAGGTGGTGCAGTCAAGCCTAAAAAGGCATATACCGCATTGTTCTCTCGTGCTTCAAAGAAAGCTTCGTAGTCCTTCACCATGGGAGTCAGGGAGGAGGGTGGAAACAAAAGAAGTATGAATCGTCAGAAATAATCACAGCTCAATTTGGTGTGTCACCCAACCCACAATGAGCAAACTGCTTCCTGTGGTCAAATGCAAAATTCAGTGTCACCTCAGATATTTATCATTAGCACTAATACCATATAAACTGTACTTTCTGAAAAGTGACAAGCTGGGAATTTCACTATCTGTAGCAACAAGATGCTGCGGGGAGGTGCTTCTGCTTCTCCCAGTGAGAGGCACAGCCTCCATAGCAAGGTAGTTGTCGTCACTGGTCTGGTATGGATGTCCCTCCTGCAGGAGTGGGCTGAGCCTGTACCTGTCATCAGAAACACTGATGTTCATAGGTGCCGCTGCTAATTACTGGTTAGTAATGGGAACTGTGCAACCATGGACATTAACACTTAAACCTGTTAAAAGTTAAATTTAAACCTGTAAACTGAGAGTACATCCTTTTCCATCCTGTTTCCCATTAATGATTAGCCTATGCAAATGAAGGAAATCAGGTATGACTATTCATTGTACTCAGTGCACTATACTTGCTCTAAATATGCACACAGCCACCTCCCAAGAAAAGTAAGGTAAAAACAATGAAACAATAAAATAACTACCTGTGCTTCCTTCTCTCTCTTTTTTATATTTGAGGCAGAATGTAGCGCTGTATGGACTACAAACAACGCAGCTTAGTTGTCTGCTAAGTTAGGAAAGAGCAAGCAAAAACCCCACAGTGTGGCTCAGCAACAGCAGTTGCCAAACACCTATCAAACGAACTCAGGAAGTTTGTGCGAGTCCGCTGTTGTCCGAGTTACCACATAACGTCCCTCACTCAGATTTCCAAACTCAGCACATATCTGTCCTATGACTTTCCTTCTCTCCCTTTTTAACTGAAGCAACAGTACCAGCTTTCTCCAGCTTTACTGGGGAATGTTTTGATGCAGGAGTCCTGGCTGAGAGACCCAAGGCAAGGCAGCAGCTCAGAGCAGGCTCAGTCTTGGGCTGAAGTCAGGGAGAACGCTGCTATTCAGGGCACGCTGCTTTGCATGCTTGTCTGTCTGGTAGGCAAAAGTCTAAGAAATAGCAAATGCTGTTTGAAAATAGTGTGTTCAGAGCAGGGGCAGCTCTAAGAAGAGGCTGTTGCAGCTGGAACAGAAAAAAGCACAGGGAACAGAGGATTCAAGCTGCCTAGAGATCAGGGATGTCAAATTATTGTTCAATTTGTACCTATAGCATTTGGGTGCTAGTTTGATAAAAATGTGTATGATTATGCCAAATCCTCCCTGAAGCCCTTCTGTTGACAGTACTGGGGCTCCTTGATAACAAAGGGGTTGTTTATCTTGCTAGTGCATAGTCCAGCAGTCTGCCTTGTAGCATCTACCAGGAAAGGAATGCCTGTGACTAAGGAGCAGGGTTCATGCCAACTTGCATGGCATCTACTGTTACAGCCTTTCTGCTGTGCACAGGCCAACAGAAGTCAATTTGCTCATTACTCTGCCAGTTATGCTGCATCAGATGAAACAAACAGGGAAGTTCACGCTTGAAATGGATCAGATAAAGACATAAAGAGGTTCAAGCGTGTGGGCACAGAATTAACTTTTACCTTCCTGAAGGCCAAACTGTACTAACTTGAATCCAGCTACACAAATTGATCAAACTTCAAAAGTTCAAAGTGACATCAACCAAAATTTTGGGGATGAAATAAACCTATAGCAAGAACTGGTCTGAGGCATCTATACCCCTCGCCATAAAATTACTGTCACGGGTTGCAGCTGGGGATACATTAGAAGCACCTCTGATAAACACCATCCAGATCTAGGTGCATAGAGCTTTTTCTCTGCCTGTCCCATACGACTGCATAGTAAAGCCCTGTTCTGCTGCACAGCTGCAGCAATGCAAGAGGAATTTGGCAACATTTCACTGATAAAGGACAACTGCACAGTGATCTGCCTGCATCCTGAAAGCTCTGCTACACCCTGGGAGAAAGGTGATACTGTTGCAACTGGACTTCCTAGTGGTACAGAAAGATTTGCCTCTTTTTTTTGTTTGGTTGGTTTTAAAGATAAGTAACTGAACAGAGATTCCCAACTCTATGACTGGCCCCTTCTCAGCTTTCAACTGCAGACAACTACCAATCATTACATTTGTCACTCCAAACCAGCCTTTTTCCATGTCACAACCAGGCAGTAAAAATTTTGAGAGCCGAGTGGTACATTAGCTCACTGTGGGTATTGTTGAGAGTTCTGCTTTTATTACAAACAAGAAAAAAATCCTGGCACATTGAGAATGACTTTTTTCAGTAGCCACAGAATCACTTCACAAAGGTCCAGAACTGGCAGGTTTTGAGTTACAGCCTTTGCAGGTCAGAAGCAGGCTGCAAAACGACTTAGAAACCAACACATGGCACCAGAGGAATGCATACTGTGAGCTCTTTTCAGAAGATATTAAGTTTTAAAAAGAAAATTATAAGTTAATCTAATAATCATTCAAGCATGGCCTGCTGAGTAGAAGTGCTGCAGGGCGACTTACTTTTGATCAAGCATTAAAATAATTACAAGTAGGAATTGTATTTGCAACATGAGTTCTAATCTGTTCAAGGCATTGGAGTAAGTGGACCGCAACAGCCTTCATTTTCCAAGCGGTACACAAAAAACGATCCTAAGAAGGATCGGAAAACTGATACATGGTCATGGCAGACATCACTGCATAAGAGCACTTCTTTTGGAAGACTGACAGACTACAGAGTGATTTGGGATCCTCCACATGTATCAGCAAACCCCACATAGACAGAACAGCGCTCTCAGCTTGCTACAGAACATAAGGTTGGTGCAACAGTGCCAGATTTCTGTGAAGTCTTAGTTCACAATCATGGTGAACATGAGAATTAAAAAACCCTGTAAACTTTCAGAGCCATAAGAGAAAAAAAAAAAACAAACCAACACGGGGGG
>NW_009647735.1:714982-740918 GCF_000708025.1 Charadrius vociferus | reverse complement strand
GGGAATATATACACTGAAATCTGGTGGTAGGGTCATTCCAGTAAGTAGTACAATGATCTGAGAATCAGGAGGTCCAAATTTTAATCTCTCCTCTGTGGCAGAACTGAAATATTCAAGAATCAATTATTATTAAAAGCCCAAGATGAGGGGTAAATGCCTAACACCTTCCATGCCCTTCACAGTTTGCACACTTGAACGTACAGCTGGCCAAGTCCTTTCTTGCTGATCACAACAGCAAAGCACAGATGACATCAGCGAGTAAGAGGACTGGGACAAGAAGAGATGGAGACCTGGAGCCATTCCTTACCCCAAGGTACCGGCTGTCATTGAAGAGCCGGGGCGGCAGGGGGTTCCCGCTTGCTGGCCGGCTGTCTTCAGGGACGTTCTCGCGCATCCATTTCCGATTCTCCTCATTGGCAGCAATATCCTTTTCCTCAAATTCAATTTTGTTGGCTTCCAAGAAACCTAACACATCTTGTTGTTGCTTTTTAATCTGTCACAAAAGAGGAAGGGGTGGAGAGAAAGCAAACAAAAACAGTCAAACCATTTTTTCTGCTGCTGATTATGCAATTCCAGGGTTCAATGTAGAAACGAGGGGATGCAAAACAGGTTGAAAATGGAAGCGGTAAGAAAATTCTTTGAATAAAAAAGTATCTTCTAAGGAGTCATATCTGAGCCTTGACTTGGCTCCTATGTAATTGAACAGGATGAAGTCTAAAGACGCTGTACCTGTACACATGGGTGTTGTGAACCTTAACCATCTCCAACCAAAACCAAAGGTGCAAGCCGTCCTCTTGCAGAGGCTGTGCTGTCCAGGCCTTACAATTAATTTGGGGGAATGTTTTTTTTGAAGTTTGCTGGAGGGACATTTGAGGTACAACCTGCTTCCTTTGTGCCCCTGGAAGCACGGGCTGAACCCACCCTTCCCAGAATCCAGGTTTTTGTCTTCCTCATGTAGGCTACACACCTCACCGCAGGGACTTCCCGACAGAGATCTCACAAAGTCATCACTAACAGTAAAATCCTAAAACAATTTTGGCTCATGTTTCCTTGGACAGAAAAAACCCTCTCTTATGCTCTGCTCCACGTTTCAGCAGTGGCAGGAATGGTCTCTGAAGAGCCGTGACCCTGCATCCCCTGTCCTTGCTCATCTCAAGGAGAAGTCTCGGGGGGCTGACTGCACAGGCTGGGTGAAATCCCACACCTGATGCAGCCTGTCCTCTGTGTACTCACACAACACCCAAGTGAAAAGCAGGATCTCTGCGGCAAAGACTGTACTGGCTTTTTACAGGAAAGGTGGTTTTTATTACTGTCATACATGAATTATTGACTTCCTGATACAGAGATCTTCTGCTTATACTCTGCTCTTCCTCTGCATGACTTTACCATCATAAAGGAAATTATAACCATGCGCATCCTGGCAAACAATAAAAAGTGGGATTTAATGGGAAATTTGTTCTCTTCAAATTATTCCCTTCACTACAAAACCAGACCAAGGCCTGGCTTTAACCTAATTAGCTCAGTGCAACAAAAGCAGCCCTTCATACAGATGTTGCACTGCTTCTAATTCAGGTCAGTCACCAGCTTCCCCGAGCAGCCTCTCCATATACGGCGAAGGGAAAACAGGCAGCTCCCGACGAGCATCGCCGAGGTCAGGGCACAGCCAGCCGAGAGCCAAATATGGTGCCTGCGCCCCTGGTTCGCACAGCCCTGCACCCACGGGGCCCGGAGCCGGACCGGGGGCTCGAGGGAGGGTGCGAGGTTTTTGTGTAGGAAAAGCGCTGCCCTGGAAGGGTGGGGTTTGGGAGAGCAGAGCCCAGCATCTCCGAACGAGACGGCTGTGCCTCGGCAGTCTTTAAGCATCCATGGACTCGTTCTTTAGCAGCTCCTTTGGAGCCATCGGTGCTGGCTGCGTGACGATCGATCCATGACAGGGAACCAGTCCAGGTTAAACTAGATCTTGAGTGGGGTGGTTTGTTTTTAAAATACCTGGATAGACAGACCTCCCTCTGCATGTAGCTCAGCATAGCGCAAAGGGACCAACCCTGCTCTCCCGAAAATGTGCTCCCAGCTTCAGCAGGGGAGTTGCCTGTGCAGGGCTGCAAGAGCCAACGTAATTCCTCCTAACGTGTTGGCAGAGGAGCCGGTAAACTCGATTAGCGAGTACACTTGTACCCTTAAACAGAAGAATATTGTTGGGCATTAGCTAATTTTCATCAGGGCTAAAAATAAAGAAAAATGGACAAGTTAATACCACCCTGAGGAAATAATTCATGTTACAGAAAAACATTTCTCAGCAGACTTGAATCTACTGGTAAGAGATTTCTTTGCTTGCCTTCAGTAACAGGGGTGACAGCAGGAGGGAGCAGTCAGGGGAAGTTTTTCCCCCTCATGTCATACAGCTCAGAGAATAAAAGTTACCACTTCCTTCACAAACAATTCTGTAGGACTAAAATAAGGGAAAGGTCTTTGTAATTGTAAACTCCTTTGCCACTAGTCAGTATGTAAGGCAACATACTGACCTAGGAATAAATGGATTTTTTTTTCTGCAAACTAGTTACATTTTAATTAACCAGTTTCCACCATTTGTAAATTACAGATCCAGCTAGTTTTCATTAGTCTTAGGTCCTTAACTTGTCCAAAATCTGCTGCTTAGTGAGAAAGCACTTTGAGATGTCCCAGAATTTTTAAGAACAAAAAGAAAACTAAGTTTTTTCCCAATCTACTATTAAACTATATGCTCTGCCATGTAAAACAAGAGCTCTAAGTTTGACAGTAATCAGCATTTTGATCTCCTGAGAACTCTCTATACTTTTTAAATAATTTTTACTATTAGGTTGCCTCCTAGCCATACACACATCCTCACATTCCTCACAGTATCTCAGCTCGGTCTCACAGTGCAACGCCATCACAGGCCAACTCCGCATATCCAGTCCTTTCGTGCAGCCCCCAGTCTGGTGAAGCTGGACTATCTCAGCCGTGAAGACGCTTCTTCAAATGAAGAAAATGCTTCTGGCTACCCCATACTGCCATTATTTCATATGATGAACTTAAATAGAGTTTTCCTCTTAGACAGACATATGCAGAATATCTCTCTACACTGCTTGTTTTGCTCTATTTTCACTCATCCTCCCAGCTTCATGGAGCAAGGACAGTCTCTGGGTTGTTTTTTCAGCTACAGGTAGCATAACTGGATCCCAAGTTCACAACCACGGCTATGAAGGGCTATCACAGCAGATTACCCTCTCTGCTTGTTTATGAAGAGATCGCAAAGTAGGAAATGTATTTTTTTCTGCTAGAAAAGGCACCATGTGGAAGGCATGCACAGCAGTTTGGTCTCTGTGTCGTGCTCAGTCTGTCTGTGATCAAAGGAGGCAATTCTCTAAAGAACTGTAAAGAAAACCAAGGAGCTGGTGTTGATGCACAAGTAACATTAGTCTGAAACCCCAGGTTTCTGGCAAAATTAAAAAAAAATAAGTTGGAGGATTAAGAGGCGACGTCTTCCTCCCAGCTCCTCACACAAGTTTTCTGACCACAGTACCAAGCACTTACACAAGAGCATTAAATGCTCCAGAGAAACACGGCACCAACCACTGGGCAGAACAGACACCAATCACTTTATTTCATGGGATTTTATTTAGAAAACTTTTACTAATTTCAGGCGCTGGAATACCACGGGAAGTGCCTAAAATAGAGCAAGAGACGCCTGCTGCCGCTTCAGGGTATTTTGTCTTATTTGAAAGGGCATACGCTCTCCTCAGGACAAGAGCCTGGAAGACGGTTCCTGCTGCCCATGTTTGGGAAGGAGCGAGGAGGCTTTCTTCAGGATGCGCCTGTCAACACACAGCACTCGCTTCCCAAAAAAACCTCTCCCAGTTGCCTAACTGGGCATTGACACCGGCCAGTGCCTTTCCAGATACCGCACCTCATCCTACGCAAACAACTGTCATGTCTAAAGCTATTTTGGCCTGTTAGCTGCAGCTAACCACAGTTTGCAAACACAAAAATCCTTGTTTATACTGAGTGCTCCTGACACTTTTTGCAGGGCAGAGAGCGCCAGCGGAGAGCCGGGAACGTGCGTACAGTCAGCGCAGGAGCCAGGGAGCCGAGACCAACACCGCTGCGGCAGGGTCCTGAGGCTGGGGACCCGCACTGGAGGGGCAGAAGGACTCACGCGTAGACACAGAAGCACAAGAATGACAGACACACGGACAGGGGATGGGCAGACAACTGCAAGGAAGGAAAGAGGCTGCAGGCAGGAGCGGAAGGGACAGAGCAAACTGGATGGATGGAGACGGGGCAAAATCCCAGGGGTGGAGGTGGGATGGAGACAGAGGGACAGAAAGAGATGGTTTGGGGGGCAGCAGAAGTCAGTACTGCCGAGAGGAAGGGCTGCATCCTGCTGCAGCTCACCACTGCCCTGCTTGGGCAAACAAGAATGCCCTCATGAAAGCCACTTTTGCTCACGGATGCCTTTACCCCCCCATCCCCGGAGACACACACCCAGTTTCTCAGCCTGAACACACTTCTTGGGGCATTCTTGGGGAAAAATATCTAAAATTACTCAGGTGAGTGAAAACATTATACTTTTTGCTGACAGCCCTAAGATAATGTTGAAAGGAAACATTTAACCAAATGAATCTATTTTCACTTGGTTTTGGCTTTCAATGTCTGTTCCAGAGAAAGAAATAGCTTTATGGCAAGTTACTGGCAGCTAAGTGAAGTCTCACCATCAAGCTGTAATCTTCTGCATATGAAATCCACAGAAACAACATTAGAGGCTGATCCTTCCAGCAGACTTTTTTTTTTAAGATATCCTTGTGTATATAAAGATTCTCTTCCTTTCCAGTTACAAGCCAATCATGAAACAGTATGTGCACAGAATACCATTATGAAAATTAGTAGTTTAGAATTATGAACAAGTATTGTCCCTCACTTGAATACACATCAGAAGTTAAATTTACTGTTCTGAGACCTAACTTGCATCAGTGACATCAGGAACGGAAGAGAAACCACGTCAAAGCTGCCAAGAGTCAAGGTGGATGACACTTCCCAACAAATCAGAGTCCATCAAAAACGGAGCTTTAACCCCAAAGCGAGCAGAAAACCTTCCAGAAAATGCTGCAACATTTTAGACTTTTTTTTTATTCTCAAAATCTTTACTCATTGGGAAAAAAAAAAAAATCAACTAAAAGATGATAAACAGAAAGGAGGCAAGGGCGATGCTGCAGGACCTTGTTCCAGCAAGCAGGCAATGCTCCATCCCCAGCTCCAGCCAGGATTGTAAACTGGCTGTCCAACAGCCAGCCTCTCCTAGCACTACCTCCCCGCTGCAAGGAAACAGATGTTTTAAAGGCTTTATTGAAATGAACCTCAAAGAAATTTCGATCTTATTTGGTATACACAGGCATACACATACAAAATAGTCGTTTGCATGGCTGGCCAAGAGGGGGTTTGGGGTTTTGTTTAAGTCTTGTTATTTTTTCAGTTTATAAATAAATTCCTTGTTGGACAATAGGCATGTTTTGGAAATCTATTTACGGACCACTGGAACCTAAAGTAAGTTTACAGTTTGAGTGCTGCTGTTTTGATGACACAAACTTCCCAGTGTCGATAACACGGCTGCAGTTCTGCCATTCTGGCACTCGGCACGGGGCGTTCTCCACTATTTCTGTGGTCCTGCGTCCTGACCATCATGCAGGGAAAAAAACACAGATTTCGCCCCCTGCTCCAAAGATGTGATTAAATGGCTCATACATTGCTGTGAGCATTTAAAAGAACTTTAAAGATATTTCCTATAAGGTTCCCAGCCATGGTTATATCTCCACTTACAGTATCCAGCTCCTGCTGACCATGTGGCCTGAGCTGCCTCTCCCAAGCTCACAGCAAGAGCCAGCACCAGGACAGCAGAGACGCAACACCCGACAATGGATCTAGGTCTTGCACGCTTCTCAATTTAGTTTAAAGACAAAACCAGCTTTAAAAGGTTTTTTTACCATTTCCAATTCCAGCCTTCTGGGTTCTAGATAAGGAAAAGCAACTATATCTTTAAAGCAGCTGCATTTTAAGCCACTGATGATTTTAAACACACTGTTTCATTGTTAGCAGGGGTAATTCTTTAAATAACAGGGTGTACCTGCTTTGTGCAGAAAGGTGAAAAAGTTCAAATTCCCAGATAATGTTACCATTTGTAGCCAGACTTGTAACCATAAATTCTTCAACTGGTTCAGCACCTTCTGAAGATTGATAAACTCAAATTTAAGCAGTGAAGGGGGAAAGTGCAGCATAAGAAATCTTCATCAAAGTCCAGTGGCAGCCAGCACTGCCGTCCTTTTGCTCACTGCAGCAGAGGTGAAAATACCCAGAAAGTGGTTTTCTTTGGAGGAAGCCAGGCAGCACGAGGAATGCTGTGCTGCTGCCAAGACAAATTAACTTGCTGCAGGGCGTCCTGCGGGCTGAGCTACGCATCATGCCCCAGCCCACTCCCACTGTGCCCCTGCAAGAAAGCAAACGGGCTGGCTAAAAACGCCAGCCGGGCATCACTCCTGTCCCCGGGGCTTGTGCAGGGGCAGTGCTACACGGCCCAAGAAGTCAACTAGTGAGGCAAAGAGAAATAAAGCTAAAAATGTCCATTAGCAGCAGTGATTATTTTCTATGTTCTAGTGTCAGTGACTTTAGGACTTTACCACTTCTGCTGCTGCTGGCTAACACTATGGCTATTCACAGCCGCTTCTTGGAATGAAAAAAAAAAAGTAGGGTTTTGGTTTCTTGGGTTGGTTGATTTTGTTGGTTTTTTTTTTTATTTCTCATCTGATTTCTAAAATGATAATGCCTTCCTCATGTGAGTTGCTAACGCAGTAGCTAATACTTGCAAATTAGCTGCAAAATGCTTATAATTTTGCCTCCCAGTACAACATAATTTGTAGGAGTTAAGCAGCACGGCAGCTCAGCTATGCATTTAAATGTCACGGATTCCTGATGGCCCCCCTAAGCTTGTTCTCCACCCCCAGGACACTACAGCAGGACTCCCTTCAGAGACAAAACACCTCAGAGCAGGCTTGGTCCTGGCCTCCATCAGTTTTCTCTGGTTTTACTGCAATAGTCAAGGAGACAGTTTTCTGTACAAATTTTTTTTTTGTTTTTATTCATGTGAACAAGCCAGATTTCACTTCCCCGCCCCACCCCCGTATTAGCTTAAAATTCAGAGGTGCCAGTTCTGGTGGTGCTGGTGGCCATCATCCACTGCAAGTGGCATTCAAAGGGTGGGAAACTTGTAGGCACCTACAGCAATGACCTGCTTGATCAGAGCTTTGCAGACTGTCTCTGAGGTGTCTCCCAGCGATTCCTGTCTCACTCTTACTTCTCTCTGTCTGGTAGAACATCTACCTATTTTTAGGTCTGGGCAATTATCATTGCAGAACTCTAAACCACTTCTTTGTCCTGGCTATTTTAAGCTGAGCATTACACGTACTAATATCATCGTTCTCTCTCCCAATGCTTGGTTTCTGGTCTGTAAGGAATGAGATTGAGGACAAATACAGCAAAACCACCATGAATTTATATGACCTAAATCAAACACAGGAGGTTGGAAAAGCTCACGCTCTACTTGTGCTGCTTTTCTTGCAGAAATTAGGCACTGTCCAGATGGGTTCCATATGTACTTAGTCTCTCCCGGAAAGCCGATGGCATACCAACATGTATCCTGCATAGCTGCTACAGCAGACCTCTCTTGATGCGGTTTGCCCCCAAAAGCTTGGACATGGTTCTCGCCACCGGGCGCCCACCGCCCCCGGGCTGCATCAGCACCATGTGGCAGCCTGGGACCCAGGGCAGGAGGGAATGGGCGCCAGCTCACTGTGAGAGCAGCAACCAGATTCCCATTTCTCACGTGTGGTTCTGGAAGACACTTTTTCAAAGCAGGAAAATGTCCTGGGGTGAAAGGACACGAAACCACCACTCAGAGCAGGGTTGGGGAAAAAATCCAGGCTAGTGAAAGCTTTTTGCAACCTAACCTGGAGGTTGCATCACGTCTGGAAGCATGTGGTTTGCCTGCAATGGGGCATTATCCAGGCATAAGGTACCACACCACAGATCAGATTTTGCAGCACAAGCCAAGAATATAGCAAGAACAAAGGACAAAGCCTGTACTTCCCAAAACAAGACCACAACTTGCTGCAGAAACTGTAGAAAGTTACATAAATGGAAAAGCTGATTCATGAGAACAAAAATAAAAGCTTCTCTTATGGATTATAATGCCATTGTAAGTGCATTCAAAACCCAGGGCATAAAAATTTGTTAAACCCCACAGCAACAAAACCCAAGTCAAAAGACCCCACTGCACTCAACAATTCTTTTCCTACCAGAAGAACCAAACATGAAAGTTAATGTCACCTCCATGTAATAAAGTCCTGGAGATTACGATTCTTAACAGAGCCCAGGGCACTTATGGACCCAACTCCCACTCACCTTTATTTACTCTTTGACACAGACTGCAAAGAGAATAAAATCCCCAATGGGAGTTTGGCTTTTAGTCCCTTTAACCTGTTTCAAAAAGTTCAGCCAGTAACACAGGCCTGGCTCCTCTGTTTGGTACGGCCCAGTAAAGCAGCCTGCTGAGCAGGTTCCTAATTGCTGTGTCGCTGGCTGGCTATTGAAGTTCAAGGAATTGGTAAGAAAAATAAGAAACCTTTTCTCTCTTGCTCCAAAGGAAAGAATAAAGTAATATAATCATCATTTGGAAGATACTAATTTAGAAAACTAATCTCAGTCTAATTCTGTTCAAAAGTACCAGAGAACACTAAATACAGGATCTCACGCATTCACTTATGCTGTGAAACAGCATCGAGAGTTGAAGTAACCCACGCAGGCTCGCTGTCTCTGAAAGGCTGCTGAACTGCCTGCTCCTTCCTTGTCTTGGTGAGTGCTCAGCGCCCAGCTGGACGGTGCCTTGGCACTATGTACGTGTGTGCAGGTACTGTGCACGTGCATATATGCCCGAACGGTGGGACAGCACACACTGCGTACGCTCATTGCAAGGACTTTTGCACCTCATAAAGTGTGATACACATTTAGGAAAAGTAATGGTGTAAATACCACTAATGCCTGCTTTCCATCACCACTGGATGCACGCAGGACAGCGTTGCTTCCCACCCAGGGGAGATCCAGGAGAGTACTCAGTGTCACACCACTTTGGGCAGAGGTGTACATACAGTGCTGTGAACAGCATGCAACATCAGCACAATGGTCGTGGAAAGCAACTGCTCAGAAATAGCTTCCAAAGGCTCTTTACAGTTACACTACGTGGTGATTTGGGGTATTTGTCACTTGGTACCCATAAAGTAGACATCTGCTAGCAAAACTCGAGGCTGGAGTACATTAAATAACCCCTTAATCATGTTGTTGGCATAATTACACGAGCAGTTGACAGAAGCAAATCTGTAAGAAGTTCACCTTTTTTAGTGTTGCATGATATGAACAGCCAAAAATATTTGAACTTAAATGGTATCGATTCTTTCATTTAATTGTACACAGGATTCAAGTTTAATGTTGCAGCAGGAGTTTTGAATGTCCCTAGTTTTGTATCAGACATGCAATACAGCCAATTCTACCAAAGCTCTATTACAGTCAAATTCTAATAAGAAAGACACTAAAAGGCCATAAATAGGTCAAAACTGACGTGCTGCATCGCATTGAGTGTCTGTTTAGCTACTTCCTTCCAGCAGCAGCCAAAAGCAGATTCCTTTACCCGTTAGTCAAGTATGAGGACAAGTAACATTTCCTTATTTATATCTTCTCAGCTTCTGGCAAACAGCAGTAGCAGCACTGCCTAATGAAGGCTTGATTACTTTTTAATGTGTTTTAAGTTTACTTTCTATGAAGGCACCTTAAGGAGCAACATATTATCGCATCTTAAGTCAAATTCTGCTCCTAACAAATATTATCCAAGCACTGGGGGAGCGTGGGGGGGAATCCATTATACCTTTTATACCTCAAGGACTATTGCGGTGCTACCAGGTTTCTAACGCAGAACATCTCATCATCAGCAACACCTGAAGACAATGTATAAAAGTGCCATTTAATAAATTCCAGATTTTGTTCCAGGACATGAAAATGGTTCTCTGTCAGATGAAAATCCACCTCTTTTCCTACTGAAGCCACCAAATTCAGAAGCAAATCTTTCTCTCTTTTGGCTGCAAGGAAAAGGAGGGTGACATTGCACATTCCCTTTAACTCTCCTCTTTACTGGCCACTCCCCAATATTTTTTTTCGGTCACTTATTTAGCATTTCCTAGCCTGCCAAGGCTCATGTACCACACTGGCAACATCCTACTTGTATTGCCCAAGAATCCAGCTCAGCCACAAGCCTACTAGTGAGATGCACAAAACTCAAAGGAGCTGTGTAGGTCAGATGCAGCATGCCTTTAGTGAGGATATCTGCATCCTTACCGAAAAAAGAAACTGAATCTCTCTCTACTGTATGCTTTAGATGCTTCTATTGGTTCTGTAAAGTGCTTACAAAGAGTCACTATGGCCAAATCAAAGTTATGCAGAAGTCAGGATGCCAACGTTCTTCTCCATAGCAGCCATCGCCTGTTAAAAGACTAGAAGCATAGAAGTAATACAAAACATTATTTCAAGGCTTTATCACAAATATGGATTAACTCATTGTGCTACAATAAACAGGCATGTCTCTCGTGTTTCACTTTTCTTAAGGAAAGGTTTTCCCCAGTTACCTGGGTCTCCTCAGCTGGAAACGCATTCAGTGTTCATTCTGGAGGAAGGAGCTACATAATTAAAACTGTGAACTCCAATATGAAGCAATCGATTTACTGTTGTGATCTGGTTCAAATAACCAAAGGCACTCACTCCACGTGTGCTCATCCTTCCTCTATGTTTCTAAGCACTGTGCCTAACACGCTGACTTATACTGACCATCAGGTTCTTAACTCTTGTGGGAAAAATAACCACTATACATTACACAACTCAAACATGATCCATTCTAAATCCAAGGGAAAAAAAAAAAGGATCTCTGTGCAGGCCACATCACAATTCTTGGTAACCTGAATTTACTAAACCCTGCGCAACACTACTTTTCAATCGGTAGGTAAGTGGCACTCCTACAGAAAGCTTTACATCTGGCCAACGACTGATCCTAGCGACTAAAGTGCAATAAATAAAAAAAAGTTAGTTGCATCTTATGTCTGAACAACTCCCACCCCCCACCATGCGATTCAGACAAAGATGTCTATACAATATGAACAGTTACTATACATTATCTGGATTTTTAAACTGTGATGCTCTTGGCATGCCGATACCCCTGAGCACATTACTGCCCTGGCTGATGTACAGTGCCTGTGGGGACCATCAGTGACCTCTCCAAACACAGATCCCTCCATACATCAAGAGATCAGCTTTTTGTTTGCTTGGGGTTTCCCCCCCCCTTTTTTTTTTTAAATTTATGTGAAAAGCGACAGCAATGCCCAATGGGATTATTTGTTTGGATTTCAAAACAAACAATCGCCACACAGCCAAAACTTCCATTTTCAGGGACTTTAATGCAAGATTTTAACATTTAAAATCTCTTTCTACCATCAGCCAAAAAATAGAGGTGTTTGCTCATGGGACGGCAGCAAGCGTTTTTACACTGTATCTCTGTGCACACGAAGCACAAGATCCCCCGCAGTTGGGCAAGGGAGGAGTTAAAACCCAAGAAGTCGCAGGAAGGGGCTGGCAGCACTCGAGCTGTTACTAGAAGAGGCACCAAACCTGGCTACGCGCATGCTTTTTGTAGACAACCTAACAGCCTGAATACAGAAAAACAGTGAATGCAAATGAACCTTCCAACTGCTGAACGCTGGGCAAGGTGTTTCAGATCTGGAGAGGTGTCAGACTTACACTTGTCTTCTTTCAAAAGGAAGGATCTGCACTTGATTTAAAACAGGGGGGATGCCTGACTCCTGCTTAACTCTCTGCTCAGGCTGTGCTTCAGGCCCCTGCAGCCCCGGGAGGCGGGACAGCAGCACAATTCTCCCCTCTCTTCATGTGATTTCTGCAAACAGCCCCACCAGGAGCCCTGTTTGATTAAGGATGAACTTTGCACTTGAAGCAGCTTCGCATCTCTGGGTACTGGCTGGCAGCAGCTTGAAACTCAGACGCCCAGACCTCTCCGGCATCAAAAGCCAGCCCATCCTCATGCAGGGGCTCTGCTCAGGCTGCTCCCAGACCTCACCTCCTCCAGCGCTGGGTCCAGGTCCGGTATCCCGGAGGGAATGCCAGGGAAGCACGGCTCATCACTGGGACTGTATACATTCAACCTGCACAAGTCAGGGTTATGGAAAGCAACTGTCTCCTTGAACTCCAAGGGCTTGTCTCTCAGCATGTATTCACTCCTTCTTGCACCAGCATATGCCTTGGCACGGCTACGTGGAGGTCCAGGTCAGAGAAACTCTTCCAGTCGCACAGCATTATTGTTTTGGGGAACCTCGAACCAGCTCACCATGCTGACACACGGATGCCTGTGCCATCACAAGGAAAGGCATAGGGCCGGGAAGGAAACAAGCCAGGGGATACAGGACTGCCTCTTCCAGCAGCAATACTGACTGAAAGCATATATCAAACTGTGGCCTCAGGCTATTCCTGTCTCAGGCCTTTGCTACGTTCAGTAAAAGGAAGGATTTGCAACTGCAAATATTCACATATTAGGATTTTTTCTAGTTTCTTTTGTGACTAGACTACTGAAGTTAGCCAAAATAAATGTATCTTGCAAAACGAAGCTTCCAGACCTAAGCCTCCCCTTATCGTGCTTTAGATGAGAACGTAAAGAAACGTTGATGCATTGCAAAGCCATAGCTTTAACCACGCGCAACTGACACTGCCCACGAGCCATTACAGCACCCAGAATTGTCATAATCAAAAGGAAAACTCCACCATTACAATACAAAATAAATTGACCCTTGGCAATTTTCTAAGACAGTTTTGTGGCATTTGACTTTCATAAGCCTGAAAACTGCTCATCTGGTCCAAAACCAACAGAGAGACAGCTTCCTACTGCGGGAATACAGGCTCCATTATCTCGGTTATCCGTTAACAAAGCATAAGCAGCAGCAGAATACGAACTCCTCATTTATTACGCACAGTTGTTTTCTACAGCAGACTTGGAGCTTGGCAGGCTGTATTTCCCTGGACTCTATGGTACGCCTCGTCACAGCATCCAAACTTTGCACAGGGTTAAATAAAAACAAACAGATCTTCTCCTCCCCCAAAAAGTCTAAAACTAACATAAGTCCTGAACATCACAAACATGAGAGTCCCAGAGAGAGCAGACAAAGGAACCAAACACACACTGCATTATCCTGCAGCAATCACCAGGCTTCCAAGACTACCAGGAGAAGGAAGCACAAACCCCAGCGCCTGCCCCAGGGCCTGGAATGAACTTGTGGTGTATCGGCCAGAGCATCTCCAGCAACTCCACTAATCTGACCAAGGTTTACGGTTAGCAGAAAAACAGAAATCTAGCAACAAACCTGTTGTCACAGCTTCTGAATTTTGCCTCATTAATCAGTACTGACACTCACAGAGTTAGTTGTCTGGCACAACTCTGGCAGAACAGCAGAGAACTGCAAGCTTCAAGAAACCTCGTGTAACATTCCCACTTGCATGCTGACAAAGCCTTTTGGGTTAGTGCCAGTACTAAGTGCCTGCGCCTGGTCCATCCCCGCAGGGAGGAGATGCCATCCTGCCACCAGCAGACCTGGGAGCAGACCCACAGCCACCCGTTCCCCAGCCACCAGCCGGGCTCTCTGTCACCACTTCATGTCCCCTTTTCCAGGCAGTGCCAGCTGGGTTAGCCATGACTGAACGTGAAGTTGTTTGTGCTCAGCCCTTCCTTTGGCCTTAGGATGCTCTATGGGCAACTCAGAGAGGACCTGGGCACTGAGCAGCCTCCAGCAACAGCCTCTTCTCCTGGCTCGACTGTTCAGCATATTGCTTATTTTTTCAAATCACTGCTTATTTACTTTGTTATTTGGGTTAAGGATCCCTTCTGGCTCTTTCTACAAACAGTATCAAAGACGATGCAGCCCAGCCTCACAGACAGGCTTTACACACTGACCATAATGCAATTTAACACACAGAAGACTAATCTCCAACAAGATAATCAGGCTCAGTATCACATGAGTCACAGAAAACTCTCTGGAACATGATAAATTTCTAGATAATCAACAGTTCTCAATGTGGCTGAGAAAAATGGGGGAAAAGGCACTGAAGGTGCCACAGAAAACCTGAGGACTTGCTCTAGAAACTTTCAAAAGGGCTTCAGCCCTGGAAGTCTGGATCTCACCACCATGGTCAGGTTCCGAGTCTGTTTTTTCAGCCAGTCTCTCTCTGAAAGCCAGAATTATTCCTCCTTTATCTTTATTTTCATAGAGTGCTGCAGGACAGGTCTTAGTAGTAGTCGTCCGTGTAATGTTGGCAGCAACTACACCCTACGAAAAGTGGTGGCTGTCGTGTTATGTCAGTTAAAACAGTATGGGGCCCACCTCGTTCCACCCTGAAACTCAGTCTCCACAGTCTGCAGAGCACTTGGCTAAATTTACTGGGGAAGCAGCCTGAGAAGATAGCCTTGGACCAACACGCACCATAGACATCGGAGGGCTAAAGTTTGGGGTGTTTATTGAAACAGCTGCTAATGTAATTATTTTTCAGGATCTGTGGATTTATGCTGGGGATGAGGAGCCCAGCATGGCAAAGACAGTAGAGAGGAAAAACATTTTTTGTTTTGTTTGTCTGACGAGAGCTGAACTCTGGTTAGGAAAGGAGTTAAACATACAGGCAAGTATTGCACAAGGCCCCTGTGGTTTGCAATAAAAAGAAGGTTTATTTCCTGTATGTTTTAGCACACAGAGAGACTCAATTAACCAACAAGACTAAAAGTTTACAGCATTTATTGTTCTTTCACTGCCTTTATACTTCCAGGCATTTATATCTTTAAATAAAAAACTACTTTAAGGAGAAATATAGTATGATCTCAAGGATCCTACGCTAAATCCAGGTGCTTCTGTTCTGTACTACTTTCTATCTTCGAAGAACTCATATAACACAGACATTATTCAGCAAGAGTCTTTTTGATTACTGCTATTCTAAAACTAAACCAAAGAAATTTTTCAAGACTGAACTAAAAATACCCGAATGTCATAATACAAAGGAAGAGGGGATTAAGAGAAAAGCTATGGATTAAATACAAGTTTTCCCCCTCTTTCCAAAGAGTCAGGCTGTATTGAGATACAACAGCAGGTCAGTACAGCCACATCAAAGCATGCCAGAGACAAAAGATTTAGGAGATGACAGGCTGTATTGGCACCAGTTTTCTGATCGGTTAATTTGCCTGGGTAACATTTCAAGTGCATATTGTCCTGCGGGCCCTAGATCCCCTCTTTATTCTAGTGCAGACTTGGACAAAATCTTGTAACTTCAGAAACTATGTCTTTAAGGGGGAAAGAGAGCTCACAAGAATTGGCGACATTGCAGTTTTTAATACTTTCAGTAGCTGAAGCAATACAGGAGTTGCCCAACTTCCTTGCAGTAGCCAGGAAGGCCAAATTCCATGGGTTTGCTCTCAAGATGACCCCTCAGGAGACATCCTGAAGGCACACTTTACAGAAATTAAAATAATAGAGCATTTTCCAAGACAGTACAGTCCTTCCCATCAACAAGTATTCTCGCCCACTGCATCACTGCAGCCTGAAGGGAAGTGCCACCTTCCACCCAAGACCGAGAGCACTAATCCAGATGCTGCCCACACCTCAGTGGCAGGGATGGCCACCAACAGAGACATGACCTGGAGGCCTCTTTGCAACTCCCCACTGTCTTTTCTAAATTTTTTAGATCACTTTTGTCACCATGGTATCTGCCTTTTTTTTTTTTTTTAACCACAAGCTTCCTTCTGCCTCTGTACAAGCTAGCATCTGCATACCATGATCAGAAACTAAGACAAATACACACTGCATTTCATTTTTTAAAAGATTAAGTCCCCCAGCTGCTTATTTGCTGTAGGATGGAGTTCTCCAGGCCTGGGCAAGCAGCCAAAATAGCTTCATTCCCCTGATGTTCTTCAGTCTCAGCCTAATGCTCGACGGCTGGCAGTGTGAGGTGATGGCCATCCTAACGCCTTCCAAGCTGCTAATTTTGGCCCCAAATCATTATATGGAAGACATAGCTGCCTGTCCAGCTGCTCCTCAGTTTATACAGGTGTAAATTCCTGGAAGGAACGTTCCCCAAGATAGCTTTATGGACCTACTTTGAACTTTTTGCAGCATGCATAACTCACACCTCAGTCCTCTGCGGGCAGAAGGGAGTCTCTCACGGCTACCTCCTGGTACATTTTAATGTGGTGAAAGGAAAGAGAAATTAGACAAAGATTGCTCAAGTACAAAGGTTCCATGGACTTAGCCACCAGAACCATGAGACTTGCTTATCTGCATTACAGAGTAGAAAGGAATTTCCAGTTCTTAATCAGGATTATCAGGTCAGTAACAAGTAAGTTTGCAAACCTGCCCCTTTTTATCTTTTTATTTCTACTCACATATATTGTATTTCCTGCCTAGGGGGAAAAAATCCTACATCTATTACCTATTAAACAACTTCACTTGAACTTCATTTCTATCCATGTCCACTGAGAAAGTTTTGGGATGGATTTTTAATTCATTCACTGAGTTATTCTGCTCCTCTCCTGTTCTGCCAGTTGCTCTGCAGCTGCTGCTCTGGCCAAGTACATTTGCAACATGTGCACAGGAATGACCTTGGATAAGCAGCATTAAGTATTTCCTAAGGAGTAAAATCTTGTCCTCCTGTAGTCCATGGCAAAACTCCCAGTGACATTAGCACAGCCAAAGGTTCATCCCATGAGGTGAATACAGATGTGCTGTTAAAACCTGCCTGGAAACTACTACTCTCATAAAAATGTGGTTTTACGTGAAAACTGTTATTATTTTCCCCAGAGGCTGCCTATGCTCTGTTTACATTCGGCTTTGCCAGTTTATTTCGACCTATGCCTAAGGCAGTAGGGGTTTCTGATACACCTACCTTATTACCTACGTCTAAACACGATGTATGTCAGCATCTGCTGTTCATGCTGCAAAATCATGCTGGTTTTGGAATCACCTGCTGTCCATATCACCAAATACTGATGTTTCGTATGAAATGTTGAGATTGTGACCAGTGATGAGACGCATGAAGAACAGCCATGTTCACTCCTGCAAGCTCTCATTCACATCTCCCTGTGTGCCCAAGAGCCCAGGAAAACAGAGTGACATTTTAGCTTTAATTCATGGAAACCTTTCCCCAGCTACACCCAAGTACAGCGTCCAACTCAAACCTTGGACAGAGAGGCTGTGTGCCACCTGGCAGAGCTTGCTTCATGCTGACTCCTCCAGTTACTAACACCCCAATCCTGATCTGGCTCCCACGGTGCATTTCGTTATATGTAAAATAGAAGATCTAATGGCAAGTCTTCCCTATGCAAAGTCTTAGTCAATGTCCACACCTTGAGATTTCAGTGTTTATCTCTCAACAGAAAGTTTTGAGCCTACCAGCAGCTACTGCATAACAAATAGCTTCATACAATATTTCTTACAGCCTTGTCCTTGGCTCCTGAACTGAACTGCAGGTGTTCAGAAGGAAAAGGAAACCAAGAGCAGAAGTATCATTAACTTCTGCTCCCCCCCTGTTTTCTAAGATACAGCGGACAAATATAGTTAAAACTTCCTCTCCTATCTACAGTCTCCCACAGCATCTCAGAGTTTGCAAAGCAGAGACATGTAAGATTTCAGTCACATTGGTATGTCTGGATACAAAACAGATACAGAACTTGTTTATATTTCAGAGGAAATTTCTAGTTACACCTAAATGTCCAGAGCCTTCTAATACTTTTACACTTGCAAGCGTTTGTAATAACCACCAAATTAAAAACAAACCAACACACCTCAAACACACACATACATTCTTTTCCATCAAACATTTTTCCTGGATGTGTTCTTAAATTTTTAAATGCAAACTGTTAACATAATTTTGGGTGGGAGAAGAGCCAATTTCATCTAAGAACAGAAGAACAGCTTTTTTGGGTTAGATCCAACACTTGTCTACCCCAATATCCTGTCTCCACCAGCCACAGATCCCAGGGAAGAGCACGCCAACAGATTGAGTGCAGAGGGCTACACCACATTATACTTTCCCAGACTCCAGTAATCCACACTTTTGAGTCAGAGGTGTAGTAATTATGTTTAATAGCCCTTAATAGACTTTCTCCCTTAATTTGTCTCACTGCTTCCTGAGTCTATGCAATTTTTGCTACAAATGACGTTCTCTGGCAGTGAGTTTCTCCATTAAACTACATGTTGTCAAACAAAGTACTTCATTTATTCTGAACCTGCCACCTGCTAGTCTCACTTGCTCTCCCCCAGTTGTTGCGTTAGGAAAAGTTATGAATCATCACTTCCTATTTGTTCTTCCATGCCTGACACAATTTTATCACTTTTTATACTTTTTCAGCTCTTTCTTTTTCTACTGCAGAACCCCCTAAAAATTCCTGACATTTTGTTTGCTTTTTATGACCACTAACATGATATTTTTGTAGAATTAGCTAGTACAGCCCCAAGACCTCTCTGCTAAACAGCATCGCTTAGTCTAAACCTCACTCTTGCACAGGATGACGCTTGTTTCTTCCCACTTTCCCACCTGAGAGAGCTACAACAGGCTGCTCTTCACACTGTGCCAGCTCACTTCACCAACAGCCTTGTCACCTCGCTCTTTCGCCGCATTGCTTAGGGTACAGCACAGATCTCTGTAGGATCTCCTTGTAATTTCTGCATACTGCAAAAGCTGCCTATGTATTCCAAAGTCTTGACTGTTACCTGGTTTATATAACTGGTGTGTAATCAATTACAGAAGCCAAAAAGAAAAAAAAAGGAAAAAAAAAGCCTTTCTTCTTATCCCACAGCCTCTCAGCTTCTTTGTGAAAAGAGATTTTTAGCCTGACCAAAGCTTGTCCAAAGCTTTCTCGAAGTCCAGGGATTCAATATTAAGGGATCACCCTTATTCCCATACCCAGTGGCTACTCCAGGTAACTCAGCTATGAGGCACAGCTTTCTTCTCCGACAGTGTATTGATTCTTCCCCCTGTTCTGTCTCTATCCACATGTCTGCTGGGAGAGAGTCTAACAGAGTAACATAAATTTGCCCAGGATAGGAAGATAGCTTGTACCTTCCAGACTTTCCTGAGATCCTTTTTTAAACCACTGCTGCCTTTGGCTCCTTTCTTCACTCTGACACCACAGCTACTCCAACAATAGGTCCCTCAACAGCTAATAGTTAAAATTTTATGGTCAAGAGCCTTTAGAATTTAAAGCAAGGCAGTATTCACGAATGGAAAAAGATCCCCCAAAAAACTAAACTTCAGGTAGCTAATTAAAGAAATCAAATCACCACATCCACTTCTCACAGGGGAAACTAAACCCAACAAGAAGTATTAAGTCAGGATACAAAGACTACTGCACCTGTACCCAGACAGCATTAACTTGAGTCAATCCACAGTGTGATGTTAACCCTTCACATTTTCTGCTGGTGGCTTCAACCTCGATCTCACTTCACTATCTTCCGAATTTCAAAAAACATGCCTTAACAGTAAGCTGGAGACGCTGTCCTGGAAAGGACTTGCTCCTGGGTGGAGGCTTTTTTCTGGGACAAATAATAGTAGATAAGCATTACAATTAAAACTCTTTCGGGCTTGATTAAATATCTGACCAACAAAAGTACTTCAATCATAAACTGAATGTCTCCCCTGAATAGGGCTGGGGTTAAACAAATGTCCTGAACACTGTATTTGAATGTTTGAGTAGAAACGTTCTTGAATAGCATAATATTGATATGAGTTGTGGCTTTGGTTTGGGTTTCCAGACAGCTGATTAGTGCCAGGAACTAAGATCAGCGGTTCCAGGGCAGCAGCTCAAGGATTGGGGAGCATGAAGAACAGCTACTCAAGGCAGAGCTCATCTACCTCTGCCTATGACAATGACACATCCTTAGCTCTTCTTTTTTATCATATGGAGGAATATTTTAGATCTGTTTTGATCTTGAACAGCTGAAATCTATCAATGTTTGTTTAGTTCCATTTGTCTCCTCTCTCCCCAATTCCTCCTCTTCTGGGAGGAATAACAATAACCTTGCAGAGACTCTTGTTTTTGGCATCCTCTGCTTGTTACACGCGTGCCAATTCACTGACTTCCATAGGAATTTTCCGAGTGCAACTTTAATGCCTCAGGATGAGAAAAGTTCCTTGCTCAACTTTACAAATATTTATTAAAAAAGCACAAGTGCTTAGCACTGACATGACACTGTATGGATCATATCTCAAGAAATACTGAGGTTCAGGGTTCAAGCAGAGCCGGTGCAAGCTGATGGCATTCAGCTTCTTCCCAAAGTCAGCCTTTTCTCCCCAAGCAGTACATGAGAAAGACATAATCCTGATGCATCATCTCAAAATAAACACTGTCATACCTGTATATGCAATCTACAGATAGTCTCAGAAAAAGCCCTTCTGAGCCTAAACTGGGGAGTATAATTTCCCATCTTTCTCATGCTGTCAGAAAAATGTTTTAATTTAAGCACAGTAGAATGTTTTTTATTTTGCTATATTAAAACTATTGCAACAACTGCAGCCAATTTAATCTCTGGCTCTATTAAAACTTTGAATGTAATATTTTAAGAAAAATACTTGACTTATCTACAGTTTGGAACAATGACTTTAAAAAAAAAAAAAAACAACCCACAAGGCAGATGGAACGCATCCTAGCTAACTGCCTCGCTAAATTCGCGTTACGTATTTTGTCTTCCACCCCGAGAGCTCTAATTCAGAACAATTCATACCATTTTGTTGAGAGAGATTAAGTTTGGTTAACATTGGGTATCCAAAAAAGTACTTCATGCATATTATGTTTACACAACAGACGAGTTTAAAAATCAATACCAAACCTACTAACAAATCAGTTCTCACCCACAGTATATAAACTGCATGAGCTAAGTATCACAAAAATATATATACACTTGTGAGATTGTTTTTAAAACTACACATGCAGCTTATTTTCCCCATAATATGTGGTTTTCACTAAACTTGCATCACATTACAAGACTACTTATAAAAATTCATATCATTGTTTTCTTCTCTCATTAACTGCACTGATATGCAGCGCCATTTGGACTGAAGGAAGTTCATCAGCAGCTCCAGACGGTCTGCTGCCACTGCTCGGGGCTTCCGGGATGACAAATGTGACCACACGCATCCGGGCTTTGACAACACATTTGCAACCTTCAACGTGACACAGAACAAAGCACAGTTACTATATACACTGACAAAAACGGTCGACGCAAAGACCCACCCTGCTGTAGCTGCATTTGCCATCAGCAAAGCTCAGCACAGAGCCACCTCCTGCCACGGCCCCGCTCCGCTGGGGTGTTCACGCAGCAAAGCACCAGCCGCTCACAACCCTCAAAGCGGCCAAACACCACAGAAACAGAAAGCGTGCAGGCTTTACTCATTCTGTCTCAGGACGGCAATATTTGCATTCATTGTGATAAGCAGAGGAAAAAGGCCCTTGAGGGATTTAAATGCAAAATGTACATGTTTTTGTAGAATCTCCAACTCTTCATATATTACTTCACTGGGATTGCTTCAGAAGGACCAAGCAGCTTCACCAGCCCTCCCGGAGCCCCAAGTTGTTGACAGGGACAAGAGCTGGTGGTTACACACAGCTGCTCTTATCCAAAGCTGTTCTCCCTCAGTTGCAACCCATGGTGCTCTAGAAAGCACTTGCCACTGGCTATATATCCCAGCAGCACCAGAAAGTGCGCCCGTCCCTTATTGGGTTATGTGGGGGAAAAAAGAGAACAGTAATTGCGAGCAAATGTTCGCTCTCCAGACCACAGGCCACTTCATTTCCTGGTGGGTGGGGAGAAGACCTAGATCCTTTCCCAAGCAAGAAAACAATACAAGAAAAACATGAAACCCCGCACATCCCTAATTTTGTGAATGAAAAAATAAACTAAAATTTCCTTTCCTCTCTAAAACCATCCCTAGACAGCAGCGAGTCTGATGCCTAACATGGGACTCTGACACCGATTCTGGAGAACATCTCTTATTTTTGCCATGTCTGCAGTCGCTGTAGGAGGCGAGGAAGGAAAACCACCCACGCAGCCATCAAAACAAGTGAGGGGGGAAGAGCCTGGAGAGATGGAAGCACGGCCTGTAGACCACAAACACGAAGTGCCTGGCTCTGAGGAGCAGTCTGGACACCAGGGGTTCGATGCAGCCATTTCCACAGCTCACAGCACTGGCAGTGGCACGCAGGAGAGCTCAGCTCACCGCCTCCAGTGCTGGCACTTCACGTCCATAGCCACAGCCCCCATGTTTCATCCATACTCCTGGAGCTTGCAGGGGGATGTCGGATGAACGAACACAATTCTCTCGGACAAAGTCTGTAGTCAAGACCAGTGCAGTTGTTGGCAACAAATGCACACTCGTAAGACCGAGAAGAATTTAAACAGCTGGCTCCTTTCCACATGAGATCAATAAAACTGGCAATCCAACTGCCTTCAGGACGACACACACAAGTGCTTCTGGTGCTGCAGGAAAGCTGGGGCGATTTCTTACCCCCCAAAACAACAAAATACCTAAATGCTAATGAAGAAAATCACAGACTGGACTGGTGTAAAATTCAGCTTCTTCCCTCCTTGTATCTTTTTTCTTCTAGGAGCAAGAGTCTAATTACTCTTTGGCCTCTCCTCCTTTCATCTCTTGAATAGAAGTCTACAGTCAAATCACTCTCACAGCCTGCATGGTCCCTGCTCGAGTCAACGCTTGGGTGCTTCTGAATGTGGCATTTGCGTCTGTCATTTTACATTGGTAGCCTCCAACACTGGCTCATACTAAGTAACACTGTTCACTTCAACTGTATGTCACGCAGAAAGATTCCTGGACAGAAGCTACACATACATATTCCCACGTTTGGTGTCTACAGCTCATCTTCATAATTTCAATCCCCCGTGCGACCTTGCCCCAGCCCACAACTCACCCGTACAACTTTCACATTGAGAAAGATTAAAGAGTAAGGGCAACTTTCCATACAAGACTTCCAAACACAGCAGGAAACTAGTGCCGGAACTATTACATAATGATTTCCGGGGTGAAATTCAAATAAGAGACCAGACCATGACTGCAATCATCATATTTTGGCTGAATCCTTAATTATAGACTTCCAGTCTATTCAGTCATCTCTACTTACGAGAACCATGGCAATGAACCACCCCAAACCAAAGTCACCTTTACCATAAAGAGCATAATGCAAACCCCATGATCAAGTGCAAATACAGGACTTTGCAACCAATGAAACACACCAAAGATAACACTGAGCACCCACCACAGGGCAGCTCAGCAGTCACACTTTCCACCGTGACGCCCATGCCCAGACTCTGAATGACATGGGAATTAAGTGAACTTCACCAGAAATCTCTTGAAACATAGTTGTAAGATGCCTTTGCTAAGACATGAGCTTCACACAGTATTTTTTCCTCACAGATGCATACTACTGAATATGAACTTTATGGATAACAGTGCCTTGGGGAAACATTTTATATATTATGATGTGGCAAATTATACAGCATAACAAAGTATGACTTTGCCAACAAAAGACCACAAAATTTGGGCACCCTCCAAGACTTACAGCCCCAGGCTGTGAGGTGTGAAGCAATCTCAACCCCTTTTCCTTTCAGTGGGAGACAATGCTTTCCAGAGTCTCACAAAAAGCTTTGCCAACTTACAGAAACAGGGCAGTTGTTTTCTAGAAAAGAGGAGATTTTATACTTATTTCTGTTTTGCTTCTACTCAAGCAAACTAGCCTTTTAAAAACCAAAATAACACAGTACCAGGCATCACCGACAATCACCGACCTAGAAGGGGTGAGAGCCCTTACAGGGCTGATGTTAGCCAGTTCAGTTACTTTGCTGGAAACAGCACTGACTCTGTTCCGTCTCTCTGTAGCAACCTCCTCTGATGTGGATTTTCCATTCCCTGAGTGGGTTATTTCAAATTCAGCACCCGGAAAGGCTCCTCTGGTCCTCCCAGCAAAGCCTGTCTCACCAACGGCTTAAGACCCCCAAAACCAACTCATTGCCATAGAGCACATTTCCCTCCGGATAGGCGCCTCTCTGTCTTACTTTAGGTTGAAACATCAATTTAAATTCTTGTACCAGAAAGAAAACAACCACCCGGTGAGGTACCGGGCTGATCCCCGCCAACAGAAACACCCTCGATGTACTCACTAAACTGAGAACACATGTAAGTCCTGCTCATTACCACAAGATTACGTGAGCTGCGCTAGCTTTAGACACAGGCATGAGTATATGCATATATATGTACACATCATAAAACTGGCGATTAAGTGCATGTTACGCTCAAATTCCACAAAAACAGACTACGCCAACGCTATATTTAAATTCCACTGCAAGGACGCACAAGGCAGGCTGAAAGGCAGCAGTAAGTCAGATTCAAGCCTTGTAATGTGTACAATCCACGTAAGGACGAGACAGCATCAGAAAAAACACTAAGCTAATAATTAAAAACCTAATTTGAAAACATGAAAACATAGTCAGGATTGAGATCAGTGGTTGCACGCCCGAAGCAGGCAGAAATCAATAACTGCCATTAAGAGGTCACTGATAAAAATCTATAGCAACTGAATCAGTCAACTTGAAACCTATTAACAGCTGTATTAGAAAGAAAGAATTACTTCTTCAATTTGCTAATGACCACTCCTTTCCTTCCAGATGATAATTTTGTATAAACCCAGCAGAAATCCCCCTGGATCTCCTTATGAATGAACTACTCACAATTTCAAGACACTCTCCAGATCAGCATCAGATAATCATCTGCTTTTCACAATCAGCATCAGCACGTCGATGTCAGCATCAATATCAAGATGAACAAAAATGATGTGGGAAGAGAGCGATGTCCACGCTCCTGTGCCATCTGCACCCCGCCACTATAGGGCTCAGCTTCTGTCATTAGAGCTACATGAGGGGTTACGGCACCACAGCCAACAACAGCAAAGCTTACCAACGTGGTATTTTATCTGCTGAAGATCGTAGATCAGTGACTGCACTCAACTGGAGAATGAGAATTCAGGGAGGGTTTTGGTTTTGGGGTTTTTTTTATCATCTGTACATCACTGTCCTCTGAAAGTCTGGGAGCCTGCACCTGAAGTACGCAGCCTAACATTGGCATGAAAGGTCATCACATAGCCACTGCTTAGTCTCTTTATCTACTTGCAGTAAAAGTCACTGATCATTAACTCCAATAGTTGGCATTTTCGAAGTCTCTGGCATTTTGTAGGTCTCCAGCACATTCATACTAAGTGTGACAAAATCCCCTGGATTTTAGACTCAGAGCATCTTTCACACAGACCAAACAGAAATCAGATGATCTTGAGGACACTACTGCTACATCTGAACCTAGGCACAAACCCCCAATATTTTTCTTTGTTTATTTCCCTTTTGAAAAGTACAGTCTTCTGACCGAGCTCTGCCTACAACGCACTGGGGCCATAAAAAGCAAACCCCAGTGTTCCCACACAGCGAGAAACTGCAGCCGCCGGGACAGTAGCCACACACGCCTGCCACCATTAATGATTTAATCTAAGAAGAATAAACTCATCAAAAACCGGATAGCGACATGACGGGTGACACCATTTGGGAATAAACGTCCAGAAAAACACCAAAAAAAACCCAAAAAAAAGCCCCCGACAGCCTCGGCTTTGCCTCGCCAGCGCAGAAGGCGGGTGGGGACGCCTGTCACCCGCGGGACCCCCGCCGCCGACCCGGGCGCGGGTGGGGGAGCC
>NW_009647735.1:711051-713979 GCF_000708025.1 Charadrius vociferus | reverse complement strand
TGCCGGGGGGTCCCGCCGGGCCCGGGTCGCCCGGGGTGCTGGGGCCGTGCGGAGGGCCCGCGGGGACACCGCCAGCCATCGTCTCCGCAGTTCCACCGCGTGCTGTTTCATCATCCGTATTAATTAGGGCTGCTGGATGAGCCCTCAAAGAGTTCTTAATTGTTACGGTGACACGTTGTTGAGGGAAATTTCTATTCGGCACCTGTCGTCTGCTTCCCGCTGGTACTCCAAATACTACCTTATATACATTTCATTATATATTCTCATAGTAACTTCACACAAAACGTAAAATACAGTGATAAACATAGCAAGCTGAAATTTCACCATCTACAACTTAAGATGAAAGATCTTTGTTCTGCTGTTGGCAAAAACAGGGGAGGTATTTCTGAAATTATTTTTCCAAACAAAATAAGCCTTCCTGTTTCAAATAATCAGGTGGTTGGTTTTTTTTTCAAACCACAAACATGATTTTTTTAAAAAGCCTGTTGAATTAAAAACTTACTATTAAATTACTGAATTGTCACCTATATTTGTTTTATTAATTTGCCAATAAGTGGAAAGAGAACTGTTTTGAAGATGACATGCCTAATTTTGATCTTACTTACGATACTGATCTGAATTTTTGAGACTGTCGTGAGGTTTATGTGTGTTTTGAAAACACAATAAACCAAAATTTATTCACGATGATGGTACACAGTAAAAATTCCCTGGTTCAGAGTATTTCAAAATTTAATAAAAATAAATGGTGTACTTTCTAATCTCCTTAAAACAAACCAAGTTAAATCCAGGAGATTAAAATTCTTCAAGGAGTGTTTCTTCAGATGTGTTTGTACAGCCCCCTTCACAGCTGCTGGAGAAACGCACTGGTAATTCCCATTTCCTCCGAAGCACCACGCTACGTGCCAGTCTGCAATCTGATTCATGGCAAGGAACGCTAGAGGTAGAAACCATGGCTTATCAGAAAGAATGAAAAAATGCAGGTGGAGAGCTGGCCAGATAGGTTTATTTGAACTTTGGGCTGACTTGTCATTCTGCTGGCTGGCCGCCTGCTCTCCTCCTCTGAACGCTCTTCAGCTCCTCGGAGTTGAAATTCTGCAGTGAGCTGCACCTTGTCTTTCTGCCTGCTAAAAAACCTCATATAATCACTGCTCCCAAAAGTGCACTTTAGGAGGCATTTTATCTTCATGAAGAAGATTTATTAAGTTAAGAGCAATACATGAATTGGATATTATTGAAACGACCAGGTTTTCTTGACTCATAATAGTAAATTTTCTACTCTATTGGCAGAAAAGCACAATGTTTTCTATTCCCAGACTACTCATGTAAAATCCACGGTATTATTTTTGTTTTCACTGTTAAACAGTTGTGAAGTGTTTAATTATCCTTCTCAAGGTAGACCAAAACCTCAAACAAAATTATCAAATTGACATTATGCCTCCAAGAGGAAAATCTCCTGTTCTCGTGCAGCCAACAAAACAATATGTATACAATACTCAGCGATGATTGTTGTCTCCTTGACTCTTGTGCACTTGCTGTAGCGTGTGTTGGTACAAGGCCATCTTGTCAGGCTGCATCTTTTATTACTGTCGCTAGAAGGAAAATTAAACCACTGAATTTTTTTTTTCTATTATTTTACATATTGTGAAGCAGCAATATGGAGTAGGTGACAGCACTGGCGCTGACTTCAGGGGCAGCAGGAGTGTAAGTGCTCCCTGAGGGGGAGCCCAATGGATTGGCCACCCCGGAGTCATCCGGGGATTTCAGATAAAAATGTTGCTGGTAACGGCAAAGTTATACTTGCTTTTTTCTTTAACCACAGACAAGGATGGGGACTTCTGCGTAGTGGCAAATTAAGATATTTTTAAAAAAGACATGTAGTAGAATCTCACAATGAAACATATTACAGTAATCAACTGCAAAATCCCTCTTGTACAAAAGGTCAGGAAGCACATGTGCTCCAAATGCTCCACAGCTTCTTTGTAATCACGGAGGGAAATACATCCAGAATTCAACTGCGAGTATTTGGGTAGTAACGTGAGACTGTGCCAGGTTTTGGTCTCCAGTTGTGCTTGTGCTGTTGCTGGAGAAGATGATCTGGATCTCTCTCCTGAAATGGAGGAACGTGTTATCAGAAGGAGATGTCAGCTCAGCGCTCTCAATAGGAAATAAGAAATCTATTCTTCGTTTCCAATCCCGGCCAACCAAGCTTGCCGATAATTGGAGCCAGAAGGCAAACGGTGACTGGGAGCACGGCTGCTGACTTCACACGTGCGCTGCAAGAGCTGTGTGCTGCTGCAGCCCGCGCCAGCGCAATGCTGACTGACGATGGGTGGAAACACCGCTTCCCTGCTCCAACATGCCGGTGGAAGCGGGTTGGGGGGGTCCTGGAGATCTGCTTCTCCTCCTCCTCATTTGGAAAGGGCCAGGCCGGCCGTCCGCGTTTTGGTATGTAATTGTGCAAGACAGACGGCAGTTGGTGGCATGAGGAAGTAAACCACCCCGCGCAGAACATGGCACTCGGTGTTACCGCTTTTAATTTCTCAATTACCTCTAGGACGGAACTAACGGAGTTCTGCCAAAGTGATACACACGCGTACCTGCGTGACATAAACCATCACCGTGACTCCCGCACTGCCTCTCGTCCCCGCTCCAGACGCACAAGACAGACGGCAGTTGGTGGCATGAGGAAGTAAACCACCCCGCGCAGAACATGGCACTCGGTGTTACCGCTTTTAATTTCTCAATTACCTCTAGGACGGAACTAACGGAGTTCTGCCAAAGTGATACACACGCGTACCTGCGTGACATAAACCATCACCGTGACTCCCGCACTGCCTCTCGTCCCCGCTCCAGACGCACCCCTCGCACCCAGCACTGAAGGCGGGAGGGGATCGAAGCCGGGCTGCAGCCACCCTCCCTGTCCCCGCA
>NW_009647735.1:702555-710905 GCF_000708025.1 Charadrius vociferus | reverse complement strand
GGCGGGGCCCCCGCGGGGGGGGCGGGCTGTGAGGGGGGGGTGCAGACTGTAACCGCCTTTTCAAAATAAAGCAGAATGGGCAAATTTAATGTTTTTAACAACGTGATGTTGTTCTGACAGTTCAGCATTTATAGAGCCAAAGCTGCCTGAAGTAACTCCGCCGTGGGGCCCCGGGGTGCATCCGCGTTGGTGCCATGGGGGGGATCAGCAGTGCGCCTCCAGAGTGACTCCCGCGGCAGCGGGATGCTGCGGTGACGTGCTGGCGTCGGCGAGCGGCCCTGCGGCAGGCTCGTTTGATGGCATCTGGGTGAAACCAAGCTGGAGGGTGACTCCAGGTACACACATACTGCACTGCAGCAGCTGCGAAATGTATGTCGTGCGGGTCCTCTGCACCGGCTGTTTCGTGTTACAGGTTTGTTCCTATTGCACCCCATTACCTGCCAGAACTGATCCGGGCAGGCATGCCAAGCCTTATCCAAGGCAAAGGCTGGACAGGCCTTTCAAATATTTTTGGCAGACTATATCTTATGCATAAAAAAACCCAAACCAAAACTAAACTGAAGCCAGAGGTGCCAGCTAGCACAAGGGCTGGAGGTTCTGCATTTCTGCTCCAGCAATACGTTTGCAGTGGCAGTAAGACCGCGGCAGAGGCTGCGCTCTTGCCAGATCACCCACTCGGCCAGCGCTGGGCATCAGCAGCCAGAGTCCCGATCCTGCTCCGGCTCCCTGCTGCTGCCTGCACAGCAACACAATCACTGATAGCAGCGTCACAGGGCTCAACTACAGCAGCTGGCATGGAGATTGTCACTGTTCCCGGCCCCTGACACCTTCCACTTCTGTCCAGAAAGGGGCTGGCCATGCACAACTCCCCGCCTTGGGTTTAATCTCTCCTCTTCCTTGTGCTCCAGACTGGCTGTCCATCCTACCTGCGCCGAGCCACCAGCCAGCCCTGGCTCTGACAAGCCCTGCACATGCTCCTGAAGTGCACTTAGTTATCCTGAGGTATCTGGGGGCAGTACATGGAAGAGAATATTACAGACAGCAAGATATCAGCCAGAATAACAGAAAAATTACTCTTTTAATGCTGTTTTAGGCCAGTTTGTTAAACTGGGCATTCTCAGAGGGCTGCTGCCCCGAAAGGCAGAAGATACAACCCAAAGTCTGCCAACACCCTTGCCTGGTCCCTGGCTCCCCCTGACTTAGGATCAGGACTGCACAGAACACATTTTTGTGCTCTGAACACTAAATCTTGCCTTCCCCGAGCCCATCCAGCAAGAAACTTGCAGTTTCTGCTCTCTGTGAGCTCAGAGCAAGCTGAAAGAAGGGGAAGTGGAGCTGCAAATCAGTATGTGATGCCTGCCATGCCATTGTTTGATGAGAAGTTTTGACATACTGGGAGGTAGCCCGTGCATTCACAGTTGCAGAGGGCTTGGGGTTTCTGAGGACCAGATTAGCTTTGGTCAAAGGGTCCACCCACAGGCTTGCTCTCCCCCTTCCTTCTTTTTCTGGGCATCTTTGAATAGCTGTTGGAAAGACTTGTTTAAAAAAAAAAAAACAAACAAACCCAAACAGTAAAGGTAGCGTGGCTTCGTAAAACTTCACTGTGCTTACTTGGTCACAACCCTCTTAGGTGCTGAGTCTCCCCGGGAACGGATTTTAAAAGCTGGTGGCATCGGCCATCTCCTAAGGCTGGGTGTGGAAGCGGTGTTAAAGGAAAGCTTACACACTTCTGTGGGTGCGGTGAGGACCATCTGGCAATGGTTAGCTTGTTATTATTAGCTTTGTTGATTTATTCTAACCCTTACCGATGCTTCAGCGTGAGACAGATCCTCAGGCGATCTTGTGAGTTCCTGTCTGGGAACTTCCCCAGCCTCCTCCACAATAAACGCAGATGCAAAAAACTCTTGAGTTTTCTGCTCCAATATTGTCTTTTCTACATATTCCTTTTATATCTCAATAGCTGATTCGTTCTAGAAAATGTCTTTCAGGCTTCCTGCTCCTGACGAGACTGAAAAAAGATTTACTATGGTTTTTAAGTCTTTTTGCTAGTTGTGTGTCAAACTCTGGTTTTTACACAACCATTTTTACATTCCACTTTTTTATAACCTTCTCTGTTTTCCCCATGAAAACACAAATCCAACTTTTTGAAGGATGCCTTTTGTTTCTGATAGCCTCCCATTTTAGTCACGCCTTTTAGCCACGTTTGATTTTTTAGCCATTTTTTAGCCATGTTTGATCCTCCTGTGTGCTTTTTTGAAAGGTGGTATGTATTTAGTGAGAGTTTCTAATGTGATGTCTTGCATAAAACCCTTTTACTCTTTTAGCTAACCCGTTCAGCTTTTTTTCAAGAAGCCTTCTTGCTGTTACAGAGTTCCCCTTTCCAAAATTAAGAACAACAGGGGATTTCTTTGGCTTTTGTTGCTCTGATCAGTGGTGACTCTCGAGTACGTAATGGTCACTGATTCAAAGAATGATTAGTAGGTCCTGTTCTCTGCCCTCAACCAAATCAAGAGTCGCTTCTCCTTTCACGGCTTCCCTGACCAGCTGCTCCATATAAAGTAATTATTAATGTCTAATCATCACCCTCAGACATAACAGCTACGTGGTCTATATCGAGACATTGGATGTTTCCCATTGCGTTTGTCCTTGCTGCCCTTGCCGCCTCCCTCGTATTCATTGTAAGTTAGCCGATAGAGTTAATCCTGTGTTATAGGACAGTAAGACATTTTCATTTATTTCTATGTTGAGAAGTCACCAAACCTGTTAATAATCTCCCTTGTGTTAGGTGAGAAAATGTCTTTTCTGGTTTATAATGCCAGATTGCACATCTGTCCTAGAATGGAGTACACCAGACCCTGAATGTACCTGCTTTTCTCTGCCGACTATAGCAGTCCATACAACTAACTCAAATGTAAGCATCTGCTTTTGGATAGATGAATCCTGCCTCTAGCTCCCTGGTTGTTCTTATTTTGAAGATTATATCATGCTGCTCTTCAGACTTGCACTCCCATAACCTTATAGTTTTGAAGAGGGAGAATTGTTACTGGAATGGCAGTCATCATGCGTTTGAGACCTGTACAGCCACGCACACCGTGCGAGAATTGTGGAGGAAAAGGCAAAATTAAGACAGTGTTCGCAGCTGATGAGCTGATGACACTACTCATGTTTCTTCTGTGCTTTTTCTGGCTTCATTTTAGTAGTAGTCTTAGTTTTGACTGCGTTTCCAAATTACATCTTTTTTTAAAGCACCAATACGGGAAGAAAGAAATAACTAAAAGACAAACTTGCTGCTGACAGTTAGCTTGTCTGACTGCAATGGATTGAAATTTCTTCTTATCTGTATTTTGTGTTTAATAAAAGTCTGTGTTTACTTTGGTGCTTGCGGGCATCCCCTTTACTATTCAGGACTAGGTAGGAAGCTCTAGCTAAGCCAAAGTTTTACTGAAGTAAAGATGAACAAATAGACTCAATGAGAATTCTAAACCAACCAGCAGACTTACACCCTCATGGTCCCAAACTAATAAGCATTAAATGTTTCATTGCAATCAATATTGAATTTGACACATAAATGAATTTTTACCCAGGACAAACTATAAAATTAACCAAGCACAAACATCTTCTAGAGATCGATAATCCGCTCATCCCAAAAGTTATATAAAACAAGGCCAACAGACACTTTAAAAGCCAGGTACATAACATGAAAACAGGCTTCGTAATATTTTGCCATGTATTTGCCATGTATTAATATTACTTGTCATATGTGCCATGACTACAAACACATGAAGAATCCTAATTTCCCTTGCCTCTGATTATGGGGCTGCTGCACAGTTAGATGAACCAGGTGGAGAGCCAAATGTGTCCAGAACCTGTGTCATGCTTGCTTCTAGTTTAACAGAAGTCGCCATGGCAGACATCGGCAAGGTATTCAGGACAGGCTCATTGTGCCATCAGCCATGCTGTCAACACCTCTGGGTGCATCTCACCCTTCTAATTCCAGAGATAGTGGTGTTGAAGGACGGCATAATCACTGTACCTTCAGTAAGACCAAGTCTTTACGCATTGGAGACAAATGAACCACAGAATAAAAAGCCTCAGGTCTGAACAGCATGACCGCGAGAGCTGCAAGACCACTGAAATCCTGCAGTGGGAAGGAACCTCCTAATGCTCAAAACTCATGCGAATTTTAGCACAAAGGAATGAGAAAACAACATATATCTAACTGCCTGTTTGGGTGAAGGCTAGAAGTCAATCACCCAGGAGTGACTTCGGTGTATTTTGGCTTTATTCAGGAATATCTTGATCTGCTTCAGTTCAAGAAGGTGATCTAGGAAAACATTCATCAAGTACTACAGATCTCTGACATCAGGAACAGGCTCTCCTCCTCTGCAGGACATTCCTGCCTTGGGCAACAGCAGGAAAATCTACATGAAATATTGTGAATCAGAGAACACCTTGACAACCATCCAACGTTCAAGATGTGTTAACAGCACCTTGGAGGACGTTGGAGAGATGTAGATCCCCGAGATGACTGGTCAACAGACACAGAACAGCCAGGAGTCAGACCACTGGGCTATCAAAATCGAGTTGACTTGAGTCTTGCCTGATTTTGCATAGATTAGAGGTAAAAAACTGGACTGAGTTGTGATAGTTTCAGTCTGAAAGTATTTTCAGGCACTTAGGTTGTTTTTAAGTTCCCAGTTTTCTAAATATTACTCAACATTTGAGCATTGCTGTGTAAGTTTAGTGTGGGCTGTTCAGACTGACTATTCTGAGCGCTGGTTGTGTTGGTCAGTTTTGTTTTGACATAGTGTCCTGGTTTCAGCAGACAGAATTATTTTCTTTCCAGTGGTTGCTGTGTTTTCAGATTCGGTATGAAAGGAATGCCAATAATGCATATTGTTTTAGTTGTCATTAAGGGATGTCTATACTAGTCTAGGACTTTTTTCAGGTTCCCATAGAAGCTGGGAAGGAGCATAGACAGAACAATCGAATGGCCAATGGAATATTCCATACCATAGACTTCATGTTCGGTATATAAATGGGGTTTTGCTGGGGGGAGGAATCCGCGACCACTGCTCAGGTCGAGCTGGGCAACCAATTCACCAGGCGGTGAGAATGACTTCTGTCTTGTATTTTTTTTTAGCATTATTATTATTATTGCTATTTTCCTTTTCCATTATTGTTATATTAAACTGTCTTTATCTCAACCCATGAGGGTTTTTTTCCACCTTTCCCCTCCTTTTCTCCCTCTTCTCCCTACCTTTCTGGCTGGGGGGAAGAAGGAAAGTGAGCCCCTGCGTGGTCCTAGTTGCTGGCAGGGGTTCAGCCACAACACAGTCATATGTTTCTGTGTGCAGACTGGATGTTTTTACCTCTGGAGACAATGACCTGTTCAAATACCTATGCTCATAGAAACAGAATTAAAATTTAAGCATGAAGCTTTCACATGGAAACGGTAGCACAAAAAAGATCAATTTCTGGTTTGTTGCTGTGATTTACTCTTGACATAGTCCAGTGATATGATATCATAATATCATAAATGCAGGTTTAGGTCTTTTTGTACTGAATAAAAAGTGCCAGTTTTAGCAAAAATGCCAAAAAAAGGTCACATGGTACAAACTAATGACCCAGAATAAACTTACTCTCCTAGGCCTAATTTATCAAAAAGGTTTAACTGGTTAGTTTTGTGCTAGCAGTCTGTGTGCCAGATTAGGTGTATCAGTCTGTGCCATTCCAACATGTCATCAAATCCTTTTTTGTCTTTCCACACCCAGAGTAAAGCTACCATACAGCCACTGTGAGTGCCATACTGTGTGGGGTGACTAATGTCATCACGAGGCTGCTCCCTGTCTGGATCAGATTCACATGTACTACTGGATTAACGATGGTGGAACCACGGACTCCTTGGCTTTAACATCAAAGGTGGACAGTAAGGACAGAAGGTCTTCATCGCATGGCCGTGCACGTCAATGCTTCTTTTACCTGCTGCGTGGTTTTGGTCACAGATAAACACACAGCTACTTCTGTGATTTAGAAGAAAATTCAACCAGCCACGGCCACTTCCCCGTTGATTTGATAGGTGACTTCCTATTCTTTCCAGTTATTACTGCATAAAGGAATATTTAATTGCTCCTTCCACCTGGCCTGAAGGAAAGGTGTTTAGAATATCCATAAGCTACAACCAGGTCTGTAATTTTCTATAGGTCTGTATAGTAACAGCCTTTGACACTTTCAGCATAACAGCATCTCACAGCAGTTTATCCTATCTATACAAAGGGAAGTGATCTTCTAATTAATGATTATTAAGGTAAGGTGCGTTTGTGGTTCAATGAACATTTTTAGAAAAGTCAAAATGTTTGAAAAAATACAAAGGTGAAAAAGAAGGCATAGCAAATATAATGCAAATATTAGTAGTGAAGTTTAAATCTGTGCTTAATTTCCAGCGCACATTTTGATCCAAGCTCTCAACCAAATTGCTTGTCATGCAAAAGCAGAAAATGTTGACAGACTCTTCAACAAATTCCTGTTCCTTTTCCACAAATGTACAAAGACTTCTCACAGAATATAGAAAGAGTGAAACAATAACTGCAGGGAGACAGGCAAAACTTTTCAAGGCAACTGACAAAAGCAACTGAAGCACAAACCCTGTTGGTAACGGAGAACTTCTGCTATCAGACATGAACTCCTGAAAGAAGACCAAGAGCTCTTGAATGTGTTTCCGACAATTTTTAGTACAGAAGATGGAGAAAGCTATTGGAAAGGAGGATATGGGAACATGTTCTCTTCATATGCATTGGAAGCAGGAGCAAAACAAAAGAAAATCTTACTACTGACAGAAAAGGAGAACAAATAAAGGAAGGCAGAAAAAGAGCTGTGTCTTCTTTGCTTCAGCCTTCAAATAAAGTGAATTGCCACCGGTTACTAACCCTGACTTTTTAGGAAGAAGACAGCAACAGGTAGCAGCAGGAAAGAACAGACTAAATTGCATCTGGTTATGTGGTTACATTGAGGTTGGCAGTGTCTGGAAAATGCGCTCCCCAGTATTTAGGAGGCCAGTCATAAACATTTTTGAATTTTTGTGTATCAACAAAAAAATTGTGGCATTTGATGGTTCTACATTGACTGGAAGAAGGGGGAGAAAGGTGGACCTGTGGATGGAAAACCACTCAGCTTAACTCCAAAGTCCAGGAAGGTAATAAACTACCGACATGTAAGCACTTTGAGAATGAGGTAACGTAAAAAGTGACAAATCAGAAAGTCACCACGAATTTGTCAAGAATAGGGGGAACAGCTGTTCAGAGAACAGCATTGAAAGCGATCTGGGGATTACAGGGGATCAGAAGAATCTAAACCAACATGGCGATGCTATTGCAAAGTCGGCAAGTGGCACGCTGAGATGGGTTAACTAATTAACCTGATTATTGGATATAGATGTAAGGAAGAATGCAAAGTTGAAAAGAGTCCGGAGCAGCCTAAGAATGATAAAAGGTTTAGAAAATATGGCCTGTGAGATGATGAGACCGATGAGAATTTGTTTAGCCTAGAAAAATGAAGTTTAAGGGAGAGTATGACAGTATTATGCGAAATGATACAGTATCTAAAATGTGTAAATTGATGCTTATTAATTGTTCTTTTTATCTGCTAGACACTAGGCAAAGAAAAACTTACAATTCACAACCAAAGTACAGTTTAGACGCCGGGGAAAACTTTGTGGTTTTAAGGACAGCTGAGCGGTGAAACAGGCTATCTAGGAAGATGGCAGAATCTCCCTTATTGGAAGTTTTTTTAGAAAGAGAGTGGCTTTTGGCAGGAGTAGTCGCACCTCAGAGCAGCCGCTGCTGCGTTTAGTTGCAAAGCCCTTTGGTCCTAGAAGTGCTGTTAATACACACCTTGTGCTTTCCTCAAAGAATACACAAAATAGATGGCAGAAACCCTGATGGAAATGGCAGTTATGATGGAAACACGAGCAAATTTCCCTTAATCCGCGCAGGAGTCTGAGCCTTCACCTTATGGCCTAGCTCAAACTCATAGGCCCAGCTCCAGGGAAGATCTCACTCGCTTCAGCCGCGATGTTAACAAGACCAGAAAGGCACCTTGGAGCCAAAGCCGGTCCCCAACACCCCTGCCCAGATGTTGCTCAGCCCCACAGGCAATTATACCCTTCGGTCGCCCCATTTTCACCCCGCGGGGCCGGGGCAGACAAAGGCAGCGGCGCCCTCGGCGGGCTGAGGTAACCCGGCGGGGGAGGGTGGTGGTGGTGGTGGTGTTTGGACGGCCCTTTCCAACAGGTATCGCAAACGCGGGAGATGGCGGCGGCCGCCTCCCGCCGTCCCCGCTTCCCCCCAGCGCC
>NW_009647735.1:701588-702006 GCF_000708025.1 Charadrius vociferus | reverse complement strand
TTTTTTTGCAAATTTGCAGAACGGTCGAAACAGTTTTTTGGTGGTTACATTTATTTTTTATATACCTATATACCTATATATTTTGCAATCAACTATTAAGGTGCAACTATGCCCAAAAGAAAGGTAAGTAAAAAAAAAAAATAAAAAAAAAATAGGGGAGACAGATGGGGAAGGAAGGGGAGAAATTAAAGCAGCGTTTGCAAAATTGTCTGTAAATTTGCGCGCGCGCGCGCGTGTGTGTGGTGTGTGTATGTGGAGTTTTTGCATTTTTAATTTTTTTGTGCATGTCCTAAAGTGGAGCTGGGAGCGGAGGGAGAGGGCTGGGGCGTGTGTCGGGGCTGCTCGGGGCGGGCAGGGGAGGCTGTGAGTTCACTTCGGGCTGTTTTGTTTGCGAGGAGAAGGGCTGGAGCGGGGGCTC
>NW_009647735.1:697494-700905 GCF_000708025.1 Charadrius vociferus | reverse complement strand
GGAACTTTTCAAAACGCCGTGACGTCGCCTCGGCGGCCCCGAGGCATTGTGGGAGTTGTAGTCCGCCGGGCGGCGGAGGGCCCGCCATCCGTCTCTTCCCCTTCCTTCCCGCTCGCCCTTCAAGGCGACGGCGCCGCCTTCTCACCTCCTTCTCTCGCTTTCCTTGCAGGCTCCAGCGGAAGGGGAGGCAAAGGAGGAGGAAGGAGCTGCTGCTTCGGTGCCGCCATGAATTTCTGTGGTGTCCCACCGAAAGAGGGCCCGCCATCCGTCTCTTCCCCTTCCTTCCCGCTCGCCCTTCAAGGCGACGGCGCCGCCTTCTCACCTCCTTCTCTCGCTTTCCTTGCAGGCTCCAGCGGAAGGGGAGGCAAAGGAGGAGGTAGGAGCTGCTGCTTCGGTGCCGCCATGAATTTCTGTGGTGTCCCACCGAAATTAGGAGGCCCAGACTCAGCCCTTGGCCTGTCGCCTGAGGTGGGCGCTGGGTGTCCCGGCCGCTGAGGGGGACCGTGCTCCCTTCAGCCTTACAGACAACGCCTCAGTGGCAGAGCCTTAATGGTGCAGCTCCTGGAAGTAAAGAAACTTTATCTCTTGCCACCTCAGTAGGGTAAAAAAGGGCAGCGGCACAGAGTGAGGGCTATCGAGCAAAGCTGCGCTTTTGGGAAGTCATCGCCATCATCACCTCTCCTATGAGGACAGGTTGAGAGTGTCGGGGTTGTTCAGCCTGGAGAAGAGAAGGCTCTGGGGAGACCTTATGGCCCCTTCCAGTACCTAAAGGGGCCTATGGGAAAGACGGGAAGGGACTCCTTATCAGGGGGCGTAGTGATAGGACAAAGGGTAACAGTTTTAAACTTGAGGAGGGTAGATTTAGATTAGATGTTAGGAAGATATTCTTCGCTCTGAGGGTGGTGAGACAGTGGCCCAGGTTGCCCAGAGAAGCTGTGGCTGCCCCATCCCTGGAGGTGTTCAAGGCCAGGTTGGACGGGGCTTTGAGCAACCTGGGCTGGTGGGAGGTGTCCCTGCCCAGGGCAGGGGGGTTGGAACTGGGTGATTTTTAAGGCCCCTTCCAACCCAAACCATCCTATGATCATGCCCATTAGTTTCATAAATCCTAGAATTCATATGGGGCTTCATGACATAGTGTATGTGCCATGTTATTCTGGGTTGTGGTTCTGAGAAAGCACTGCTTTATATGCTCTCTGAATTTTAGTGACACATCTTTCTTTACACAGCCAAAGAGAAGGTCAGCTAGACTATCCGCTGTAAGTATCTTTATTTACTCTTTTAATTCTACATCGCATGGGATGCTAAGTTCTGTGGGAAAGTTATAGAGAAACTCTTTGGGTTTTTTTCCACCAGTACTGTGGAAAGCATGGTTAGAGTATTGCAATATTTAAAAATAAAATTCCTATTCTATGTTTCTAATCCTTGAGTATCAACACATTACAGGCTTACTTTTAGACATTTCACATGAGATACAACATCTGTGTTAGTTAACATTCAGTCTGGACGCATGAGTATCCAGAGTCACGGAGTATTGATTTCAAGATGCATTTGTTCTCTATAGGTCTTCTCCATACAAATTCTTGCTCATAGCTCTATAAATTACCTGCTCTCTCCTTATACGTGTAATTTGCCCATTGATTTTGCAGGCCCAACTGTTGGGTAAACCGAGACCTGACGGGTGTAAATCTGTGTCATGGTGTAGGGTTCAGCCCAAAGTCACAGCCTTAAACAGGCTCTTGGCATCCTTTTCTACAGACACTTAGTGCACCCAGGCCTTTTTTAAGCCATCTTGGAAATGCCAAGTGGATCATGATTACTATTTAAAAACAAAAGTACTTGATTTTAGTGAAAGCTAAGATGTGTATTCGTAGAGTTATGTCCAAATGTTAATACCTTCCATTTTTGACACACGCTTGCCTTCACAGCAGACACTAACACCCAGACACTGTAATGCTCCACTTACTACTACTATCAGCATCTGTGCCCTAACCGCCTTACCATGCATGAGGAAACATGGGTTTAGATAATGAAAGATACTGATCTGTCTCTGACATTTGCTCCTTTATGCTACAGAATGAAGCAGACACCTCTGAACTATTTTGTGTTTGAATAGTTTTCAAAAGTTACCAATATATTGCCAAAACATTTATAGCATTCATCTGACTCTGTTTCTTATGTATGTTTTGTACAGAAACCTGCTCCACCTAAACCGGAGCCAAAGCCCAAAAAGGCAGCACCTAAGGTAAGCGTTCGAGATCTCTTGAACTGAAGTTACGCTTTTCTTTCGCAAGGTGTTTATAGGGGCAAAAAAACATCCACGACTAACCTTTTTGGTTTTTCATAGTTTCTTTTAAAGATTTAAGGTTGAATTGTAGGAGTTAAAAAGAATGTGAAAGATGTAAAGATAATTTTATCCAATTCTAGTGAAGGAATGTTGTAAACTGAACAGATTTTAAATGAGTTGTGGTGAGGCTTTACTGCTTGCCTTGCGAGGCTGTTCTGAAGTTTCATATAATGCATTGTTGGGAAAACAGTGCTTTGAATAGAGATCAGAGACTCAATTAGAGAAGGCATTGAAAATCATGCTTTTAATTACAGTTTCTTACTATGTTTTAATTCAAAGGCACTCTTTTCAGTTAGTTATCAGTTTATCAAATTTTAATCACTGGAGATAAAAGTTCTACATACCCATTTCCTTAAGCTGGATATTTTGGGTAATGTCAAAAATACTGGCATATCTGACAGTATAGTTAAAAAATAAACTATTTAAAGCTCCTTTTTGCTTTGGTGCAACAGTTTGAAATTTAAAAGGGGACAGTTCTGCAATCCATGAAGTATTTCTTTATGTCCTCTTCCTGTCACAGTCTTCCCCAGCAGTCACAGTTTGCAGTGCTTTTTTTAGATCTGTCTGTAAATGTTCAGATTGTATTAGGATTTTGCAGCTGGAAAAAAACCGCAAACACAACAACAACAACAACAAAACTTTAGTGTTCTTTTTAACCTGTTCCTATCATACATTTTCTGTTGTGGTTTTGGATGGTCATATGGGCAATGCACAGGTGTGAGAGATGCTTAGTTACACACGGGGATGACGGGCTGGGAAGCAGGAGCTCTCTTCTGTACATTTAAAAGGCCTTGCGGTTGCATATGGCACAGCAGACTTCCAGATGATGAAAACTATTCTGCCTCCAAGTCTTGCTATATGGAGCAGCAGAGATGTCACGAGAAATGGGCAAGACGGAGAACCCCGCTTGTCGTTTTGGGGACCCCACCTCTCAGCTCTGTAATCGCAGCAGTGTGCAGAGCAAGTTTTTCACATCTGCATCTTGGTTGTGCAGCTGGATTTCTAGATCCCATTCCGGAGCGGCAGGGGAACCTAGGAACCCTGCTGCTCGGCATTTCTGTGGTGGG
>NW_009647735.1:691302-697432 GCF_000708025.1 Charadrius vociferus | reverse complement strand
TGGTGTGAGCGGCTGGCACGCTCTGGGTTGCATCTCCTTCTGGTGGCTGGTCCCCTGGGAAGAGGAGAGCCTGCCACTGGTGGTTGCTCTTCCAGCCTAAGTGGCAGAGAGCTGGCTTGGGTATCTAAAAGTCCTGGGTTCTGCCTCTGCTGATGACCCACGCAGAGGTCGGTGCAGTTACATACGATGCATGTTGTTGGTATTTTCTTTTTTTCCTTTTTCAAGTTTGCTTTTTTATATTTATTTATATTTATGGAAACATGTCAGAGTTTATACACAAAAGCTGTGTTAACAGAATCTTAAAAGTTGTGAAAATGACCATTCAAAAGTTAAGGACTGTAAGTGATTGTCAAAACTTAGTTTAGTCCCTTAGTGCACAAGTGGTCTCCCTCTGGGATGGTTTAGTTCTGCTGGGAGTGGTGCCTTTGTCATTGTCTCACACATTGCCCCCAGTTGGACTGGGAAAACGTTTGTCCTCTTGTTTCTAAGGTACTGGTTTGAAGCCAGGACACTTGAATTTTATTTTTTGGCTCTAGAGCTCCTAATACTGGATCAATATTTGTGCAAAAGGGGATGTAATAAGAATTGTATGGGCATTTTTAATTCTTGTTTCCCCCAAGTGCTCAACTTTGCAACCATCAGGTTCTTTGAATGATTTTTCAGTGTGTCAGAATAGACTTCACCTTTTAAACTTACTGTTATTGAAAAGCATAGAGTTGAGAAAAAGAGTAAAACGCTTTATAAAACACATGCCCCAATTGCGGAATTGATGTCGTCATCTGTATAAAAAAAAATTACTCAGGAAAATTACTACAATGGTATTAGCTCAGAACTAGCTGAAAGGATGGAATAAGCTTGGAAATTGAAAAATAATGTTACTTCCTTGGGTATTTTTTTTTCCTGGACTCACTTGATTGTGGAATGGAGCTTGATCCTTTACAGAATAGCTGTTAGCGTGTCCCCAGAAGCCACAGATCTTGCAGAACAGAGCAAAGATCCTGGGATCCTCAATCAGCTGTGTGCTGCGAGACACTTTCTCTCCGGTCAGAGTCCAGCCGTGGAAGCCAGTTTCTGTGGATTCTCCTCAAATCCTTTCTTAAGAGGAGCTTTACCAGCAGAGTGCCTACAGAGAATTACAGTTCTAGCTCTGTTAAAACTTTCTGGTTTTGTTTTTGTTTTTTTTTAATGGGGTAAGGGAAAAGATACCCTTCCTCAAACAACCCCAAGTCTTTAAAAATCTTTTATGGTTTACATTGGAAGAGCAAGTGACTAACATGCCTGTGCTCATGAGTTCAGAGCATGCTGAGGCTGCTGGAGGAACCCTTCACAGTGGAGTACTACTGTGTGTTTCAAAGGTCTGATGTGGTCTGTTCAAGTGACAGAGCAAACTGGTGCCATAGTAGTAGTGCAATTCTAAATCTTACTGCTAAACAGTACCAGAATACTTGGGTTCTGATATTACTGAGATATTTATCTTTCTTCTGCCTCTCTTGAAAGTTGGAAGACTGTTCAGCCAACAGAGGGGGAAAAAGAGTGAGTGGAGGCATACTCTTCTCTTTCCTCCTCTGATCACTCTTTTCCTTCTCTCGGATAGAGCTGCTATGTATCTCTGATAAGTGAGTCCCCAAAGAGGAGGAGAGGCTTGTTGAGAGTGGACACAGCCCAGGAGAAGGGGACTCCTAACAACATAGGGTAGTAGTTTCCCAGGTGGGCTGAAATCCCTCAGCAAGGTCAGACTGGGGAATGGGAGGTTAGAGAGGAAAGAGACCCTCTCCCATTCGAGTGCTCCTAACCTCCTGTCTTAAATTTTCTGCATTATTACAGGATTAGGTGTTAATTTTGGTGAATTTTTAATCATCAGTATCACTGAAGAATCAGGTGACTTTATCCCTTGTACTCTGTATCTGAGTTTGCCCTTAGCAAGCAGCTCATTTTTAATGTGAATTAATTTTGTACACTAATAAGCGAGGCATTGAAATCAGAAAGTACCCTTTTAGTAACTTCTAGTCACTGAGACAACTCCATCATCTAAGCGGAGAGAGTGATATATGTTCAGTAATTATCTGTTTGTCTTCACTTACCTGTGAGTAGTGATTTTGCAGATATTTATGGTTCCTTTGCTGGAACTAGGTTAATCAAGCGAGGAACTAAGCTAGTTTGCTTAGTGCAGTTACTTACTGGCAGCAAGAGGCAGATCCTCAGAAGTGAAACTAATGAGAGTCGTGCTTATTACTGTATTGGGGTCAGGAACTGACCTTGCCATATAGAAAACTATTACTACACAAGTTGTAGCATTAAGTTTTGTTTTGATTTAGCCTGCTCCACCTATAAGAAACTGGGCTTAAATAATAAATGCAAAGTTCTCGCTGTTATTGAAGCGATGCTGTTGATCCCCCAACTTGTCTATCACACAAATGGTTTATTATAGTAAGGAATATTTCTGGCAGGGAAGGGGGAAAGTCCTTTGACTACAGCTTTGTTACAGTTTTCTAAATAGGCATTAATAGCACATCTGAAGTATTCTGGTATTTCCACTAGTTGTACATGTTCTTTTTGTTCTGTGGTATGCCTTTCAGCAGCACAGCAGAAATACAGGCCAGTTCAACTCCAGCATTTTTTAGCTAATTTAATTGAATGCCTGTTTAAAATAGGAATTCTTTTAACCCCAGCCATGGCTGCTTTTATATTATGCACTTCCCAGTAGCACATTCAGGACAGAATAGAAGGAAAGCACTTCTCCTTAGAAACTTCCATCTCATCTTTGTCAATAGGAAGTTCAGAGTGTAGAAGCAGGTTGTGTAGGCTGTTCTAGAGTTGAGAATGTGCATGTGCAGATGTTCAAGGTGGAAACTAGCATTTACCACATCACGGTCTGTTTTCTTAACAGAAAGAAAAGGCAGCAAATGATAAAAAGGAGGACAAAAAAGCAGCAACAAAAGGGAAGAAAGGAGCCAAAGGCAAAGATGAAACTAAACAAGAGGATGCTAAAGAAGAAAACCACTCTGAAAACGGAGATACCAAAACTAATGAGGTACTTTAGCTACAGTAAACATGGGAGTAAACACAGATGTATTGGTAATACATCTTCAGGAACTAACGATTGGGCCTCCTTGTCAGAAGGTGGTGTGTTTCACTGGCCATCCTGTAAAGGCAGACCAGCTGCAGTATCTGCACAGGGCAACTCACAGGGAGAACCTGAAAGAGTAGCATTCTCCTTCAAACTCTTTCTGCTATGTGATAGAGCCCTTCCACAGGTGGTCTGTGCTATGGTAGTGGCCCTCTCAGGGTTGGCACAAGAGCAATGCAGAATATTTGGGGAACAATAGAGCTCAGTAAGATTGCTATCCAACCCTGAGCTGACTTTGCATATCCTCTCTGGACTGCTGGATTGCCTCTTCTGCTCAGCACGGGTTGGTACTGAGCCAGAAATCTGGTTTTAAGTTTTACACAATTCTTTAAAACAATTCTTCGCCTCAGAACAATTCAACAAGAGATCTGCAAAATAAACTTGGTCTTGTCTCTTGATCTGCAAGCCTCTTTCTTACAGGTTCTTACTCTATCAGCTGCTTATCTAAGAGATGCCATTTGCTAGGACTAGCTACAAGCTTCACTCAGCTCCTGATGGCCTTTTCCTAGCTTGCTGATAGTAGAAATGCAACGTTTGCTACAGACTCCCTTTGGCCCTTTAGGCACAGACTAGCCTGTTGTGTTCTTTGTTCCTTTTGATTTACAGTGATCTCTCTGCATGTGTTGAGTATCATTATGCAGTGAATGGGTCGGGGTTTTTTTTTTTCATTTTTAAAACTAATTCAGGAGCTTCTTTCCTAAAAATTAATAGCGGGATAATGGACTTCAAAGGATCTTTGATAGGAGCTTTGCAATTTTGATGTGTTGACTTTGAAAGTAGTAGCAGACACTTTTATAGAAGACGGGTGAGAACCAATTTCCGCAAAGTTTGACAGTAGTCAAGTATCACAGTTTTATGTGTAATTCTTGCCCTTCCCTGTTTATGATTGATCCTAATCTAAAATACGTTCTAAACTTCTGCCTCTTTGGAGGCACTTAACATCCAAAATTAACTCGGTTATCAATTAATACTCATCTGTGGTTTAATTTTTAGAATTATCGGCTGACATGTTGTTGTGTTGATATTTTCTGTAGTAGCTGTGCATTATTGTCTTATCTGCACATAATTGTTGTCCATGTTTGTGCTAACAAACTGGTCTCTCTTTGACGCTTGTTAGGATGGAAACCACTTAGCATTACGAATAATATTTCTATTCTTCCCAAACACTTTTATAGGCACCAGCTGCTGAAGCATCTGATGATAAGGAAGCCAAGTCCGAGTAATGTTAACCCTGCCCTATATCTCCATCATTTGGTATCCGTACCTCCATGCTGTATTGTTAACAGAGAGGAATATTTTTATCAACTATTTTATAAATGCAGGTTTTTTTAGCATGAATTTAATTATGGAACATCTTCATCTCGGTTACTTGGGAATTAAATCCCTAACAAACAAAACAAAACAACAAAAAAAAATCATTGTTTTTAAATTTTGTGATTGTAATAGTTTGTATGGTACATGGAAAGAATAAGTGGTGGTAGCTTTTGACTTCTGTCAGTGTGTCCCTTTTTGTGTAAGTCATGCTTACAGACTTCAGATTTTAATTTTTCCCTTGTATGTGTTGTATGGTTTCTTAAAGTGGGGAGGTCTCAAAACAAATAACCGTGTTAAACATTCCAGTGGTTCTGTGGGTTGCTTTTATAAAGAAGGTGAGCTATTTTCATGAAAAACCTAAGAGCTGGAAATCTGTTGTTTCCCAAATGTAATTTTATTTTGTCAGTTTTGAAAAAATAAATAAATAAAAGTGTAATCATGTTTTTAAATGAAATACAAACATTTCTTTTAAAAGGGCAGGTTGGTTGTATGTACCCACTGTTAGGAATTTTGCTGGATTTATCTTAATAAAAAAGACTCCTCAAAAGCTGATTGTGGTTTGTTGCTTGTGCTGCAAACGTGCTGCTGGAAAGCTACCAAATTCCAGAAGAGCTGGAGTAGTGCAGGGCTTCAGGCTGAGGGAACCTATGCAGTTAAAAAGCTTTGGGCCATAGCATGATTAGGGCTTGAGCCCCCGTCTTCTTCAGTTGTGTAAACAAAAACGACTTTATGGGCCAGCCTCTCGGCAGCCGAAATGGGAATAGATGATTTCAGAGGAAACATGCCGGCTACACCAGCTGGGAACTTCAGCTGGCGCTTTCAGATAAAGGGTGACCTTGTAAACTCTGGTGCTTACTCCAGAAAGGTGGGATACTACTTGAGGTTGTCCAATACGCCTTCAGCGTTATAGATGTTATTATAAACTCTGGAGGGTATTGTCTGATTTTTTTGTGTGTGCCTATTAATTGATTATGATCTAGAGGGGGGTTCTTTCCTCTTTGAAATATTGCAGAAGCTTAGAGACTACCACGTTTACATCAAACCGTTGATAGTATAAAATAGTTTATTGTTGATGTGGGAATGTTCGTAGTCCTGGTTAAAGTGCATACTTCCATAACTGTTGTTTATAGTTTTCTTCTTTAAATGTGTTACTCACAAAAAGTTTTCTTGGGCTCGCTTAGCTTCTCCTGGCATGATAACACGTATGGGTACAGAAGTGCTTTCCATTACTGCAAGCTTCATTATTCTGGGAAATGACCACTAGACTAGACAGTAGTTGAATGGGGGGTTAGTACTGGTTTTACCTCGCCTCATTTTTGTTGCTATAGTTATTCTATGCACTTTTTCAAGGACACTTCATATTTTCCTCTTAAAGCCTCCTTTTAGATAAAGTCTCTTCACATTGATGACCAAATACAGTATATATTTAATAAGAAGAAAAACGTCTGCAATGCAGAAACCTTATCTTTTGCATTAAATTGTTTTGCAGCCCAGAAATGTGAAATTCCAAGAGCTTGCATATTTTACCTCAAATCCGAACTCTAACTCAACATCTCAATGCATAGTGCTTCGTATCAAATGTGTGTTCCAGCATCAGTACCCCAAGGCACTGGCTACTAGGTGATGCTTAATGTGGATTTAATTTTCAAGGCCTAAAGCATCGGGGATTTTTATTCCTCCTGCACCACT
>NW_009647735.1:686627-691284 GCF_000708025.1 Charadrius vociferus | reverse complement strand
GAGAGAGTATTTAGGGGCCTTCTCCTTTGCAGTACGTTCCCTTAATCCAGCGCAGCCTCAATGCAGTGGCTTTCGGGTGTGCTCTAGAGTCTCCTGCAGTGAAAACTGATGGCAAGAAGTAGCTGGGAGCCCCTGCCTGATGGAAGTGTGGGGAGATGTGGGTGTTTCACGTGCTGCTAGGATTTTTTATGTATGTCGTGGACATCTATTCTTTCTGTGGGCTTTTGCCAGGAATGTGGTAACAACAGTTATCACAGGGCAGCTGCGCTATATTGTGCATGTTCGGTTGGCAATTTTGCACCTTAGGATTGTTTACTGTGGGATGCACAGATCTGTGTCTGAAAAACTTACGGTAACTTAGGAAAACCATGGAGATTCTGAATGTCCCAGTTTAAAGATGATCCAACAATAGCTCAGGTATCATCCTGACACTTTTACATGTAAAAATTATTTACTGAATTTAGCCTGCTTTTGAATAATAAAAGATCATTAACAAGCACAGCAGCATGTTTTGGAGACATGGGACAATCATTTTTAGGGTCTGGCTGAATGCCACTTGAAGTCGATGAGAGATACCGATGGGTCTGTACTGCTTCTGGGAGAAAATGCATATTAGAATGAAATGTTTTATACTTGCATATTCCCCCCGCCCCCCGCGGTTTCTCTAAAAGGGCTTAAAATAGCAAACCCGGTTCTGCAAGGAAGGTGAGCTCCTTCTCCAAATCTTGGTACCATCGAACCGTTTCTGTTTGGCTTTAGCCTCGAGTCGCTGAGAGATTCAGGCATTGTTATTTAAATAACAGCAGAGACTCTGAATATGGTTGATACTCTCTTCTTAGCAAAGGGCTCATCCATATGCCAAGGTATAATCAGCCCATCATACACTAATTGAGGTCATTCTGTATGTCAAGTCATATTTCTCCCATTTTAGTGCGGAGGTTGTTATACAGAAACATACAATTGAGTGTTTGGTTTTGTTTATTTCTTCCTCTTCTAGTGCCAGGGTGAGAGTTGTTCTTAATTCTATAACTATTGTTATAATCAGATTCCTGTTTCAAATAAGTACAGAAAATTGCTTAAGAACTTTTCAGACAAACCTCCTTGCTCAAATTCATGGCTTTTCTGAGCAATGGGGTATTGAGCGAGTTGCACAACGAAATAGATTGCCTGCCTTCTGCCAAATCCTCCTCATCTCTTGGTGCTGATGTCTAGACACTGAATCAAAGGCTAGCTCCACGTCAGCTCACCAGCTTTGCTTAGTTTATGATTGTCCAAAAAGCAGAGGTTTCAAAGGGAGACAGCTTTTTCACTGAGCAGTCAGTTGGGTGTAGCTGCTTTCAGGTTTAGTTGGAATATGTGGAGAAACCACCTTTGCCGAGATCCTTGGCTGGCTGGTCAGCAGTGCCCGGGGTGCAAGCAGAACATGTTTGCCTATTCTGATGCTGATTGCGAAAGATTCATAGAATTGCTAGGCAGGCAAAATTGACTGCGGGGGTTTGATCATCACTATTAATAATAGTAATTATGGACCGTAGAAGATGTGATGTGGTGGACGGATTCATGAGTCTAAAGATAGTGATGGTTCTGAGGTGGCATAATGATGGTTTTAGCTAAGGGAAGAGATTTAAAGTGAGGTTGGCAACAACTTGCAACAGTGAGATGCCCATATAACTTGTCAGTTGTTGGGCAAGATAAATGTACAGCTGCTGACTTGGATTTTGCAGTGAAACCTGGTGAAAGGAAGCGACATTGCTGGTCATAATGTTTTAGATATTCATTGTTGTTTGAGGTAGCTCAACGAACTTCACGTGCTGTTTAATAAGCAGACTGTGAGTGCTACTGATGCTGTTACCTGCTAAGCAGGAACCCTGCAACTCATTAAATCTTTCATGCAGTGAAGACCTGTGTGTCATGGTGAGGTGAGGGCAGTCTGTGGGTATGTCCTGCTGCACCAAGCAGTGTTGGGCATTTGAGCGACCAGCGCCAGGCCCAGAAGGTGGTGTGGTGTCAAGGGGATAGCAGAGTGGTTCAGGTGGGAATCAGTGTCTGGGGCCACGTTATCCTGCCCAAATAGAAACGCTGATAGCGTACAGCTATCGAGGGTTAATAGAGTGAGATGACAGTGAACAACGACCCAATTTTAGTGCAACACTGGAGAGATCATGTTAATACTCCAGACCGGTCTTCCTGCTAAGGAGGTTCATCATAATGATTTTGTTTTGTTGCAATCATTAGGCAAAGCATTGTTTTGTCATTCTTGCCAGGCTTGATACATCAATATAACTCATGATGTAACTTTCGGTGCAGGCTCCTAGTGCAGCATGAGGCTGAGGTAACTTCTGGATGCCTTTAAAGCTTAAGAGAATGTATTGAGACTCCCCATTCCTTGCAATAATGCATGTTCTTACAGGATCTGCAACTGAACTTGGGCAAGCATTTGCTTATTGCTTTGTCAGAACAATGAAAGGCTTAGAAAAACACTGCTCGCTGTCCTGGAAAGTGAGGTTTGAAATGAGAGGAAGCACCTGTAGACTTCTTCCTGGTGTCCATCATCAGCAATGTGCTGGAGCAGCACAGGGTGAAGAATGGGTGAGAAAAAGCATGGCTGCCATCAGCAAGTAGAAAATGAAAATCACAATGAGGTCCTTGGGTTTTAAAAAAAAAAAACAAACCCATAAATTACGTGTTTAAAATGGGGGGAAGAAAACTAAAAAGAAACAAACTCCCCAAGCCACACACAAAGAAGGCTTTTGTAGGTACATCCTACATCCACCTTCGCTCCTTTGAGTGAAGTGACTGCACACAAAAGCCAGAAAATCCAATGGGTCTGATTTTCAGATCAAGAGCAACTTCCCTGGTAGTTAATGGAGTTACATTGGTGTTAATCTGATGAAGCAGAAAGAAAATTGAATCCCCTGAATAGAAACGGATGGCTCTTCTTTCTAATTGTCCCAGTGGTGATGTTCCTTTCACATGCAGCTGGCGTGGGAGCCCCTGCTCTGAAACCTGATGCTCTGGACAGGCTCCAGAGAGCCGAGAACACCCCTCGGGCCCCGCCGCTGCGTGGCTTTCGAGGAGCCTCTCTCATTTTGAGAGAACAATGTTAACGTGGCTTCTGGCCAGAGATCGTCCTAATGCCCGAAAGAGAGAGGGGAGCTGGTCACAAGCGAGCGTGGAGGTGGGTGACAGAAGTCATGGGTGTCCCATTTGGCCGCTGTCCCCTGCTTTTGGAGGAGCGTGATTAGGATTGGGCTTGGGGCGACTCAAGGAGGGGATGGGAAGAGGACCACTGTGGTGCTCCCACACCCTTCATCCACCCGATTTAGCCACCTCTGCCAACACTGCTGGAAGAGGACAGCGAGGGGCCGGCGGGAGAGGGTCTCAGAGGAATGAAGCACTGCCTTCCTCCCGGCACCAGCGAGGGAATTGCTCGAAACGTGCCAAATAGAAACATGTAAGTGATGTCCAGATGCATTAGCGTGAACTTCAGATTGATGTAACACCTGAAAGCAGTGAAATGAAGTAGGTGCTTTTGTGATCTAAAAGGAATAAAATCGCAAATTAGAAAGCTCTGTTTCTAAAAGAGTGGAAATCAAATTGACACCATAAAGCTCTCAAAGGCATGTTAATACAACTAGACACATCTTAAACATTTCCAGACGTTCTTAAAAAAAAGGGGGGGGAAGCATAAATAACGCAGGCAAAAATGCTGTATTGAAACCTAAAAATAGAGTGGTCAAGATTTAAACCAGGTTTGTCTCAGTGGAAATAGGAAATTCATCTCTCCCTAGGAGAGCCCAGCTTCGATTTACTCCTCAGCCAGTCCCCCCCCTGGCGCAGCGATGGGGCTGAAGTCCCTCTTAGGGCAGCAGCGAGGGGCGTGCGGTGCAGAGGCTGCCCCGGAGAGGCGCACGCGCTCCGGCAGAGCGGTGTGAAATTTCTAACGAATTGTCCCAAATTGGAAATGCCTCCCAGTCCTGAGGCACCAACGGCTTCTCCCTCCCGGCGTCAGCGTCCCCAGCGCGCAGGCGGTGGGGTCGGTCCCCGTGTGCAGTCCTGGGGCTTTTTGCTTTGCCTCCCTCCCGGCCAAGCGAGGTGCGCTGCTTCCATTAGGGTGGTGCAAGCCTGGAATTCGCAGTCAAAGCTGCTTGTAAGTTATCCGAGAGCCAAAGTCCCAGAAAAATTGCTGGGGTTTTGTTTTTTTAACATTAACAATTCGGGGAGGGGGTGGAAGAACATTTCTTGGAGCTGAAACCAGATGTGAGACATCTTAGCCACAAAGCTTTCTGGTTCTCTTCTGTTTGTTTTTCCCCCCGGTAAGATAAAAGAAACTGCAGAGAAGGTTTAGATCGCGGCAACTCTCGGATTTCATCCTGGCTACGAGGGTGCTGGCAGATGCTGCTCTGCGAGACCACAAATGATCTTTTTTGTTTTACTGATACGGGGGCCGCCGTTCCCCGAGGCGCGCGTCTTGCAGTTAGAGGGAGGCTGTGGCTGTGCCCAGGGCTGAGCCGCAGCTCCCCAGCCAGGCTGCAAGTTTGCTTGATTTGATTTCTTCCTTCATATAACCGTGCCGGCCATCCCAGAGGTGCCAACTGTAACTGCATCGCCAAGTGGTGGTCCCATTTTGCATGGAAAGCAGCGCCTCTGCTACAGC